>NW_010972528.1:10807650-10857650 GCF_000737465.1 Haliaeetus leucocephalus | reverse complement strand
GTCTTTACAAGTATCCTGAATGCTGCTTGAGTATGGAAATTACCGACAAAAGAAATTAAGAGCAGGAACCCCATGATTAGACTAATGCATTGATCAAGTCAATTCTTCTCTGTTTCACTGCCAACACACCACATATAAAAGCGTCATTAAAGAAACTTTGCTGTCTCTCCTACTAATGGTCTACAATTTGAGCATGCCCAGATGATTGACAGGCTGTGCCAGGGCTGCCTGTGTTGTCTGAAAAAGCCACATCGGATCAGCGGAAGCTTAAAGCAAAGCATAAATTATAGATATATGTCTGTTTCTTTGATGATGTGAGACTAGTAGGTGCATCCCACTTCCATCACACAAAGAACCACACTTTCATGCAGCTTTTTCACTTTGTCACATCACATTTGAAAAAACAACAGTGAAAACATAAATGTTCTATTTTTTTTAACAAACAGCCTGTTCAAAGCCAGTTTTGAAGTTCTTCACTTTCTGAATTAATTAAATATAAAATAAGTGTTAAATTGCAAAGTTCAGTGCAGCAAGGATTGTTGCTTATTTTCTATATCTATTTGTCATTACCGTTAACTGTTACACATGTTTCTGAACCAGAGCTACTGAACTGGAATGCTCTTAGCACTTTGGCCATTCAAAACAAAGGTGTTCAGAAGGCACTGAAAAGGGAGTTTCTTTTGCTTTGTAAATTTTATTGTGAAAAGCTGATAGAATTTTATTACTTTGGGGCTCAGGATAATGCTTATAATTATCAAGCATAAGTATGTGTAATATATTTATATAATAAAAGAGAGACAGATTGTCATTATAATCTTACCCTTCCAACATGAAGAATACTGCAGACTTATTGTAATATTAACAGATGAAATGCTACCTAGTTTGTTGATGTCATTTCTTTACCAGAACAAAAATCTCCATTATAGATTAATTCATGAATTTGATGGTTGTGGCTAATAGTCAGCCAAAAATAATAATGCATTAGTGTTCAGTCATAGAGTAATTACTCTAAAAATGCCTTCTACATTTGCAATTTCAACGAAACGCTTAAAATATAATACTAGACAGATACAGGATAGATCCATTACATACTTCTGAGGTACTGCAGAAGAGAGACTTGATAGCACTTGACTGAAAAGGGTTATATTTTTTTTAGTGTCGCATTTTGTTTCAAGTATTTAGTTTTTCAGTTTCCTTGTTATCATTGAACTTGCTCTTCAGCTCTACTGTAATGTTTCCTTTTATGCTTTGCTGATGTCCAGTTTTATTTCATAGAAATAGTTTACTGAGTAAAGCATAATTGTACTTTGTAAAATACTCATCTTGTATCACTTCTTTTAGAGATCAGACATTTCCTTTTCCCATAAGGTCTAAAGATCTGTAAGTTGACATAATTCTGCACAAATCACTCTGGTAGTGTAACTTAGACTGTCCAAATTCCCCTTGGACTGTGGCCTCTGTAACTGTGCCATCACTCACTTAACTTCACCTTATCTTTAAATAAGTTCAACCAGAAGGGACTTGTTCAACTCACCACCTCTTGAGTAATGTGAATTATTTATATGATCTTCATATGTGTTCGTTAAGCTATATACAGTAAGCCTAAGTGTAACTGTTTATTCTGTTCATCCATAAGAGTGTTACCTCAAGCTTTGAACTCAGGCTAACCACAATAAAAATCTCTCTTTTTTGCTGTTCTTTGATGGAAATCGACATAATTTTTTCATGTTGTACAATGGCAGCAGTGTTGTCTCAGATGGGCACATTACCACGGGAATGCATAAAGAGACATTTCACGTGTTCGGTGTTGTTGTGTTGCCACTTTCCAGACCACCTTCCCCTACTGCTTTGCAGAGCCAAATGTACATGAAACTGTGTGCTACGACGTCTTACAATATAAATATGCCACTGTAAAGGCTACTGTGGAAGTGATGATTAGAATAGTCCTTTTTTATCAATTCACTACTTGGCTTGAGGAGTTATTAAGTGTTCTTTGTCTGTAGAGGAATGTTAAGCATTGTGAAATAAGAATTCTGTAAAGCAGTCCTGTTAGCTACTTAAAAGGACCTCAGTTAAAATGGAAATAAACTAAAACAAACACAGTGAAATGCAGTACTAAAATGGATTCTCCAAAAAAGACCAACTAGTGAAAGTTGCATTGAAAGCGCCGTGTATTTATAAGTGATGCTAGAGAGCCATACACATGGTCTGTTTAGAGGCAATATTTTTCGTGGAAGACAGTTGCACCAGTACTAGTCTAAAATCTTTAAAAGGGGATGGAAACAATCATTTTTCTAACTTATACTAATAAGCTTTGGTTTTCTTTAGTACCTCTGCTTTCCATTTGAAATTTGTCCAGAACAGCAGTGTTTACACATGTCCTGTTAGAAGTAATGCCAGAGGGACCTCAAAGGCATGAGTCTTGTTCCATTCTTTTTTGGTTGATTTTCCTCAAACATAAGATATTTTAACGCCTCTGTAGATCATAGGATGAATAGAGTCTACAGAATCAACCATTGTACCTCTTTCAGCATTAAGTGTGCTCAGGTTAGAACTTGCTTAATTTATGAGCTGTGAGGCAGCCATGAAACTAGGAGTAGGTATATTGTTAGAACAGATTTCATTTTTCAGAAATAAGATAATTTTTTTCTGTTGGGTTTTTTTTCAGAATTAAGAAGGGGGTTTTCTGTTCTTTTCTGTATTTTTTACCAGAAATAAGTTTTTTTTTCTTTTTTTTTTTTTTTCTTGGGGTTTCCCTCCCCGTTCTGCTTTCTCTGGAATGCCTGTATGTTCTTGTGTACAGTGGGTTTCCTCCTTGGCAAAGCAGCTTCATATGTTTCATGGTTTTCTGCTCTTCTGAACTGGAACATGTTCTTGTGTGCTTCTAAGAGCACATAGCTTTAGAGGATCTGCAAAAGACGAGGTATTTCATGCATCCCTTTCTGAGGTCTATTTCTAACAGTCCCTTGAAACCAATTCAAAACTCTCCCTAATTATAATAGGACAGGTTTGTGTCTGCTTTCAGTCAATAAAGCTTTGTTCTGCCTCAGGGATTTTACTTGTACCTGATTGTATAATGGAGGATAGAAGAAGCAGGCAATATTAATTTTAATCCCTGACTATCTTTCATTCAAATAAAAGGTGCAGAGAGATTGACTGAAAGGAAGAAATGTGAATGTGGTACTACTAAAGGAAACATTCTGCGCTGAGAAGTTCTGCTGGGTGGGACACTAAGCTCCCCCTCTATTTTTCCCTTTTTAAAATGTTTTAGGGTTTGACATTGGACAAAAAGACTGTGTTTAAAATGGTAGCCCTCCTCTATTCAGAAAGCTGCCATACATTGCAGGAAGCATGCAACACCAGACGCGCAGCTCTGGGGTGAAGGCTGTCGGTTCCAGCAGCAAGTACCGCTCGGACCGGCTCAGTACTCCAGGTGCATGGACCCAGATGTCCTGGAAGCTGGGAAATGTTAAGGTCAAGCAAGCAGCTGTCTACCAACTTTAGTGATATGTGAAAGTGGAGGAGGTTTGTATCAGACTGGATCTTCTACCTTTTCAGGCTCTGGCAATAAGTAAGAGTATTGCTTTTGGTACTTCAAACACAGCCTCCGTAGCAAATGATATAGCAAATGGCTTGTGATGGGAATTTAATCAGATGAAACAAACGGGAGGGTAGGACTGGCCAAAACTGAAAAACTGGTTAGGAAAACCCACGAAACCAAACTATCCAATACTATATTGAAGCAAACCTGGGTTTTGTGATCCCTATTTTTCATTTTGTAGCTTTCTTGGGGTATTTAGTTCTAGGCTTGGAAGCTTGAGGTTTCCTTCTGTCAAAGCAGTGTTGAAAAGCTGATACATATATAAAGTTTTAAACATATCATGGTAAGTTTTCTGTTGTTAACACAGAGTACATCTTCTAATTTTTTGATAGTCTTTCTAAAATAATCAAAATTATACTGTAACTTAAGAAACACGCTAGATTTTTTCTTGATAAAACTGTTCCAGAAGCCAATGTCTCCAGAGAAAACAATTCTAGCTCTGTGTCCTGTGATGAAGGGTTCGTTATCCCATTGTCAGATCTGGGTCTAAAAATTAAAATAAAAATGGGTATAGTAGGGAGGAAGGGGAACTACCTTAAGATACTGAGGTTTATATTTTTACTGTGCAGCTCTAAAAGGAAGGAGGTTTTATTGCTTACAGAGAAATTAATTTCTCAGGGTACTTAACTCAACAAACTGATAACGACAGATCAGCCTTACAGTGCTCCTCAAGACTCAGTTCTGCAACCCGTAGCTTAGAGTCAAGAGTGGGAAACCATGAGCAATAAAGGAGCAAAAGCATCCTCCTTACTTTTTGTATCTGGGTCATCTTAATTGATCCCAGCAGACTTCCTCATTGCTGGACTACCTCAATCAACCCACCTACATCCTCACCTGGAGGAACTTGTCTCTTTTCCTAGCAGCTGAGGCAATACCTTCGGGGAAGAAAAGGTTTCCTCTATTACTCCAGGGAAGATTTTTAACCTCATCATTGCCATATACGTTGCTGGGCAGTCACCATCACAAACAAATGACAAACCAATACTTATACTTCCCAGCCCACTATATGTTCATTTGTACTCCTAGAAAGGAAGTTGTGGACTCTACAGCTGGAATAGATATTTTCAGTAGCTATATATATAACTGGTTTTCTTACTGTTCCATGCACTTAGCTCAGTCTTTAATGTCTTTCTGAAAATTTTGGTTAGCAAGAGCAATAACTACAATGACTTTAAAATATGTACAGTTTTAAAATATGGACCACTGGCCTGAACTGATTGAACCTTTGCTGAAACAGACAAAAAAATCACTCTCAACCTGAATAGTAAATGTTGACGTTAGAAAAATTTTTGTACAGTTGTTGCTGTAGAACTTGTTTCTGTGTGATGTTACATATTTCTAGGTGGAAGAAATACTGCAAAAAATCCTCAAGCCATTTGATAAGTTTGTATCTTTTGAAGCATTTTAGGCAAGTACTTAAAATCAGGAAGCATTAAAATCTCCTTAAGACCATTTGTGTACTATTTTACTTTCAGGTCTGGATATTTGAGTGAAATTCAGATGAGTTTTATCTAAACTTGTAAGTGCTCACACACTTTTCCAAGCATTTTTAGTTCTATTACTTGAAAATGCCTTACCATTTTCTTTTCATAATAATCCATATTATTTAGTGGCTCCGAATGATCATGAAAGATTCATTTATTTGTTCTGCACAGCTATACCTTTCTTCTGTATCTTCACATTCCAAGATAACCTCGTAAGAGTTTTTACATCTGTGTATATACCTGGATGACGTGATGGTGATATCCTCTTCAGGTGAAAAGGAATAACTGTGGAAACCAGTCTCTCTTTTAACTTTCAGTTTTCCTCTCAGACTAATTTGGAAATGGCAAAAAGTGATTACCACCTGAAAAAGTTTTGGTGCTCTAAACATGAGCCTTGTTTCACCCCTTTCTGATGTCTTTCCTCATCTATTCCATCTGTTCCTGAAATATCAGAATACAAATGCATTAACATTCAGATTACATCTGCTGAAGTCAGAGCATTTGAATAATTCCAAATTAAGGACAGTGATTTACCGTGTCCTTAGTCTAGCGGTCCTCAAGTACTAACTTGTTCAGCTGTCATGATGTAACACCATACTACAGGCTGGACCTAAATACTAAATATTTAAAAAGTCTGTAGTAGTGTTTTCTGAGTATTATACTGCTCTTATGTTCATCTTCTTTTTTTTAATTATTTTTATCAGTGGAGCTAGTAGTGAAACTAAAGACCAAGAAGTAGATTATGCTTTTAGCAGTATCTCCCATGCAACCATATGCTATGCTTTCGACTAAAACCAGTCTTACTGTTTGGGGCTTTTTTGTTATCAATGTTTCAGGTGTTCACTTTTCTCCAGAGCACTCCTATAGAAGCTGTTCAAGCAGCCTGTGTAGTTTAAGGGAGCTTGCTGAGCGTTGCCAGCAATATTCAGCACCAGAGGGAAGGGAACTGAGCAGTGCATCCTGCCACACTCAGGGAAGCAGCTGTACTGGATGGAGTACTCCATCCTAGCTATGCAACCAGTAACTGCAGCCAGTAAGTATTCTTCTGCGAGCTTCCTTGGCACTTCTAACATCTGCAGGTTTAATGCATACATATAAAATGTTAAGGGTGTGCATTCCTCTGCTTCCCATAGCTGCACAGCTCTCATGTGAGTCATTTACACTCACCTAGCTAAAATGAAAAAAATCTTAGTATTGTTCGTATCAGTTACAGCGATGCTAAAGAACAGATCTTAGGATCTGTCAGAAGGAGGTGCCTGTGGTTTTGTTGTGTCTGCCTCCAATTAAGCTTTAACATTTTTGTGTAGATAAGCTTTAACTTTGTGTTTCTGAAGACTATTTAGTGTAGTGAGCTTGGTTTCATGCTACTACAGTTCAGGCAGCAATCCTGTTGAAAAGATGAAAAGCAGAAGCAGTCATAACTTTTGAATCATCACAGCTTTTAAGCAGTGATGTAGCCAGCTTCTTGCTTCAGCCAAGTTGACACTCAAAGCCAGTAAAAGCTTCAAGAAGAAATGCATAGTGGACACCTATCCCAAGGATAGACAAGAGCTGTGGTGCTCACTAATGCTGCCTGCCTGCAACACTTAGCCTGTGAGAGGTTACTGAAACTGAAAAGTCACAATTCCACATCTGATGCATTGACCCCCTGGAAGACAGTAAATTCTGATATACATTAGAAAGCCGAAAACTGATTGTGTATGACAAATCTGTTAAAAGTACAATTTGAGATTCAGCGGGTAATTCTACAATCAGTGAAATGAAACAAAGGCTTGGTGCTAACCTTAACTATCCATTGGAGTAATAAGAAGCCACATTTTCCTGCATCTTACTTTGAATAGCAAAAATAAAGCAAAGCAGTGAGAGACAATTACTTGTGGAATCAATGCTTTAAGACGTAATCTTAAAAAGGAAATACAAGGTTGACTTTAGACTTCAGTAGCAGATCTGCATTATTCCATCAAGTTACTTAGATGGTTTAGTTTATGTCATATTAAATTGTGTTTGTATAGCTGATTAACAGAGGGCAGTATAGAAGGTAGTCTGTTCTAGCAAATGGCCTCAGAACCTGTTTATAGCTCTAAAATCTCTATAGCCCAATAAGAAAAAAAGGGATTGGTTTAAAGCGTGTAAGAGAAGTGTGTTCGTGATAATTCTGTGTCTGCCATAGAACAGCAAGCTGTCCTTGCTTGCTTTCATCTAATGTCTACCAACAGAGTAGGTCTTCAAAGCTCTTCATTCAAGTCCTGTCCACACAAACACCGGGAATAGGTGCCAACCTGCAAATACTGTACAAACACTGCTTGTCTTACTTCATTTTATTTTCATTCTTTAATGGCAATTTATAAGCAATTCTTACAGGAAGATACTGTATTTTACTCCAGATTTAAATTTCTAAAGGATTTTTCATTTCCCTTTCTTTTGAATATGTTTAAAATATCCTGTCTAGAAATTATCTGGTACTGCTGGTATTCCATTCTACTGAGCTGTTGTTTTCATTTTGAGAGTCGTCTTTTCCTTTCTTTTGAAATAAGACCTAGACTAAATACCAAAATTCTTTCACTGCATATTATGGCTGAGTGCACTAAAATATAAAAACCTTGATTTAAGTATTTTTGTATTCAAAGATCATAGGCAAGTGTTCATTTGAAGGTTCAGTGGCATTTTGAAATGAGAACATCATATATAAAGATGTCAGAGATGGAGCCTCCCACAGTGAGGTTGAAAGAAAAAGAAGAACAGAATGAATAGTAGAGCTTCTAGGTTCCAAGGAATTTTAACATCTCATTACTTTAGATTACTCTACATATAATTTTCCAATATTTTGTATTATAGACTTTGAATGTATTGGTTAAAATTACTTCATGCCTGACATCAATTTAGTCTTATTCATTATGTCCTTTAAATAAAATCTTAAAAATAGCTGGTTTCAGTAAGTGAGCAATTTTCTGATAGATGCAGATTCTTCAACATTTCCAAAGTGAACTTGCTGTAAATGAAAACAGGGAGACTAGGAGGTAGCAGTCCCTCAGCATTTCTTGAGCAATCTAGTATTATATGAATGTAAGTAGTTAGAGTTTTTAATATATTTTATTGCAGTTTATACTATATTTTATTGCATTCAAGATTTTTATAACCCTACAATTAAAGCTCTTGCTACCTAGCTAAGCAATTCTGACTTTCTTTGTCTAATGACAATGATTGTGATGTTATCGTTTGGTATATATAGCCAGTGCTTTGATTGGTGTTCATATGTCTTTGGTAATCTAACAAACTGTGATAGAACTCTGGTTGCCTGAGGTAGGACGGGATTTTGAGCACAAGTAGATGTATCTCTACATTTGGTCTAGTAGCTATCTTGAGCTATATCCAATAGTGAAACTGAGGTCACCGATGACCCCATCACCCACATCTCTTCTTAAAATTTGTGTCCCATTTCCATTTCTTATTTCTATGACGCAGCTATAATCTGGCTGTAAACAAATGAGACATCAAATGAATGTCTTACTATACATTTTCTTCATTATCTCAAGTTTTTAAAAACATCCCATTAAAACATATACCATATGCTTTCTACCTCTGTACCAGTGTTTTAAAATTGTAATACTTGTGATCTTTAAAAGCTAGAAAGCAACTTCCATGTCTTTTCTAGATATCTAAATTAAGTAAATATTAAGTAAATATATAAAATCTTAGAGCTGGTTTGCATATAATCACATATCCAAAACACCTATTGAAAATACCAAATATATAACTATATGCATTTATTTAGGACAAATACATCCATTGTTTACTATGCAACCCTTTTTGTTTTTGAAAGAGCTTATAAAACAATTAGTTAAACCCACAAGTGCATCCCTTCGGACAGTGGAATTAAATAATCCAGTTGGTTTATATTGCTATTTCTATTTCTTATTCTATTTGGGGTTGTTTCGTAATGCTTGAGAGAAACTTTCTGTTCTAGATACATCAGAATACCACTCCACGTCCATTGCAAGAGAGTGTTTGGAGCTGAATGGAGGAGCAAAAGGGAGGAAGGAGGTCTTAAAGGACGGAACTTCCATTTCTTTCATGTCTGCTGGGAGAAAAAATGAGATTATATCTATGAAGGATATCAGGCAGAGTTTCCTTCTGTTAATATGGTGAAGCACTGGAAGAAGCTCCCTAGAAAGCATTTATGTTGTCTCGTCCCAAAGAGATTTTAAGAAGAGGTTCAATAATGTCTGTCTTACGAGTAGAGGAGAGATCCTCCCACAGTGCAGATGGTTGAATAGAGAGGAAATCCTTAGTAATAATGGTCCTTTTGACACAGTGAGAAATTTGGTGTCTGGTAACGCATGAGAAATTTCAAGGGTTGATATTAAACTGTCAGTTCAAAAATATTTGGGAAGCCTTGCTCTAGGTGGTCCTTCCAACTCACCATTTCAGCCATATTTTGATACTTGCCTGGCCTGCTTCAAATACAGCTAATTTACAGCGGCACTAGTGCAAGACACCAGCCATGCTCATACAGAGATCTTTGCTCCTTTTCCTTCCTTTACTCTTAGAGACCAGACTTATTTTCTTGGAGGAAGCAGGGATTGGATAGATGGGCTCTTTGCTTTCTCAAATAAAAGGTGCGTGAGAAAAAGAGGAGCCTTCCAGCTCGCTGGGAAACACTGCAACACCTGCCTGTGTCCGGAGGAAAGCTCCCTCTTCAGGGGACTTTCCGTGCCTTGGGGAGAGTGAATCACAGCAAAAGCCAGTGCCTAGGGCAGGCCTGCGGGGTTCCCCCTGCCAGCACGCTCTGCCTGCCCATCTCTGCCTGCCAGGTGGGAATGTCTGTGCTCTGCGGTCGAAGGACGTGTGCTGGGACCCCTTGGTAGCTCAGTAGCACACCAGATCAGAGGGAAGAAAGGAGGGAATCAGCTATTTAAAAGGAAACTCGCTGAAAAAGCCTGACAGAGAAAAAAAAAATTAGATGCAAAAGAGAAAGAGAAATACAGTCTGAAAGAGAATGGACTGAAAGGGCTAGTGAGTACTTTAGTCTCAGAGAGTCCCACAGAAAACTCATGCCTCGGCACCTGAAAGCTGAGAGTCACTCACAGCAGTGCAAACCTAATGTAAAAATGCAGCCTTTCCAAACCAGTAATGTTTCAAAACCTTCTCCTGCCTTGTACAGTACTTTATGCCTCCTCCTCCTCTACTAGCTTCTGAACAGAGTTTTGCGTGCTTATTACAGGCAGTGTTGCCAGTTCTTACAATTTTATCGTGAACTTCAAGGTATATGATGCTTTATTTAAACCCTCAGCTCCTGCAAATGCAAAAAGAATTTTTTTAAAGGTAAAACAAAACTTTCTAGGTCTCATGATTATGTAGGAAGCTTGAAAGTGTGATCCCAAAAATATACCTTAAGACTTAATCCCTCAGAATTCAGAAGTCATCATGTGAATATAAAGAACCCAAGTGTGCTGGGGTTTCTATTTCTTGTTTCCTGGATTTTTTTCTCTCTTGTAGTTATTATGCATGTTTTCAGGATTTGGGGAAATCCAGTTGATAATCTGTCAAAGTTTGGAGCAGTACACATACTGAATGAAGGTTATAATATTTCTACTACAGCTTCAAGCCCTAGTGAAAAAAAAGAGGACAGGGACTTCTCCCTGGAAACCAGTGGTAAGACATTGGCATCTCCTGGCTAATGCTTTCCAGTATATCAAGCAAAGAAAAAACAGAAAAGAAACTAAAAGCCATAGAGCAATTACTTATTAAAATTTGCCATTTGCTTTAGGTGCCTACAGTATTTTCCATTTAGACCACTTGGTAGAATCTCCTGTGTTTGGTAGAAACTTTATAAAAAGTTTGTTTAATGTTTTAAAATTTCGACTTATTTGATAAATGAAAAAGATGCAGATTTTTGCAGAAGTGTGAAAATGAGTACCAGAATCATCTGCCCTGATTGCATTTCCACACCGATTCTGACAATAAATCATTTCCCTTTATTGTATCTTTCTTCCCCAACTTGCCTTTGTGACCAGGCCCATGACTGAAAAGTCTGTTCCTATGTTTGGAGACGGCAGGAACAGAACACAGATTTTCAGATTTCCTTTAAGCAAGTTTCTTTTCTAGCCCTTTTCCTCATGAAGATAACTTTGAAAATCCTTACTAAAACTAATTGAGAGGGTTGAAAGCTTGCCTCAGATTTTTTTTTTTTTTTTTTTCCCCCTAAAGCTTATTCAGAGTGATATAGAAGCCTCCTAGGATTGGGCTTTGGGGTCTGCAGACTGCTCAAATCGAAGCCCAAATCCTCAGAGGTGCTGAACAGCTCCAACTCCAGCTTTGGCTCCTTGTTAGTAGTGGCTTCCAGCAACATCTGCAGCTCCTACAGGGATCAAGACTTAGTGGCTCTTTGGAACTCCCAACAGGCATTTGTTCAGGGGTGGTGCATTTTTATACTTAAGTTTCACTTGCAGTAGGATGTTTTCAAAAGACTGTCTGGCATGCAATTGCAAAGATCCTTTACATATTGCTAAAGATCCTTTCCATGTAGTTAAATGTTATGAAGAATCAGGGTCTTACGCAGTCACTTAAAGCACCCTGATTCTGTTTGCAGTCTCAACAATTCGCTTGCTTGGGAAAGAATATTTTTTGGGGAACCTTAAGCCTAAACTATTTCCCAGTTCGATGTCTCCTTTCCAGCAGTAAACACCGTTTCACTTGAAGTGGTCAACTGTATGATCCAGCACCCCTCCCCCACTCCTGTCCTTGTCACAATCACCTCTCTAAATGCTTTATTCATTACATTTTCATTGTCTTGAATTTATGCACTGAGGAAAGTGGGCTCCTAACGTTATGAATGTTGCTTTCATTCTGCTTAGCATGTCATTTTGCTGCTACAGACAAAATTTTCCCCTCTCCCTCAGATATTTTCTGCTGAGAAGCTTGATTCCAGTTTCCGTTTTCTGTTCCACATCCAAATATTCTCCATTTTATATCCCCATCTTTTAGCGAAATCTATAAAGGCTGCTAAAGGAAGGATAAAATGTAACACATACAGCCATGACAAACCTGTGATACCTGGTTCTGGTCACACACTGGTATAAGCTGGAAATAACTGGTGATATCAATAATTACCCAAACTTATATAAGCAGACTGGAGAAGCAACATGCCACTTGCTACATAGAAGCTTACATAGCCTACGCGTGCATGTAATACGTGTGTGTGTGTGTGTAGGCAGACATCAGTAACTGCAATTCAAGAAGTTTACAAGAATACCAAATTTCCAAAAAAAGCCTGTTTCTGAAAATTCATGTCTTACTAATACAAAAGTAAAGGTGATCTGAATAATAATATAATATATTGGCTTTATATAGTGATTTTGGTGAATGTATCTCAAAGTTTTCTAAGCTGAATGAACTCTGTTTTACAGATGAAGACAAAAAGTTGAAGTGAGCTGCCCAGGTTCATGCTGCAAGTGCTACAGCTCAGAATAGTCCAGAGAACTGTCTGGAGAACTCTTTTGTTTCCCTTATATTTACCTTAGAAGTCTTCAAACAGTAAAATGAAAGAGAAGGGGACATGAGAGGAAATGAAACCATATAAAGGTAACTCATCAGCCAACTCTTCCTTCTCAAAAACACAAAATAAAAGTTTCATTCAATCCCAACAAACCCAGATGTCACCAATTAAGAGCAAAAGTAGGAACAGATAATTCAGGCTTTTTGTTGTTGTTTTTTAAAGTAGCTTTTCTACTGAAGCCATATACATACATATTACGCAGATCAGACTACTAACACACATCTCCAACTTCTAGCCTTTCTTTGTGATAACACTGTGTTCTGTGCTTGCCAAACAAAAGCTTAAATACAAATAAAAATCAGGATAGCAAATGACAAATTCCAGCCCTAAGAAATTGAACAAACCAGTAAATCATATGTCATAACGCAATTTCTGATAATAGTGCTGTACATAAAGAAATAAACAAGCTAAGAAGAATTTCCACTCTTTTCCAATGATACTTGACACTCAAGTGGTTTACTCTTTTCAAAATATTAAGAGAGAATTAGGCCATTTTTTGTGTAAAATGTTCATATGGCTATTTCATTTACCTCCTTGCAAATCTGAGTGCTCTACTGTGTAACTTGGAAAAACAGTACACGGGGCTTTTCAGCTACCTAGGTTTCTCTGGAAAGACTTGGGCCTGAATGCAAAAAGCAACTTAAAATGTGGCAATGTTGGCTATCGCTGTGCATAATTTGTAGGCTTGGGCTCTGGAGTGGAAACCGAACTTTGTTGCAGACATGTAGTCTCCATGAACCGCGCATGGGGAGAGAAGACGCTTTATAGGAGCTACAGAAACTGCCTGGCTGCATGGAGTCACCTGGAGGAGTCTGAGGCTAGCCAGGAAAGCGCTGAGGTGAGGGATGTGTGGTAATATCCCTGCCAGGCTGGGGATCCAAAAGAAAATGTATGGGGTGGGGTTGTACGTGTTATTTTTCTGTCAAATTTGTCCCACCACATAGCAGAACCACGAGGATTTGGGCAGGGTAGAGCAAGCCTCTCTTCACTGCAACAGCCTGCAACTTAGTTTAGGCTTTAGTGTGTTGTGAAACCCTACCCTTGTGCTCCAGAAACCTCATTCTCTTATAGCAATGTAGGTCTGATGGAGCTCTGTTCGAGTAAATTATGTAAATCTAGTCTTGGGGAAGGGAGACTAGTTCCCAGCATTGAAACGTAATTGAAACATGCACACAAACGCCACATGTGTGTCCTGGCATTAAATGGCCATTCACAGATTCTACCCCTTGACTGGCTTTATGGAAATGTTCATTCAGGTTCATCCCTCCTCTCCAAAAATAAACCTGGGACTGATTATAGTTTTGCATTGAAATCATGTGAAACTCATGGGTTTGAGTCCAGAGGAAACGTGGGAGTTTCTTGTGGAGATTTTCAGTTCACTTGAATTTGAAACTCAGAATGAAACTTGGGGCAGGAGAGAGTGAACACACACAGATCCACAGGAAAGAGTATGTTCAAACAAACCCTCGTGAAATGCAGCTGCCAACAGCTTTAGAAGAAATCCTCACTCAAAAAAATGAAATGAAAACAAATCAAAACACATTCCTCTCTCTCAAAAGTCTGACTCTTACTGCTACCAAAAATCTCTCTTTCCACTCTGGGCAATGCCATTTGTTAAAAAAAAAAGAAAATGCATAATGTTTTGCTCAACAAAATGTCCCTATAGCAGCTCTAAAAGTATGTTTTAATTAATTTATAAACAAAAGATTATTTCCTGCACTGCCAGCAAAAATCCTGTTTGCCGACAAGGTTCTGGCTTCAAACATTATCAGCAACTGGCAGGATGAGTCCTTTTATGTAAATGAACTCATTATTATTAATTTCTGCTGGTGCTGAACGATTTATGAACTGCTTTTCGAATATGGAAAAGTGGTTCATGAATCAGAGGGGAAAAAATGTTCAAAAAGTCCTGGGTCGATAAATAACAGTAGTCATTCATGAATCCCGCCCATGGTGTCTTTTATCTTCAGTAAGAAGAAGATCAAAATGATGAAATAGTAATGTGCCAACAAAAAAGGATTGAATGGGCAGAGACTAGTAACATTGTCCTCTTCAAGCCTTAATGGGCAGGGATGAATGGTGACAGACTATCCTTCACTAACAGGCAGCTATATACTATGATTCTCCCAAGGTGAAAGCGTTCTTTTTTCGTATGCATGCCACACAGAGCCAGAAGAAGAGGGAGCTGCTGAGCAGAGTCCCACTTGCCCCCTGCCTCCACAAACATACACAAGCCATGGTCGAGGGATGGTGCTTTCCCATCATAGCTGCTTTTCAAGGAATACAAGCCTACTATGCACAGACATCGTAATTGCAAACCTCCCGGCAACCTCATGCTTCCCCCATGTCTTTTACACCTCATTATTGCTAGTCTTCCTGGAACTGGCATGTTACCTAGTTCTTCTCTACGAGGGAGTGCGGAACTGATTTGATTTTAAAGGCTCTTATTTTAAGATGAACAGAGATGAAAAGTACTTCATAAAAAGTGAGAAATCTGGCAGCTGTTCACCTTACCCCTGCTCTCTGAGCATACCACTAGCCCTGAACAGGTTAGAGTCTTCAGGACAGTACCGGGTATATAACAATTTACATTGGCCTTGTTTAATGAAGACACCGCTTTTCATCTGTATTTGAAGGAATCAGGCTGAAACACAAAATATTGCATGTACCAGGAGTAAATTGTGGTCATAGAGGTGGTATTTTCTCCTTTAGGAAATTCTCTGATGTGCAAGTGGTCACAAAGAACTGGGTCAAATTTAATGTAATTTCACTAAACTCACAGAAGTTGTGCCCAGAATGAGTTTAGCCAGAATTATTATTTCAATGCTAAATATAGGGTAAGTCTATAAAAATGAAGTAGAGATGGTGATAAAAAAATCTGTTCTCTAATTAGTTTTCCTTTCCACAGTTTTGATATAGGAAGAAGCTACAACTGCACGTTGTGATTATTTGCTCTTAAATAGCATTGCTCATCTAAGAACTTCAAAGACTTTTCAGGTATTAGTCAATTATAAGCTCACAACATCCTGTGAGGTACAAGGAATTCTATTAGCACTAAAGGTGAGGAAAATGAAGCAAGGAAAAGTTACATGCACAAGGTCTTGAAAAGAATTTGGCAGCCTCAGTAGTCAATCTAGAAGAAGTGATGACTTTTCCTACTGCAACCAATAGTCAAAAGTATCTTCCAGCAGAGGAAACTAAAATGACAGACTAGTAGCTGGTTTTTGACTTTATTCTTATGTATATTTCAAACTAATATCTTGTCCATTTTCTTTATTTCATATTGCCATAGGACAAAATTCCTAAGCTTCTGAGCTCAGCAATGAAGTTTTAATCACCTCAATATACATCTTTCTACAATATATATTTTTCTGTCTACCAAAGACATAATGGCTGCTCCTTTTATGGGAAACCAGGATTTAATCCAGTAAGTCTGTGAGAATCAATATTCTTGTGAAATGACACCATGTTGAAGTTATTTTATGTTATGTTGATGGTTAGCTAATTTTGTAATGGAGACATTTCTTCTAGAAGCAGACATAGTATAATTTAGTGGTAAAAACGTCAATCACAAGGGGTTGAACACTTATGTCAGGGCAGGAAGAGGGCAGATTTATTGATGGAAATGTATCTATATACTCTTTGTGGCACTTTGACCTGAAATATCCATTTTGGTTATAATTTTGTTTTGTGAAAATGACATCAACTGCAATCACTAATGTAAAAATGACACTGGAATGCTTTGTTCCACAGGCCTGATTTAAAAGTCTTGCTGCTGTTTGTTATAGTAACAGCTTCTCAATAGCAAGTGAATTAAGGTACTCATTTAACTGCTCCTTTTTGCCGTTTGTAGGATTTTGTAATAGATGATAACCTCAGAAAAAACACAGTGTTCTTTTTTCTATTGTTTAATATTGTTTAAATAATAAATATATAGCATGTTTCATAATGACATTGAGGTAACCAAGAGAAGGAGGCATGGTGCTCTGGATAATATTATATGTGGATATATTCCTGTGTGGTTTTTCTTCCTAATGCCAGTTAACCACCCACCCAAAGCCATAAAAAATAACGATAGGAATGGGTAGGAGAGGATGGAATAAAATAAGTACAGAGGTTGAGAATGAGTAAGTGACAAGGAAGGAGACAAAGAAACAGCACAGTGCAAAACATGGGGAATGCAGGAATGTCTCGTTTATAACTTCAGGGGTTTTTTTTATGAAATTACAAAATCCTTATCATCTCAATGGACTTTCATATTATTATTGCAGATTTACAATGGTGTAACTAAAAACAGAATCTGGCCAACCCTCAGCTTAAAGAATAGGAAAAAGGTCATTATGAACAATGTGAATTTTACAGAGGACCTGTGCTATAACGTGAAGTACTGGTTGTCTATTTTCTACTGCACAATCATTCCCCAAAAGAGTGCCTTTTACCAAATAATATCATGACTCCCTAATTATTAAAGGCTTAATTAATCTCTGGGCTAGTCCTGAGAAATCTGCACTTTAGTGTAGAGTGATTCTTGCACATTTGAAAGTTTAATTTTGTATAAATAATGATGGGGTGTTTTGCTAGATAGCACACAATCCGCTCATGCTTTCCCATTTTCTACCCTTCCATTTACACCCTTTGCATGACTATCATGCAAAGCTAACAGCTCGCTTTTCTCTAACAATCACCTTTTTTCACTGAGATGTACAAAACTCATAATCTGCTTTGTAAATCTTCATTCTTGGCTCCTTTTCAGGCAAAGTGACAGAATCGGAGACCATCCAATGTTCTGCTTTGTGGTGAGTCACAATGATTTTCTCACTTAAATGTAGAAACCATTTAGAGTTTGGGTAGATGACATCTTTCCAGCAGGACTAAAAGTGGGAATTTGTCCTATGTTTTAAGGCCGTGATCCCCAAAGATGTTTCTCTTGAGTGATATTCTAGGCTTTCTATAAAACTGATTCACTGGAAACAGTCCTCAAACAACTAAAGGCTGCTCATTAGAGAACGTAGAGCACTGCTCATAACATCACTAGTAGTGACGGTATGATAAATCAATAGGGCACTCATACAACAGTGTATTTGTTTGCACACTATCAAGCACAGCTAGACAGCTTGTTCACAGCTGCCTGTCATGCATCTCCATGTGGACTGGGAGAAGGTAGATCGGGAAAGCATCTGATCCTCCCAAAAGTTAGGACTGCTCATTAAGAGCAGTCATGGTGTGGTCACTGATCTACAAACTGGAGAAGAATCAAAATACTAGTAAGACTGAAATTTAGCTTACTTTCACATTTTGCTAATCAGATCATGGATAGTTAGTATGTGCCTCAGAGAAATGCTGACTGGCAGGAAGATTAGAAGAAAGTCATTATTAAAATAAGAAAAATGTAGATAATGTTTTGGGTGTTTGGGTTGGTTTTTTTTAAAGCAGAATTTTGTTGTTTTTTCTTAACCCTAGACATTTTAGTTCTGCGTATTTGCATAGGTAATATCTCTATCATATTTATTCACACTGCTCATAAAAGAGCACATCACAAAAGTGCCTGGAAAATAAAACTCCAATGAGAAGGGACCCATCAAGTTTAAATGGAGGTTTATATTGCAGCATTATGAGACAGAGGCTTGCACATTTGCAGCTCCCATGGCAGAAAGTGAAACTCTGAACAATTAAAGCAGCACAGACATCCTGCCCTAAAGGACTGTAAGCCTTTAAAAAAGCAGCCATGACCTCTCTTTACTGGGCCTGTTTTCTATTTAATTTACAGTCTTTATTAGCCAACAAAATCTTGGCTGGATCTTAGTCAAAGTGATGAATATATAAGCATTTTGATCTACAATTTGGGGCACTTCAAAGTATTCTTTACTTTATGACCATTTGTAATCAAGGTCAGAGCTCTGGCAGTAATTTAGATACCACCTAAACATACTTATAATATATAAATTGCTTTGCAGTAGCATGCATACTGTCCTTTCTATTTTTGTTCACAGTAAGATTGGAGTTGCAAATGCTCAGACTCTCAAAAAGTTACTCTTACAAGTATGTGTAAGCAGCTCCATACCTAAGTTTCTCTTACGCAGTTCCCGCAATAGCACACAAAAATGGTTTGTTTTCATCGGTTTATTTATTGAAATATGAGCTTGGGAGAGTACTAATACAAATTACTAACCTTGCGGGAGAGAAAAAAAAAAGAAAAAAAAAGCCTTGACACCTTTAAGGAGGAGTTTTTGTTCTTTTCTGTCATCTGTTTTTCTCACTTTTCCATATACTTTGCTCATGCACCAAAAGTTTTCCACTTTGTCACATCTAAGCAGTTTCAGAAGTGTTCCCCTTTCCAAGTACAGGGACTCTTTTTCATGCCAGCAGCATCCTGCAAAACAAAAACTAAAGGTGTGACCACTGTATTAGGACGAACATCTCAGGTTCTGGGCCCAGTTCTTTCTAGACGTGATGTCTTTCTACATCTTTCTCTCTAAATCTGTGCTTGCTAGGACCAATCTTCTGAGTCTCATACTTTTTCTCTACAGTCTGACCTTTTGACCAGCACAACTCAAATATTCATTCAAACCCCAGCATTGAGTCTCAGTTACTTTGGCCTTGGCAGACAGATACGTTGCCCATTCACTCTGACACTGCTGCAGGGGTGCATTTTCAAATTGAATATTGTACCATCTCCCTCTTCCACCATGCATCCTTTCATCAGCTCCTTCATCTGCCCTGCAAGTAAAAAAGTCCTACAGATGCTTTAAGGCCCACACAGGCTCTCCCCAGACTGTTTGTCCCTATCACATTCATGAGGTACTGACAGATCGATGTGCATCCACCATTCATAACAGATTTCATCACCAGTGTCTTAAATTTTGATCCATACTCGTTTTGTTTTTTCCTGTGAGGGCCCACTTCTGTAAAAATCTGCCAAGCTGCTACACTTGCCCTTCTTCACATCCTCCCTTAAAACTCTCCTCTGCTGTGACACCTTAAAAAAAAATGATAGTGGTTAAGCAGCTGATGTGCTGTGACTGCATAGTGATCATAATTATCTCCCAGTTACCTTGTCATTTCTGCCCCTCTCCTCATCTGTTTGCTGTCTCTTGTCTTTTGCTTAGATTAAAGACTTTTTGGGGTAGGGACCGTGCCTGTATTTCCTGTGCATTTGGATACCGTCCTGCACGAAGAGTCTTGGGTTCTAGGCACTACTGCAGCACACATAAATAAGAATTACTGTTCCTAAAGTAAAATCCTCTGCATTTTCGTATGCATAAATTATAGCTACATCCTGTAATCCATTTTTCAGGGTAAACAATTGACTTCAATGGGAGTTGAGCCAGGGCAGGAGTTGGCCTATAGTCTTTATTTAAAACAAGCAACATAACATATTATTAATCACCTTAAATAGAGACTATCACATTCAGTGATGCAATCCTACCTGCGGAAAAAATAAATACATTTCCAGAAACCTTATGACTTCTCTCATTTACACTAGGCCAGGCTGCTTTTAAGAAAACTATTGTTCTGCCAGGGATAACAAGATTGCAGTGACTCCCTGCTCATATTTCCTTCGTGTTGATTGCTTGGACATTGGCAAAAGGATGGTGAATAACCAGCAAAGTCAGTTGTATGCTACTCTGTCTTTGCCCAAGAGGTCTAAAGGTAGCTGTTACCTCCCATTCAGAGTTTTTATCTTCCACTAGAGCAACACAGTGCAGTCTTCTGGTGGCTGTAGTTTTGACTTTTATTCTGAATTTTGTTAATATCCTCAAATATAGCTTTATCCATATTGCAACCATAGCCTTAAGCTGCTAGTTATAATTCACCAAAGTCTTGGGGAAACAATCAGTTTGGCCAAGAATGCAGCTTGGGAAGAATCTCAAGCTATTTGTACATGCCTGCATCATAACTGTTGGTGGGAGAGGTGGTTACGGAGGCCACTGTCTCCTGTACTGTTCTTGAGGAATGACAGCTGTGTGCTTCCTCCCATGTAACTTGGAAGAACTGCAAAGGAGAGGAAAGTCAAAGCCAAAAATAAAAACATGCGCAAAAGCAATGAGTAAAATCTGCCAGATTCAAGGAGCTGTTGTACTACTGGAGATGAGCCAAAAATCTGTGGAAGTCCCCTATTAATGCAATGGCTTGGATGTAATTGCTTCCCCCCACACCCCACCCCTTCCTTCCCCAGGTGAATCTTGTCTTGCACATATAAGACAGACTACAAAAAGCATGCACAATTTTTCCAGAGTTATAATGTTTGTTTTACAGGCTTTCCGCCTGAAAGTATATTTTTTTTCTCTTCTCTTGCAAAGTGTCGGACTTCCTAAGTTGTTGATGTGTGAAAGTGAGACAAGTCCTTAATATACTTAGTAAATCCAGTCTGTATATGCTTACTTTCTACTCAAATTGATTATTATTTTAGCTAAGGGTTAATCTTAAATAAATGTTCATAGACCAGGTTGCTTGCTTTCCACTTTCTGCCAACGTTTAGGTCATTGGATGCTGGTCTGTAAATGAACCATGCAGATAAGACCTAATGTTAAATATCTAGGACTTCCTTATATAGGGAAAATGCAGGAAGGATAAGAATCTCCTTGCTTCAGACCATAAGACAGCTATTGACTTTCTAGCACTAGGAAGAAACCTTCTGAAGCATTTTCTGTTTGCCATCATCAGGAACAAGATGCTGAATTAGAAGCACAGTTGATCCTCGTCTGATTCAAAACCCCGTATGCTTCCAGTGCCATAATGAAAGTGCTCATAGTTGTGTAGCAAAATTGCTCCGGTGGAATATAGCATATATATGGACACAGAAGTAAACTCCAGGTTCCTTCCTAGCCTTTTACAAAAGGACATAGCATGTTTATCTAGAAAAGGGGGGTTGGTTTTTTTTTTTTCCCCCTCAAAGGACACAGGAATTGTATAACTTTATACTGACTTCAGTGTTTACTGTATTCTCAGCAATGTGCCTCTATACCCACATATTTGGGGGCTTCTTCAGTCAATTATTTCTGTGTTATTGGTGAGAAATTTATCTAAATATTTTGAGCGGAATACTATGGTGTATCTGAAAATTGCCTGTTCTTTCCTATCTGAGAAAAGCATGCAGTACTGAGTAGATAAAGCAAAACTTCATATTTATTTTAGATAATTTAGTCTCTAATTATGCAAAAGTGATGCGAGAGAGATACACAGAATCTGACCCAGAATTGTGACTAGAAAAATAATAATATTATCCTAATTAAAAACCATATAAGAGTTTGTTATCCAGCCTCAAATCCCTGACAGACTTGTATGGCTCAAATAATCGCAGGATTTTCAGGCTAAAGATTTAGTAAAAGTTTCATGGAAAAAAAGATCCCTAATGAATTCTCAGTGTTTTTTAATATTGTGCCTTTTCTACGGCAATGATGGCTTTTGGGGACTCTTGCTCACTTATGGGACATGTGGGTCATTCAAAAGCTTGAATATTCATTATGAGATGAGCTGGAACTGGATGCACAATATGTTTGGTTGAAAACTAAATTTTATGTAAATTCTACAGTGATGTTTTCTGGCTCAGTTAGAATCCATTCTACTGTTTATCTTTATACTAATAATGGTCTCTTGGGCTTCTTTTTAAGCCTCTCTGTATACTTTTTTTTTCTTTTAAAACGAAAGATGAAGATCCAAAGAAAACAATTTTTAAAGATAGAAATAGAAACACTAGGTAAAAGGAATTAGCAATGCAATCTCTGCATATATTATGTGGAAATCTTCTGTAAAATTGCAGCTTGGAATTTTATTCCTAGGAATTAACCATTTCATGTTTGAATAGCGCTGCTGCTCTGGTTCCCCATATTTCAAAAACCCTTTGGATCTACTTTTGATTTCTATTTATGGATATTTTTGTGATATTTGTTAAAATATTCCTTCTCCAGAGTGGTAGATCCAGTTCTCTGGAGGAAATAAAATCCGTGGCATAGCTCTGAAATGAGAATTAACCTTGATTACTACAGTAATTTACTAATCAAAACTGGAGACCTGCTAATCAAGCCTGAATTACCAGCTGCTTGATTTTTATAGTGACATAAGCAAAATTGAACATTTGGTAAACAAGAGTCTTATTTATGAGGGGAAAAAATTGGCATATGGCCATATTCATCTTAATATATTTATCGCTATATTGCTGTTCTTTCCTTATCTGCTAATGTAGGCATCCCCTTTCTAACTTAGCCCATCTACCTTATCCCAGAAAGATGAATGCTGAATTTTAGATTACCCTAGAATTGGAGTCAGAGGAGACAATCTCACATTTCAAGAGAGGTTTTCTGATCTACCTGTTGTTTTTGCACCCAGGGAGGAGACCGACTAATACATCACAACAGCCTTGTGTTATAGAGTTTGTTCGAAAACACCTTGGAATAAAGGCAGCAGAAAACTGAAAACAGAAATGAGAGGAATGGAGAACTGCCAGTAAGCAGACAGCTGGGAAAAGCTGCAGGAGGAAATGGCAAAGAGCATCCATGCGGCGCTGGTGAGCCCGGGGCCGGAGGGGGTGCAGACAGCTCTGGAGAAGCAGGAGAGCAGGGAGAAGACCCAGGGGAAATGGTGAGAGTGAATCACCCAGGGCCTGATGGAGGAAGCCACAGACCACTCCTGTGAGTAAGTGCATCACTCCTATAAATGGACAATGTGCCAATTATTGCAGCCTATCTGATGGGTCTGGAATTTTTAAAGTATTTGTCTGGTTTCCATAAGCGCAACTAATTTCATGTTTTTAATCTTTTTTTTTCAGTCTGATTTCTGTTCATTTTTTCAGCTCCCAGATGGCATCCTGTATCCACTGACACAGAAAATAATTTCCCAGTATTTTCTTTAATGAATGACCTATTATGAACATGCAGGAAAAGCCCATATTGTACAATTCTTCCACAGAAAAACTGATAATTAATGTAAATGGAGAGAAGCCCCCAAAATAGGAATCTTTTTTATTGTTTGAACTGTGGATGGTATTTCATTAAGGTGGCTTGTGCATTTTTTTAAAAAATCCTGTTCAAATGATATTGTCATGGGTAATTGTGCTGTTAAAAAGCTAAAGAACAGAAACACAAAAAATTATTTCTATAATAATATTTACAGCATGAAATTCTCAGCTACTCAGGCTCTTTCCCACTCTCTGGATGTTATTTTAGACCTAATCCCTCATTCTCTTAGTTCTTAGGGCAGAAAATATATACTAGAGCTAGTGCTGCTTCCATCTTTTCACCATCTTATCTCACAAACCTCAAATACTGTTTTTTCCTTTAAGTCTTGACTGTACTTATGCCTAACAAGAATGAAGAAGCACAGGGATTAATTAAAATGCATTGAATGGTTTATAGCATATTTAGACCTTGAAGAACGCGTGTGTATAGTGACTGTACGTTTAAACACGACCCTGCGAAGCTGTAAGGGACCGCAGCTTAGCACAGGCCAGCCTCGCGTGCAGCCTGCACAGCCTTACAGCTCTCCCGCAGCAAGTGCAGTCCAATCACGTCATGCAGCAATTAGAGCAGCACACTTAGCTACTTGGATCAACTGACATTTCTTCAGAGTGGTTTTAAGTATCAAGAAAATGTGAGCAACTATAAGCTAAAACAGAGAGTGCTATTCCTAATATTGTGTACTCTTGGCAGGAGGGACATCCACGAGGATAAACATTCCAGGTTTTAGGGATGGACCCTGTAATTACACTCAATAGGCAATGACTTAGAATATTTGGAAGGCCAAAGAAATAATAGTGAAATAAGTGGCTTAGAGTTAAGCAAGAGGGGATATTTCCCCCAGCAACTGGAGTAAGACTCTGCTCCACTCCACTTCATGTCCCTGCTTCTCCCTGAAGCCATATTCATGCATCCAGAAACTTTCCACCAGAAGTGCTCAGTATTGCCTTACATGTTTAGGATGACCTTTACACCCTGTGAAAACTTCAGAAGCCCAACAAATCTACCTGGAAATTTGGATCATTTCAGACTGCACTGGAACACAACAGGAGCTCTGCAGAGAGAAGGAGCATATGAAGTCACTGAGGAGGGAGTACTTGCAAGGAGGGAGTGATTGCTATGGAGGAAGGCCAGAAAAAAAGTAGAAAACAACAACAAAAGTAGCAACAGAAAAACCGGGAAGAGGAAGCAAAAATGGTAACGTGACACCATAATGCCTTACTGGCTCTAAAGCAAGGAAAAATTACGAAAGCATTCATTTATTCATTTTCAGCCAAAGAAAAAAACTAGGGCATAAAAAAAGGAAAAAAAAAACGAACCAAACAAACCAGAAAATAGAACATGTGAAGAAAAAGGGCAGCAAAGGAAGAGGAAATTAAGAGAGAGGAGAAACAAGTGCTGGAAGTGAAGGAGTGGATGGGGGGGAGGAGGCAGCACAAAGAGATCTGACATACAGGGCTTTTAGGTAAGTGAATTTTATTTGTATATGTCATTTCCTACTTTTTATTGCATTTGTCTGGCAACCATCCCACAGTTCCATAACCTATGGGTGGGTGGGAGGAGGTGGCTAAGAGGGCAAAATGGTAGGTTTTGGCAGAATATTGACATGACTTGAGTCAGGTCGTTACTTGTGGTTGTCATTAGACAAACAGTGAAACTGGGTTAATGGGGCAGGTGTTTATGAATCCTACAGGCTAGAGGAGGCTCAGTTTTCAAAACCTGACTCACACAGAAAGGGAGAGGCCCGAATGATTCAATGCAGTGAAAGCAATGGCGAGCAGGGGTTTCAGCACTGCAGGGGCCACAGGGACCTATTTCAGATTTACAAGGCAGTTCTCAACTGTCAGGTATGCTTCAGTCTCTTAACAGACTTAGGAAGGTGGACACTGCTTATGTTTCTGTATTATTAACTTTCTTTTTTGCAACCATGGGATGGAAATAATTTCTTTTGTAGTGCAAAATGAGATCCTGAGCACAACTATATGGCAAAACATGACTGTCATGGAAAATATTCTGAATTCTGAGTCTCTATCTTGTCTGGGTACCTTTGTTTCTTTTTGCCCTTTGTTTAACTCTTTACGGGCTTTTTTCCTAATTATCTTGAATTTAAAACTGAAAAATTTCGAAAACATACAGTGTCAAATAAAATGAGTTAGGATTTTTGAAAACTTGAGAACATATGCAATAGCTGCCATCAAGAGTCAGACAAAATGTCCATGTAGACCAGTGTCTTCTCTCTGAGAGTGAGAAGGAGCAAACGCCTAGCGAAAAAGTGTATGAACTCTGATATATCGCTCATACAGAGCAATCCTTCTTCCTCTGTGTGCTTATGCCCTCTGAAGATTGGTATCTTAGACACTTTGATTTGGAGGCTGGATCTTGATCATCATGTTTAGTAGCTAGTGATGGATTTCATTTGCATGATTTCATGTAATCCCTTTTATGGTCCATTTACACTTTTGACCTCCGCACCATCCTGTGGCCATGAGTTCTGTAATTTCATTATGCACTGTGAGGATAAAGTACTTCTTTTGTTTGTTTTAAGACTGATGCCTGGTCATCTAATTGGGGCTCCTAGTCCTTGAATTTGTGGGAACTGTTGAATAATGGCTTTATATGTTAGAAATAAGGCTTTTGAAATAAAAAAGCTCTCTTGCAATTTTAAAGCCTTATGATCAGGCAAGCTCCTCCTCCTCTTGCAAATCCTTCCATGAAAAAAGGAAAAAGTCCCAACTCCAACTGCAGCCTGATGAAATTAGAATTAATTAAAGCAAAGGTAGTTTTTTGGTGTTCATACTGCACAGATAAGTAGGCTTAGTCTTATTTTGTATTTCCTGTATGGTTCCCTTCTCATGTCACATCACAGTGCTATTGTCAGTTCCACGGGATGTGACATAGTCGATTTGTAATGCCATGATCTGTGGCACAACTGCTAAATCATAAGTATGGTAATGGGAGTGTATGTTCATTGAGTTCTTTGCAAGAAGAGGAAGGGGAAAGGCCTGGCAAGTCAATTAAAAAAATTAGGACTTGACTTTGAACAAGACATCTGAGCATGGACAGACAGCAATGTACAGTGGGGTAGACTAGGGTGTGAACTTTGGGTACTTTTAGGTAGAAACTTTGGTAATTGCCACGTTCACATGCCAGCTCCCCATGTAAATATTATTGTTTCTTTTCCACTTGCATCAAAGCTATCTTGCATTTGGTGCTGAGTGAAAGCACGTATATAGATGCTTGCTGTGGGGCAGCTGACATGCTGCTACTCTGCACCCTGCTTTGACCTGTGGCAATCTGCTTTTATGCCTACACTTTCAGGTTTTTGGCCCCTTTGGTCTCTGTCCAGGAGGAGAAGGAGCCAATAACCGTATCGGCTGGTACTGCACAGCAACAGGGTAGGTGGCCCTGAGGGAGCTGGCGGACCACTCCTGTGTGCGGAAAGTGGTGCAGAAGGGTCTGTTCTTTTCCCTGATCTACCACATTTCAACCCACGCAGGGCAGGAGTGGGTAAGAGAGACGATGTGAGGCAGAACCAGTTTCCATCTTCCTGCAGACGGTAGTTATCCACATGATCTCTTTGCAGTATCTTCCAGTTCAGTGTTATTTTGTTTCATTCTAGTCAGATTGCTTTACACAGAGACAAAGAACAAATTCCAGGATAAAATCAAAACTGCTCTGAAAATGCACTGTGTGTGGCAGTATTTGGAGCAGCGGTGAGAGGTTAAAAAAAAAAGAGTTTGACCCTAACCCAAGAATCAAAATTAATGTAAGAGAATTTAATGCAACACAAGGTGTGGTGGAACAGAGGCTATTGGGGGGTCTCGTTTATATCAGTTATGACATTCAATATTGAGCACTTAAAAAGAAACAACGGTGTAATGGTTTTCACTGAATTGTATGAAGAAACAGGATAACTTTAACAAATATCGCAAAACATGTCACAAATCAATTGTATTGAAAATATATTGGGCTTCTTTAAAAAAAAAAAGATCGGAAAAGGAAGCAGCACAAGCAGGAGGAGAGACAGCACACAAAGATTTACTTCTGAGTGCTACAAAATATTGAACTAAAAATAACATTAAAGATGAAATTTGCAATGAATCTCAAGCTGCTAAATTCCCAAAGGCTGGGTCTGCCAAAGGCTCTGTTGGTTTCCTCTGTTCTTTTCTGTCTTTATTTAAATATTTTATACAGTTGTCTATGTTCATGTGTAGTGCGAACTGTCATTTATATTTCAGTCCACTCTAAAATGGATCTTAGACTATCTCAAGCTGTGCACTGCAGTGAGTAGTTTTGAACTGAGAGGTAAGTTGAAGCGGTAGGGACAAATGAAGACTGATATTTAATGTGGT
This sequence comes from Haliaeetus leucocephalus, assembly GCF_000737465.1. Lineage (NCBI taxonomy): Eukaryota > Metazoa > Chordata > Aves > Accipitriformes > Accipitridae > Haliaeetus > Haliaeetus leucocephalus. The sequence continues at coordinate 10,829,706 of NW_010972528.1, read as the reverse complement.
TTTTGTGTACTTATATTTTGCTGTCATGTATTTTGCCTTAAAACTGATTTGTAATTTTATGCGTTTTGTGACATTATGATAAGATGTGATGTGAGTATGGTTTCCATTTAGCAAATACATTGATGTATTTTTGAGTCGAAGTGCTTGACTGTGGGAATTCTGAATTCTGACCTTAGGGTTTAATGTTTAGCAATAACAACATGCAGGTTTAGATCTGCAGTCTTAAATGCTCCTCCTCGTGCGTTGGACTTCCCAACATAAACTTTTTAAAACAAGCCAGTCTTAAGCTTATTTCAGCTTCACTTCTGTGACAGGCCCACAGGGTGCTGAATATCCTTTCGTCTCCATTGTCTTAGGAATACGGGGCACACCTTACCCAGAAAAATTGGGACTTGCCATGGAGCTGGGTCCATCACCCTGGGATAGATTCTCCCACCCATCTCATGTTGGGGGAGGAAGCAGAGAGACCTTCTATATCCCCTGTAAAGACAAATTGCAGCAGTCGTGGTGGCTGGAGCACAGAGAAAGCTTCCTAATTGCTCCCCACAGGGTGGAAGACGCCCGAGCTGAGGCTGGAAGGGGCACTGCAGGCAGAGCCGTGCCTCCAGCCCAGCAGTGCCAGCCGTGGGCAGGGTGATGGTACTGACAGCAGAAGCATGTACAGTGCTCCGAACCCGAAAGGAGAAAGTGCTCCCTGAAGGACTCGTGCTGCTGTATCCTGACCTTAAGACAGTCCTGTTGCTGATGCACAGTGCTATCTGTTAGATTAGGTAAGAAATGTTAAGATATATTACGGTGGGATTCTGCATTGGTTTTACACCAGCAGGGGGAAGAACAAAATTAGTAGTCTTGGACTCCATTTCATCAGTTCTTACAAAAGAGAGAATTCTTAAGAAATTATGTTGCTTTCTTGCTTCTGAACAGTAAGTCATACAGAATAAAAATTTAAAATAATGGCTATTAGATTAAGAAGTCTAAGAAGCTTTTACTACTTGGGAGCTTTGACTATTAAAGAATTGATAAATTGCCACTGAAATACAAGCAGCTCTGCAATATGATAGATCAAAGTTCATTTTTTTCCCTAATGCGGAGTTAAGATGAGCAGGCTTACTTTTTGCCCATCTTCTTTGCAGATCCAAAACATTCCTTTCTCTTTAGTTGAGTGATCAATTTACCAGAAGAGCCCAATGTATATGTTGTGACTGTAGGAAAATTCTTATTCACAAGCCTTTAAGTAGTAATACAGCATGCTGGCATTATGCAAACCCCAATACATCTCAGCACTGCTGTCCAAAGTATATAGTATGTCTCCTCCACATAACACAGATGCAAAGGTAATTAATTATATTTCATAAAGGGATATTTCTTAAAATATTTTGACCACATTATTGAAAAGTTAACTCTTCTTACACTAAGTTAGCAGAAAGACTTCAGCATGTTGTGTTTTAGTGGACTGTATTCCATAGAAAGGACTCAAATGACTGAAATGTAAACTTTGGAAAGACACTTGAAACTCATGGCTTTTTAGAAATATATTAATTGCATGTCAATGTAGTTATAAGAGTTTTTACTTTTTGTATAGGCTTTTTGGTGTATTAAATACCTATTATTATTTTAGAAGCATGTCTAAATCCACTCTGATAATTTGTATTTTCTAAAAACCTTTTAAATTAACACTAAAAATATGTAATGAACATGCAACATTAAACACTTGTAAGGGCAGAAGATACAATCATATCCTTCAGAAAATATTTCTAAAATGTGTGATCTCCAACCCACTAACTTTCAAGTTGTGTAAAAGCTACAGTTGATAACAAGGTCTTGTACATCTGGATCATTAGGTAAATACTGTCTGCTAGTATAGCTGGAGGAGATAGACATTTCCATTTTTAAGTTCAGTTCTGTAAAGAAAATCCTTATGTAGCTGTCCACAACTTGGCTGCTGATCTTAGGTCGGACACAGCGCATGCACACTGTCATAGCACCTTTTGTTCAAAGAGGAGGAAAATCCTGCATGCAGCCCTGTGAATGTTCAGTCCTCCAAAATGCTGTGCAGTCCGATCCAGCAAAACACTTAAGTGCATACTTAGTTTTAAACTTAAGGAACAAGATACAAGTTAGATATATACTTTGCTAAAAGATGCAGGATCAAATACATATATTCCTGAAGGAGGTATATAATGTGTGAAAATAAATTGTATGCGTAAATACATATACATCGCTAGATAGGTAATTAAGGAAGCCTTTTATTTCAGTTCAAGGAATACTTACATTTACAGTATTTTGTTTCACATTAATCCTTCAGTAGTCTACCACAGCTTGTATCTGGCCATGAAATTTTCATCTATGTAGTGTCTTTCTTTGGAATGTAACGATTTACAAACTCTGAGCCTGGTTTTGCTTATCTTGAGGTTGGTGACAGAAATCCCAATTTTGCTCTCGAAGGGCATGATTGGACCATTTAACATTTATTTCAGCCTTGCAGAAGGACGTATTGCTTCTTTTATATATAAAGTATGCCAAAATAAGATTAAGAGACTTTATGAACTTTGCACAGTAAGTCAGTGGCACATAGTCATAGAACTAAGGATTCTTTCCTTCCTGACTCTGACTTCCTTGCTTTATACTGTGCTTTTGATAATGTGTCTGCATTCCCATAGCAATACTATTCTGGCACATGATAATGCAATATTTTTTAACTATGCTTTTCATGTGATGTGTGCAAACCTAAAATCTATAGATGTGCGGTATACATGGATAGAAGAATTCATATTACAATATGTAGCTACAAGCATAATAAATGGAAATTGATGAAAAGGGGATCTTTTTACTGCTGGGATTTTAAAGAATTAAACAAATGTGCGTAGTTCAAATAAGGCAGAATCTTTTGCTTCTTGTCATAGAAAGAGAGATGGTCATGTGTTGGAAGAGAAAGTCAGCTGCTGCTTGGTAAGTACTCTATGATTTTTCTTGACTGCTGCCATTTGGGCCCTATCAAGTCCAGTACTTACCGTGCCGATCAGGGACACTAGCTCCTTTTTTGTTGTTCTGTCTTTTGAAAGGACAGTCTGTCTTAGAAAAACTAAAACTATAGCAATGCAATACAATACCATCTCTTCAGAAATATCTTTATTAATTCATTTGCTTTGCAAGTGGGAGCTAAATCAGCATAATTGTGAAGTTAATTCTTGGTCCAGTCTTTTTGTCTTGAAGGCAGAAGAGAATCCCAGAAAAGTGACATTGAATGCTATTTTTCTCTCATTTTTTATAGACAGTCTTTGCACAGTACAATATTAGGTGAAGCAAGTATTTGTAATTTATATATTTGTGCTAGGTGGTTTTAATTCTTATTGTTGTTGTTCTTGTTTTAGTAGTAGTAGCAGTAGTAACAGCAGTAAGTAGTAGTATTATTGGAAGTGCCTCTGTAAGGTTCTGTACAAGTCGATCATGCAAAGATAGCATTCTGGAGATGATGCTCTATCTAACTGGAATCAGCAGGACATAGGAACTATGTCCTGTACGATGAATAACAAAAGAAGGGTAGTTTACATTCTTTGATACATTTCTGCTCGATTAACCCCCAGTGGGATTTTACCCCTCCAGTCACATTTTTTTGTTCCTCTGATCTTCTTTTGTATTTGCTCACTGACCCCGAGCATGTATTTGACTTGTGACCCTATTTCTGTTAATAAAATACAGGCCATCTGACCAGCATTCACACCAATGAACTACAAGGTGATGATTACCTCATTGTAAATGCTAGGAGTTAGCAACACGCAGCAGTGTAAGGCTGGTGGTTGGGTGGGCTGAAGATAACCAACAAAGGCAGCATGAGCAATTCTGAACTGTGATTTCAAAACCAAAATAAAGATAATGAACTCCTTCAAAATATGTAATACTAGCCATAGAAGAACTGTGTATCTCCTTATGTATTGTTCAGCTATTAATTAGTTGATAATGTTTAGGGGATTATGGCATGACAAAAAACAATTATAGCTATAATGTGGAAATTTTCAGTATCTGTATGGGTGGTAGCTTATAAAATCAAAATTACCCTATCTACATTTTGGGTCATCAATTATAATTATATGCCTCATGAAAAAATATATCAGCACTCAGTGGTAACAAATTCAGGATAGTGTTTTGAGGCTAAATTAACACTGGAAAGCATAGGTGAGCTCTTTCTAAGCAAAGTGTTATTTGTTTTCAAAGCACTAGCAGAAATGTAGAAAATTTTTTTTAAGAAAATGCATAGTAATAAACTTATTAATACTTTCACCAATTCCTTAAACCATGAATCTTAGGAAAAGCACTGTTAATTGTGCGTTACATGAAAAAATCATGCCAAAGCCATTTATCAGATATGTAATCTGTGGCTCTGTTTTGTGACAGGAAGCCATTATTTCCACTGAAAAAACAAATCCGTTAAATTTGAACTATTAGATTACAGCAGGGTTAAGGCTGCTTCTGTGCTGTAGAGTCACATCAGGGTCACAGCCCAGTTCTAGAGATGTACTGCAAGAGCTTCATATCTGATTAAGACAAAAAACTGATAAAATTGTAATGCAGACTAACAATATGGAATTATCTGATGCAGTTTGGGGGGATAGGGGCAGGGGGTATAACATCATTCAGTTTATTTGCATACGTTTGTTCTTTCTACTGAAATCAATCTCTTTGAAGGAAGCAAGAAAACTTTAGAAAAAGAAAATATTAATGCTGGTAAGAGAACACAGAAGAAAATCTTTAGTAAACATTTCTTTTCCAGTGTTGATTATCATCCTGTCTAATGTTTATTTTCATAATTTTCTTTGATCCAAACACAAATAACAATAAAGTTAGCTCCATTTCTTTGAACTAACAAAACTATACCGTGGCCAAATTTGGAGCAAATTTTTAAGTGGCTTTTTGGGTTTTCTCCCAAGCCACATAACAGATTTATAGGGTAGATATTTGCATAAGTCACACCCTCTCCTATGTAGGAATGTTTCTATGGCTAACAGTAAGTTACCTTCTGTGGGCCTCTTTTGGACTTTATTGAAAAGGCTGAGGGCTGTAAGCATCCAGGCACATACTCAATAGCAGTCACGGGAGCACCAGTGGTCCAGGGCTTTGGCTCAGGGCTCACCCCATTGCGTTATGAAAATTGCTACAGTTTGTAGGGACTGACTGCGACTCTGCTGGGCTGGCTGGTGGTTTGCAAACGCAGAGTGTAGTCAGTCCGCCCTCGCTGCATTTCCCACCCAAACCTACATCACAGATGGCAGGCAGAGAGGCAGGGTGGGCATGGCGGAGGACCAGGGCCGTGCCTGTCAGGACCTCTGCACAAGGGGACCTGAAAAGGGGTTGTTACTGCTTCTCACTCTTGGAGCAGAACCGAGCAGCCAGAGCACAGGTTGCATCTTCGCAATCTTCTTCCATCAGGAATTTGACAGACTATATGTACTACAGACTTAGAAACAACTACATTCCTAACATAAATATTATACAATTGTAAAACAGGTACTACAGCATTTACCATAGTGCTTGAAACCAGGTCTACATTACTGGAGGTGTTTTAGTCTGTACATATTTAAAAACTCTGCCAAATCACAGTTCTGCTTAGGAGACCAAAACCACAAAATCATCTCAGGTAACGCTATTGACCACGTCTCAGAAAGCTGTCCTCTTGTGTGCCTCGCAGCACCTGCTAGGGTCACGGTCAAAAGCCCATATCTGTGATGGAAAGCATATATGTCAACTTCAGATTACAGCTAGCATGTATTCTGGCTGGTCTGTTCAGCCCTCCTGAATGCAAATACTCTCTCTGAATTTGGTGAAAGTTATGAATAAAGACCATGATGTCCAACTTCAGTCAATCAGCTACAGAAGAGCCATATGCTGTATAAACTCCCTGCTTCTTTAGGTTTTTTGAGGATATGATGCAGAAACATGGGAGATTTTCGGGTTCTCTAAAACTTACTGGTTTTTTGCTCTCCCATTACATTCCTGTGTTTGCCCCACTGCTTAGCCTAGCTGAACAAGGGCATCCGGTCTAATGATTGATTGTGAGCAGGTCCAAGTTTCATTCTTAAATCAGCCAGCATGTGGTTGATGACAGGGACAAAGCCAACCCTCATCACTCCCTAAGCAAGTCGTCTTCCCCTTTACTGTACACTTCGACCAAATTATGATTTCACCATTGAAATAAATTTCAAAATTTCCACCAGCTTCAGATGGATTGGGATTTGGCCATTGGCTTCTAAGTGCAGATGGCCTGTTTAAGGGCTTATTTTTAAATCAGGAGGTGTGTAAGTGCTTCAAGAGATTATAAAAGTAGAAATCAATACAAATAACATGAGGTCAGGTATTGCTAAAAAGCATCATTAGAAAATGGACATGTTTAAGGATAAGTCGGAACTAATCCCAGTGACTGCAGGTGACTTACACTTGAGCAAGAATGAAAATTTGGGTTCTGAACTGTGTAGAACAGTTTTGGCTGAACCTTTTTACTTTTTTTTAAATACATGTAAAAATGCCAGTTGTTAACTTCCTGCAGTTTGTTCCCGTCAAAATAGAGTACTTCTGGTCCTAGAGGAGGGAGGCCCCAAACGGTAACTGAAAGTGCCTGCCTAAATGTGCGAGAGCCCTTCCCTTTAACAGAATATCATCACAACTACAAACACAACCAAAAAGCACTGCTTATTCAGTTTCTTTTTTTTCTTTTTAACATTACGAAAATAGGAATACCAGAACCGATACTGTAATTATTGTGCAGTTCACTTTCATCTAAATATGATTAGGAATATGAGACTGGAAAAAAAACCATGCCTCTAGGCTCTGTTTCCTAAATTGCTGTCAACTGTAGCATAGGTACAAAGCCCAGAATGAGCCCACAGTAACATCCACTGTAGCTGTCCCAAGAACAAAGCTAGAAAAGTTAGAGAGCTACAGAATGCCCATTTCTGGGCAGAAAAGAGTGTGAATCAGTGCACTTCCAAAACTTATGAGCTTTACGTTCTTACATGATTTTAAGTAAAAATACACAGAAGTGCTCACGTCCTAGAAAAAGCTCTCCCTTCTTCTTGTTACTGAAAGAAACAGGACTTTGGCATGTAGAAGCAGTCCCTTGTATTCCGTAGTCCCTGAGACTGCATGGCTTCCCGGATAATTCAGAGCTAAACACAAAATTGTGCTCAGCGTTCTTCCCTCCTCCCTTTTTGAAAAAATGTTTATAGTCTGCATTTCTGCAAAGATGAGCAGAAAGCCTTGTAGACAGCTGTAGTAATATCTGCCTGAGTCTGCAGAAGCCTGAAAGAGCAGCAATGAGAGGTATAGTGCTTGAAAACTAAAGATGATAGCCTATGTCATGCTGAAAACTCAGCATGTGTTACAGCTCAAATCCATGTAAAAATAAATAGCATATGACTTACTGTAGTGATGGCTCCATTCGGGGGTTTTTGTTTTTTTAAATATTCAGTTAAATAATATTCAATTTAATATTAAATTATTTTTATATTCAATTAAAATAAAATATTTGCACTTATTGTGAGAACATGCTTTGCCACTGATGGTCCAGGCCTTAGTGGGTGTAAAGCTTTTGTGGTGCCTGGCAAAGGATGCGGCTGATGTCCTAGCCCAGCTACCTTGTTGTAGAGTATGTCCATCTTGAAAATTCCTCTTCAAAATGGCTCTCTAGCAGGATCACTGCGCTCTTCACATCTAAGGACTGAAACACGAGTCGTGCCTCAAAATTCTTATGTTATATAGTCGCACTGTAATTCTTCTTCCTTTATGTCCAGTAATTTTCCTACGCTGGTTCTGGTCTGTTCCCTTCTGCTCAGCAGGGAGTGGTTTTGTTCTTTTTCTTTGTTGCTATTAATTTTCCTGTAACTGTTATCTACTATATTCACATAGCATCTACTATCATGCTACTAAAACAGTGTTCAAGTATATTAAATCCCCCATTTTAAAACAGTAATAAAAGGTTTTTACTAAATAAACACATAAAGCTTCTCTCAGATCATGCAATAAGGAAACTGAATATAGAGCTGAAGTTCCCAGAACTTGGGAGGACAAAGGAGCAGTTTACTAAAGAGCCTTTTCTCAACACTCAGAGCTCTGATAGTCCTTAGAGGAAAGGATAAATCTTTCTCTTTGTCACTCTTCCCTAGGTTTCTTTTGTTGTTTAGGATTAAAAAAAAAAAAAAGTGTAGGTACTACTTACAAGGCAGCTTCCTTGATGTTTCTGGTAGTCCAACCAAGGGACAAGACTGTGTGTATAGGAAGGGGAGATGAACAATTCATCCTGTAAAGGAGTTAAAAACAACAGTGGAAATCCTTTGTAAGAAGAAGAGTGGTTGGGATTATAGCTGCATGCTTTCACTAATGACTTTGCAAACATTTAGCCAGAGATAACCTAGAAATCCAGTTGCACTTTATTTAATATTCAGATAAGGACCATTCACCTGCTGTTAAGCTACAACATCTACAATCATTCTTTGAATACTGATAATTATATGAAGCAGACTCCCCTAGAGGCTGGTAGTCTAGTCTGGATTCACCTGGAATACAAAGATGAATAATATTGCATATTACATGCACCCAAGTAGTTGCAATTTATAGAAATGTCCATTTATGCTCCTGAAAAAAAGATGTGTATTTCCCTAGGGGTATAGTATATGGTGATAAAAACCTGTGTGGGGGACTGTTTGGATTGTAACTCCTAGTGTGCCTGTTGATGATTAATTAATAAACAAATAAATCATTATATTTAGCCTGATATCTCACTACAAGACCATAAAAGAGAAAATGTTAAAAAAGAATTTTGTGTGCCTCGCCATAAGGGAGGGTTACTCAGAGACACAAGAAATGAGTACTAGAAGTGGCATCCAAATGGCTCAGAGTAGGTATGTGTATACATTTTTAAAAGATGAGTATCATTATGAATATGCTCTCTTTGCCTCCTCCTTTCCTCCTCTTTCTCCCATCAGGTGCCTTGTCCTTGTTCTCCCCTCTCATTTGCTGATGGCTGATAACACCTTATCTCCACCAGGGAAGCAAACGGGAAGTTTGCTCCTTCCTCACAAGACTGAGGGTATAATTAGAACAATGCACCTGCTCAGTCCTCCGGTGACTCAGTTAGTCTACATCCATGTCAAAATCCATGCTGTGAGGGTAATTTGATCATCTCACTTACTTTTTTCATATACTTTATATGAATAAACCACCAGAACAAGCCTCCGTTGAGTTGGTTCAGTTTAATCTCACAAATTTGTGTCAACTCTGTGTTGCCAGAAGAATTTTATCATTTGATCTCATGGTTACACTTTAGTAGACTTTAGTACATATTTTATTTCACTCTCCAGAATATAAAATTCCATTTTGTGTCAAAATAATCTTTTTATTATTATCTATTTATATTTCAGGGATACTTACAGGCTTCAACTGAGATCGGGGTCTTGTTGTATGAGACAATACAGAAACATGCAATAAAAGAATTCTAGTCCCAGGAGCCTTGTAAGCTAAATAAAGGCTGGGAGAAAGGAAATATTACCCCCATTTTACAGATGGGAAACCGAAGCTCTGACAATCTTTCCATACAACGCAGTGCAGTGTCATACAGCAATACTGAAGAGAGAGTTCTGAAAAAGCAACAAAGTCCAGAATCTGTGCAAAATAAAGGCTGACTTAAACCCTGTTGTACTGGCAAGCAGCCATGTAAGTTCAAATAAGTTATAGATGTACACTGGTGTCGTTTGCACACTGAGCATCCCAAGGCTCCCTTGGCCTTCTCCATGCTTGTTCATCTCCCAGCCCCCCCTTCAAAGGCAGAAGACGGTGGGTTTTGATGCTGTCTTCTTAGGCTCCTACGAGTTAGTCTACCACTTCCTCCAGCACTTAACAAAAATTTGCCTCTGGCCCTGCGATGCCACAGCGGTGTCAAATCTCTCTGACTGCAGCAGCTTCCAGGCTCAGCAGAGATACATCAAGGGTCTGCTAGGTTCTCCTTCCCAACATCTGAAGGGTAATGTAATCTTTTTGTCCTTGAACAGAGCCTGGAATCTCCTGCATTAGAATACTTTTCCTCATTTAATTTGCTCCTCCCAGAAGACCCTGTAAAATCCTGCTCAGGAGCCAACAGAGGGTATTCACTCAAGACCAAGCAGCAGAGAAGCACTTTGGTATTCCCTGAAGACAAGCAGAAACAAGTGGAAATGGTAAGTTCACTGTCTTCCTTTCAAACATGACTAAAGGTGGGAAGGCAGACTGCCAGGAATGAGGATGAGGGTAGCAGTTTGCACAGAGGTGCTTGTGTCCCCCTCAAATCTGCTGGGCTACTGCTGACATTTGCAAACCAGCCTGCTGAATTTCGTTTGCAGAACTCTGTGAGCTAAACTCTTCACCATTCTAACTGCACCACTATAACACTGCCTTTTGACTAAAACCCAGTTCACACTAATTGTCAAGGATCAGATAACAGGAAAATATTTCTATTTGACAGTCTACTATTTTTCAATTGTTCCTCTGTTACATATCTAAGTAAACATTTGTTCCACTTATCATTTCTGAGCAAAAGACATGAATCATTTGACTAGTAAAACCACAACGACAGCTGTTGCTTATTAGAAACAGTCATCTTGTTCAAGGACTTGCTATGGAGGAGTTCTTCAGGAAACCGTTTCTGCTTTTAGTGCTTTACAGTGCAATGAAAACAAAGTTGAAGAAATTAGGGCATTTTTATTTCACTTACGTGACTGGCAAAACACACAGGTGTGCGCGCGCGCACACACACACACACACAGAGCAATCATTACAGCTGAGCTAGAATCCCCCAAGAAACAGGAAAATACTCATTTAAGAATACTACCAATGCTATAATACTTATGTTCTTTGACCTTGTGATGTTTATACAGTTCTCTACAATACAGATCAAACAAAACTGGATTTAAGGGTTCCTTTGTAAATAGGTTATAGGATTTGGGACTTTGGTGTTGGATACAATATTTATAAGAGTTATTATGCATGTACCAGGAACATTTTTCACCATTCATGCTTTCTTCAGGTCTCAGGAACAAATTAATTCTGGATTCATAAAATCCCATGAAGCCAGTCATCAGTGGTCACTACTACATTACTTTAAGATAAAGCTTTGCCAGCCAGTGGTAAAAGAAAAAAAAAAATCAGTTTTAAAAGTCTGATCAGGATAGGAAAACAAGGGAGGGCAACTCTACTTATTTGCAGTAAAATATTTTTTAAATTAGTGGAAACAAAATAGGGAACAAAAACCGGACCACAAGGAATTCAAGAACAAATAAGTGAAACTGAGTCAGGCTAGACATAAAGATTTTTCCCTTTCTAGAGTGCTGGTTCAAAGGCATTATAGACCATAAAGGCCAAAATCTGATTGTTTCTGTGACCTGTATGAAATAAAGATTTATTAAACAGAGGCCTAACAGTTAGGCATTTTATCAGACAAAATCACAGGAATGGCATACCCTGTATGATGCCATTATTGTCAGCTTTGAAAGGAGGAGCCGAAGACTCAATGAGCATAGAGACTGCACTGATCCCAGCAGAGCAGAGGGGAGGAACATTGGCAGGGCAATGTAGAGATGCTACCAAGTAGTCTGCTCTGCAGTTAAATAGGAGCACTTGTGGCTTTGTAGCTGTTGCTTAAATACCTTTCAAAACCACAAAATTCATTTGCAAACATTAAAGAAGAAAGAGTAAAAAAAAATTATAAAAATGGATTGTTGGATTATGGCACAAGAAAAGGAAAGTGGAACAGAAAAACTGGAGAGAAGCATCTCACTGAGGAGGCAAAGCTGAGGCTTATTATAGGTTAGAAATCTGCAAAACTGTCACCAATTCAATAATAGTATTCAGTGAGGTTTCTAAAGATCATCTCCTGCCCTTCATTCACCCTCACAACACTCACTGACGGGAGTCAGCACTTTGCTGCAGCTGGGTATTTATAAGTCATTTGTTCTGTGTAACATGCCTGTTCTTACTAATCTTAGTCAAGTGAGTAGTCCATCCTCATGTGTCATCCCACGGAAGTCAAATGTGCTATTAGCATAAGTGATGATTACTTATCTGTGTGAGGTCTTGTGAGGTTGGGTCTTTCAGCATCAGTATACTTGACATGGCAGTCTTTCTATTATAATTTAATAAAATGGGGCCCAATTCAGTTCAGAGGTGCCTTGAGGAATAAGCTGGACTTAAATGGTGCTTAAGCCTTTGACTGGACCTCTGCAAACCCTGAATTTCATTGAGTGAATACTAATTACTTTGGGGGGGGGCGGTATTAAATTATAGACTCGGTTCTTTACCAATGCTCGCAGCACGGCACATTTGCAAGTGCTTGAGCAAGGTAATGTAAATCTGAACACACTCAGAAGAAAGTTCTGGTAAGATGGCTTTCCTTAGTAAAAACAGGGACTGCAGAAATGTCCTTAATAAGTAGCTCAGAGAATTTGTACATGTTGATGGGTAAATTTCACTCTAGAAGAATATTGCGCACTAAAAATGGACAGTGTAAAACAGTGGAGAAAGCTGCATCTCACAGCTGCACTCAAATGGAAACCTCTCGTCCAGTCAGGCAGATGGAAAAGACCTAATCCAGAACCCTGTGCAGTCAGTGGAAATCTTTCCATTGTGTTGAGCTCTGAATTAGGCCCTTACTGAGCAAGCATGCTTAGGCACCCGTGATGCATCTTAGTCTTGGATGATTATGTACAGTAGCGCACTTAGTTATAACATCTGTAAAACGAATCAGTTACCCGTAATCAACTACTTGGTGCAAGAAGGAATCAATCCGTTCACTTTCCATGCCACGCATCCCTCCTAAGGAAGAACTCCTAATTGCCACATGGATAAATCAGCAAAAGACATCACTTATGCTAAGCACATGATTTTAAAGGGTTACATGGGTTTCTAACAGCTGATATTCTCTCTCTTTTTATTGTTCTTTACCTTTTTTCTGAGCAGCTACTAGCCTCAGAGTGGCTCCTGTATTCTCTCTGAACCTTCATTCTAAGATCCTATGGCTCTCATAGCGTTTATGTCTTTTGTGAATACTGCAACAATTCCTTGTGACCTTTGTGACTACTCCTTAATTCATAGTTCTCCTAATTTCCAAAGTGTAATGGACATAGGAAAATTTTGGATCATAATTTCCTAAACAACTAGCTCTTTGCTACATGTGATCTGCCATAGTTACAGAGTGTATGAGTAGTCTTCTATGTGACCCCAAAAGGTTTCTGGAAAAAAAAATTAATTTGAAAAAGTCTTAATCAGTGGTACAAAAAATATTGCCCAGCTGTTAGATCCAGAGGGTCTGGCACACTAGATCACAAGTAGTGGACCCATTATAACATTTGATCCTTATCTTTGCTTGCTGTATCTGTTAAAGCAATCTGCTGTTTGTATACCTACTGCACTTCCAGCTTTCCAACCAGGTGTTTGTGAAGAATTGCATTTATTAATTAGTACATAAATTGTTTGCCAAATTACGTATATTAAAGGCGTATATGCAGGTCAGTCCTGTAAAGTCACACATATAAGGTGCATTTTACACAACGCATCACTCAGACTTTTGGTGAAGGACTAAAATCTGCATATTAAAATGGCAGCAGGTCCTCACTAAATTAACAACAAAGAATCATCGTTGTCAATATTAATGAAACAGCGCTATAAGAACTTTTTTTTTTTTATAGTTGTCTGGATAGAATAAGTTTTTGTCCTGTTAGATTTAAAATCAAGTTCAGACCTTTTCAGAGTTTAGATGCCTTTGCTGCCTAATGCCCTCATACAGCCCAAGAACACGCCCAACTTCAGCCGGCTGTAATCCATATGAAGTCAATAGGACTTTCTCATACCTTTGGAAAAAGCTTGCTTAATCAGTTTTTAAAAGATTTCAAGATCTTTGTATGTCCATCATTATGTTTAAAATAAGCATTTTTTATTTGCTAGCCATCCAAGGACTGGATTTTTCTTCATTTTCCCATTAGCCTGGCAGTTTAGCCAGTAGAACCCTTTTATTCCTCCCACTGGAGTATCACAGAGAAATTCATTTGATTCCAGTGGATAGTCGTTGATTTCATTATCTTATTATAGAAAATAAAGATTATGATTCCAAATTATTTTGCCTGCAGTCCACACACTAACCATGTAAATGGCAATATGTGGAAAAGTTGACTACATCATAAAAAAACCCGCCAAACTTCCTGCAAAGATTTTCTTGAATTGGTTTCAAAAGAATCTGCTGTTTGGCATCTTTCCTGTACTGAATTTCTGGAGGGTAACTGCATTATGTGCGTGTATAACATGTAAAAGGAAACATTCACTGAACTCTTTCTTTCTGCTACCAAATGTAACTATAGCACATTGTTTGTGTTTAAAAGAGTTGCCTGAAAGCAAAACTCTATATGCATCTAAGGTTATAGATGTGTGCATTGTAAGATAACCACTAACAGAAGGTGAAATACTATTCTCTTTCACTTGCTGTTGAGTGACAAAGGTTGCATCTAATGATAATTTGAATATTCTGCCAACAGTTGGTGATATTCTGCCCCTGCCAAAATAAATAAATAAATAAATAAATGCTTCCATCTCCCAGAGCAAATGCCCTGTAAGTCTATAGAAAACAAATTAGGAATGCGTTATTCTCAATGAAAAAAGTCTCCATGAGAGCTATAATTTTATTTTTTTTAGTGCACAGAATAACATAAATCAAAAGAAGCAATAGTCTACCTTGTGTTTTGACTACTTTGACCCTCTTCAACCCCTGCCAATTTTTATCTCATTTTTGTTTAACTTTGTACATCAGAGTTTAATTTTAAACCTGGTCCTGAAGACAGTGATGTATAGGGTACATCAAGTATAGCTTAAATTACCCTCTCCCCAGTGATTTGAAGTTGAGGGGAGGGTCTTACTCTGCAGCAGGGTGGGAAAGAGAAATGGTCAGATGTTGCCCTTTGAACCTGACCACCCTCAGCTACAGAAACATTTATGCCAGAACATCATTTATTGATTTTATTATATTTTAGGATCTCTTAAAACTGTTGGTGAAGTTTGCCGTATATTAATTTTTGACACATGCATATAAAAGCAGAAATATGGGTTGAGCAGAAACTATAAATATAGACAACACTGCCCAATAAACTTACATCCTTTCACTTATAGGTTTCTATTTCAGCTGATCATTCCGAGCAGCCTGTCTTTGAAAATAAATGTAACCCCTCTGATAAGCTAACCAATTTGAAGATTAAAGCTGCATTTGAGGATTAAAGTTTTTCTTATTTGATTATTGTTGTGTCCTGTAGCAGTAGAAGATAAATATTAATAAAATGTTAAAGTCCAATTCTGCTCACTTTACTCATGTGAGCATTTTATACCATGAGACTGAACAAATTACGCAGGATTTGGCCCTTAAACTCAGCGTGGACTGCTCTGTTTTCTCAGTCCACTAAGAATAAGTCTCCCGTGAAATGTTACATGTACCCGGGAAACTCACGAACCCGCTGCTGCCGCAGAAAACTCACACTGATGGCTAGCTCTGAAAACTCGCCATCCAGTTATATACCACAGAGCTGTGTATGTGTTCTTACTGAGGAGAATAAAAACCACAAGAAGCGCTCTACAACAGACCACAAAATGGGTTTGGCACCTGTGTCTCCTCGGAGCCGAAGTTTCGGAGCTGTGTTATCACGTGGCCTGCTGACCCCGGGAGAGCAACGCTGACCTTGTCTTACACGCAGAAGTCTATTGCTATGACTCCCCTGAGAGCACAAACCAGCTGCAAACTGCTGCAATGATTAACCCTTATGTGTTGTAGATGTAACATCAAGTCATGGTAATAAAGCTTTCACTGCATAACAGATCTCTTGCTTTGTAAATTGTTGCTCTTATCAGCCGCTCTCTAGGATGTTATCCCTTTTCTGTGAAGCATGACTGCTGTGTTGTTCACTGGAAAGGCTACCAGATCTATAAAGGCTGTGATATTTATTCAATTGCTTTGGAGAATAATGCAGAGAATACGCTTTGTTTTAAAGTAAAAATGCAGTGTGTGAAAACAAAAAAAACCATGAAATACTCATACATATGAAACAATATATTAATTAAAATCCAGAATGCCTGTAGCAGATTTGAATCCGGGAACACCAGATTTGCTATAACAGACACCTGCGTTGTTCCATTGAGTCCAGGCTCCTGTTTGTGGAAGTAATTTATACCTAATGTTTTGTAAAAATGCAAACTCTTCAAGCCTGTAGCATACCTGGACAATTACAGTTTTGCTGTTTGCCTGGAAACAGAATGCTTGTAGCAGCCAGCACTCACCTCCCCAAAACATAAGCACACTTAAGTCTTATTTTGTCATGCACTTCAAATACCAGACCTAATTCTATGCTTTCCTATTTGCATAGACGCCAATGGGAGTTCCAAGCATGTATCAGCCTATAATCCAAACTACAGGCCTGTGAATAGGGCCCTGGCTTCCTCAGAAACGCGATGCCTTTTATCTCAGTGTGCGTGCTTCCTACCTCCAGCCCTTTCCTTGCCAAATCTATGGCCACATCAAGGCTGTGAAAGAAAAGGTGACCTTAACGTAAGCCACGGTATGACATGATACTATCTGCTTTAGTCTGCAAAGAGCCAGAAACTGTAGCTCTGAGAGATGGAAGCTGCTGCGTGTATCACAAGGACTGTCGCCGCCCACAGTCTTTCCAACATCCCACCAGCCGAGCAGAGCAAAGAGAATTTGTTCAACACATCCACCCATCGAAGCAGCAACTCGGTGCGTTTTAGGGGCACGGGGCTGCCGGTCCTTGCTGTTGCTCCTGTCTCTGCAGCTCAGAGGTTGGGCAGCCCAAGAGCATTGCAGGGCTCTGGACACAGCTCCCAGGGACAGTTTATAGTTTTTATACACAACCTTTTTCAAAGGATAAAGCCAGCTTCCAGGTTCAGGAACTAAGATGAAAAAAAAAAAAATTCCCTTCGGTATAAACAGTGGAAAAGTAAATTCAATTCGATTTAAGGAAAGAAAAATGGTTTCCCTAAAAAACCTAAGGCGTTATGAGTTTTGGGAGGAGTGTTCAGGTATCGTAACGTGTTTGTGAAAGGCCTTGCACTGTTTGGGAGTGCAGTATACTAATGTCACCTGCTAAGTGCAGGGCGAGAAAAGGTATTTGGGAAAACTTTTTCGGCTCAGGAGTGGCAACTAAGAGGGAGGCCGCAATGAAGATGGGTTTCCTTGCAAGATTCCCTGGTGCTCAGAGGGAGCGGGTTAGTGCCCTTGGATAAGATGTAAATTAATACCACTCTGTAGTCCATGACTCATCCCTTTCTCCACTTCTTTTAATCACATTACTTCGGCTTGCCCTTAATGAAATAGAGGCCGATCTGCAGGAGCCGTGCTTGGGCTGGCCTTGCCAGGACCTGCATGAGGTATTCTTTATTCCTCACCAAGGAAGAAGCTGCTCTGGGCTAAGGACGCTTTGCTGTTTGGTATCCGGATTCACCTACTTGAACAACACTTCAGATAGAGAGTTTTATTGCAGAAGTTAGGCTGGACAGGGTTGTTCCTCGCTCATTAGCACAGAGAGCATTTTCCTGCAGGGACTGCAGATGAAAGCAATGAGTTTGTTCCTCTTTCCCCACCTCCCCCTCCATAGGCACAGCGGTGTTATTTTAACACCAACAGCTGCAGTTAAAAAAAAAATACTACCAAAACCTTGGTGAGTCCTGCTACAGCAAATATAGATAGAAAGACAGTGACAAAACAGTGAACAACTCCAAAACTGGCAGAAACAGGGAGAGGCAGTAACTTCATTTACTCCTTTATCAACTCCAGCAGCTCCTGTTCTTCTTTGAGTAGCTGCTGTGGTCTCCCAGGTGGAGACTATCAGCCTCTGAAGGGAGCAGAAGTTGTCTCTTCCCTCTTTAGGAGGACGGGGAGGGCTCTCTTGGGGATGGCACCTTGCACCCTGTCTGGCCCCTGCAGGCGTGAGTGGCTGCGGAGGAAGAGGAGGAGGAGGAGGAGGATGCAGCAGCAGCAGCAGCAGCAGCAGCAGCAGCAGTGGGCTCCAGCTGCTGCAGGGCTGCGTCCTTTCCCTGGGGGCCCACGTTTGGAAGCTGAGGAGGCCCTGTGTGCCCTTTCACGTCTCATCCCTCCTCTGGCTGTCGCTCCTATTGCCGAGGTACTGTTGCCCTGATATTTGGTTACTCAAAGGGGAGAAAGAAGCAACAAATTTACTGAAATTATCTTGAGATTATTTGGTTCTCTTGTGGGGTTTCTGTGTGAAGGGGGTATCTACTCTATTAACTTCCATTACTATCAAACCTCCTCTATTAATGGGATTTGCATATGGAAAGGAAGAGGACTGACCTTTAAATTCATTAAATAAAGCAAATTTTAAAAAATAATTTTAGTTAAAAGCATTAGTGTGGTGAAAAATACAAGAACAAATACATAGACATCAGTATCTGGGCTTTCGTTAACACTAACGAGCAAATTATTGCAGGGGAAGATTTGCATTGTTGGAATACATATTCTAGCCTCCATACTGATATATGTGATGTGGGGTTATCTTTGTATGGCTCCTCTTTCAGAATATATTTTCTTCTTATAAAATAGCCTCTTTTTAATTCCCATTGGGGACCTCCTTATAAATGAGGAACTGGTCCTCAAGAGACTGGCCTGGCTAGAAAAGTGTGTTATTAAAAAAAAAAAACCAAAGCATATTAGAATACTAAGCAATATAATTAGCTCATTTCTTTGGTTTTTTTTAGAAAATATTAAAAAAAAAGTATAGCCAACTTTAATTAAACATATTCTCTGGATGTTTGAATTGTGTAAGAATTAGAAAATCCTGTTGTGTTTTAGAGGTATTAATTGCATCAGTTTAAGGTTTTCACTCTAATCTCCGATATGCGGTCAGGTATCGCCACTCTTCTTGCAAAGCAGCTACAGTGTGGTGAATAAGCGATGTTTGCCCACGTAGCTGGGGTCACAAGCTGCCCCCTTGGAGGGGCATTTTCAGCCCATGAGCGGCAATGAATGTATTCATCTCCTAATCTTTTACATGGGAACAAATATAGGTTCTCTATACCAAAACTGGCCAAATACACAGATTCAAAATATTATTGCTCTTAATAATAAATATTGATTTACACGTGCTGAAAAGCTTCTGTTGCCTTCACAGCAAGTAGTCTAAAATATAATTAGATTAGTAACGTTTTTACCACCATATTGCTTTTCTAGTCTGATTCTTGAGACGCCAATGTCCAATGGTCTCTGGGTCTCCAGCATTGCTCTGCTCTTGGGTCTTAACCCTTCTGTGTCTCAGCTTTCTGACATAGCCCTCTGTACCTTTGAGGTACTCGGCTCAAACTTGCTGCCGGTTCAAAGCAGTATTAATTGGTATTTTGTGCTATTTTGTGATGCAGCTCAGTCTATAAATTCAGCTATTCATTCTGTTCCTGTTCTACCTCAGGCCCCCACAAGTGGGAAGAGGTGAAACCGTTCAGGTTATTCTTCTCAGAGCTCAGCTAATGTCATCTGCTGAATATAGCTCTAAACATCTGAAGTTGGTGAAATTAAATAAAGTGCGAGCATCCTTTGGTCTATAGCTCTTTGCCTTTAAACTATTACTCATGGTAACCTTAACAATAGTATATTAAGGAAAAAAAATCCTCATAAAATAATTTAGTGTTTAGGATGGAGCTCTGCCTGATATTAGAACAATTATGGAGCAGATGCATCCACTCTGAACAAAGTGACCTTTTCATGAAGTTACAAAACATTAAAGGTTAAAGAATGTTTGAAAGGAAGTTAATACTTTTAAAACATTAGGAAAAAAATTGCCATTCTTTCAAGACCTGACCAAAATCAGTGGGAGCCTAGAAAATGACTGTTTAGGCACATCCAGTCATAATTTAAGCAACTCTTATTACAGGCGGATATAAGGTATTTTACATCGTCTGTTTCATTTTAAAATTAGAAGTGCTTTTCCAGGGAAGAAATGAGATTTGATAGGAATAAATACCCAATGAAAGAAATCTGCTCTGAAGCTGGTTAATTGCAATTTTAAAGTCACATTTCTTTCTCTCCATTGTGGAGAGATGACATGAGAACAAAGGGAGGCAATCAATGACGGTGTCAGATTTTTCCGAGTTTCCACACTGTGTCTGACCTGAACGGTGCAAACTCTCGCCACCAGTAAGAGGCAACAAGAGCTCCCGCTCCCGCCTTAGCGCTTCCTCTCGCCCTCGCCGGCACCAGCAGACGGTTGCGGCGGTGGGTGACCCCCACCCCCGGGGCTGCGGGGACCCTGGGCGGGGGACAAGTGCCCGGGCTGGACTGCCGAGGGCGAGGGAGGCTGAAAGGCGTCCTGGGGGGTGGGGGGGCTAGACCCCGAAATCTGCCCGCCGAGGGGTGCTGCCCCGGGGGGGCCGGGGCCTGTTTGCTGTCTCGTCAGGGCGGCTGCGCCCAAACAGCCAATTTCTTATTATTTTTTATTGTTATTCTTCATTTTTCTTGGAGAAGGGGTGAGGGTGGAGGATGCTGGGTGCCGGCCGGGCCCCGCCTGTGCGGAGCCCCGCGGAGAGGCGGGGGCAGCGCGGTTCAAACTCCTGCGCAGGGTCTGCGTCATCCGGGTCCTGTGCTCTTCATACGTAATAAATTTAAGAAAGCCCTTCTGAACAGTAGTTGCTGGGCTTGCTGGGGAGGGAGGATTTACGACCAGGCAGCCCCTCTATGTCTTCTTTAAATGCCCCTTGGCCGCGTGCCACGCCGTGGCCTACCGGCCTGCACAGTTTCAGTCCCGGGATCAAAGACGCACGTTGAGGCGCGGAGGCGGCCGCCGGGGGGGTCACAGCGGGGGGCTCCGGGACCGTCCGCAGCCCCGTTGTCCTCGTCAGGCCGGTGCGCGTCCGCCCCGGGGGCACCGAGGTTCCCTCCGCGCCGGCAGCGCTCGGGGGGGGCGGGCGCGGCCGGTTGTAGCGTTGCTCTTCCTTTGGCGGTAGAGTAAATTAAGCAGCGGCGCTTGAGAGTGTTAAAGGTGCGTAACGGGCAGATCGGTAACTTTTTTAAGAGAAACTTGCATATCTTAGTGGAAGCAGTGTGTGCAAATCACTAAAACCCGTCTGGGAAACAAGTTTCTGTGAAAAGAAAGAAGGATTTTGCTCGGGCTTAGGCTTTATCAACTTCCCACTTCATATATTTTTTTCCTGGTTTTTGGTTTTGGTTTGGGGTAGGGTTTGTTTTTTGGTTTTTTTTTTTCCCAAAAAAAGGTGTATCTGTGCACAACAAAATCTTTATTGCGTTAAATCACAGGCGGTCAGCAAAGGAACAGCTGGGTTAGCTGTGCAATGAAAACTTTCAGGTGATGCGCGAAATAAGAGGGGAATCCCTTCCCCTTCTCCTATATCCTCCAAATGCCTTTCAAATTAACCAGCTCTGAGGATCGCTGTCAGTCTCCACAAAGGCGTTCCCAGAGCCTGCAGCGAGTAAAACTTTGTATAGGTAAAATTAGCTGAACCCCTTCTGCTAACACAATAGCTTTTGTTGTCACGTACGGTGGAGTTCCAGGATCTGTAACTATTTTTCATAAAAGGTTTTCCTACTGCCCAAGTGAATACATCACGCTACAGTAGCTCTGAATGGTATCGCTTATTTCCTTCAAAGCAGCGGCCGATTGTTTCTTCCGAGACCTTAAGTCCTTTCGAGGGGGGGAAGGTGATAATGCAGCGGGACTGAATCGCGACGATAGATCTTATTTTAGCCCGCATCGTCTCCAGAAAGTGCAGCCCCTGGGAGAGCGGCGAGTGCCGCGGGAGCGGGGCGGGGGAGGCTCGGGGCGGGCGCTGGCCGGGCCGAGCGGGGCTCGCCGTCCCCGGGCTCTGCCCGGAGGAAGCCCGGCTGGGGCGAGCGGGAGCCTGGACGGCGCGGGGGCTGCAGCCCTTCCCCGGCCGAGAGGCACCGCGAAACGCGACGGAGCCTCCCTCCCTCCCCGGACGGGGCCCGGCTCCCCCGGGGCGGGGAGCAGCGGCAGGAGCAACCCGGCAGAGCCG
>NW_010972528.1:10806852-10807640 GCF_000737465.1 Haliaeetus leucocephalus | reverse complement strand
GAGGATACATTTCTGATATCGGGGGTTAGATGGGGAATTACTTTTAACTCCAGACGGAAGCGAATCGATTCGGACAAGATTGCCTGGAGCTCAAAAGGAATGCTTCAAAATATTAAAGTGCTGGGCGTGCTTACACTTTTCATCTCTCTTTTCCCCGTGCTCTTTCCGAAACGCCTGGTCCTGATCGCAGGGGCACTGCTATCCCAGTTCTGATTTTCTGGGGCTTATTACATGTCAGAACTGTAAAAGTCCTCTGGACAATTTACAGACAAAACATCTGGTTCGTTAAAGCAAAGCTACTGGACTAAGACAAACAAACTTTGCTGCTGTGTAAATCGACTTACCCAAACAATTTACATTCAAGCAAAGATTTTAGCCCGAAGAAAAACTTTTATTCATTTGTATTCAGGAGGTTTGGGAATTCATAGGCATTTTAAAATAATTTTGCTCTAATAAAGTTGGGTAGATACTACAAAATGTCTGTCTTCTCAGGTTATTATTGCTGTTACAATGGTTATTGACAACACGTTGTATTGGACAGAAGTGGAGTGTCGTTTTCGGTCGTGGGCAGTGGTGTTTTTAAACAAACTTGTCAGATCCGTGTTCATCTCGTCCAGCCTTAATGAAAACTCTTTCTTCTTTGTTCTTCGCCGGCAGAAACCGAAGTACTTTCCGCGCACTTTCTGCGTTTCGATGGGGTGCCACCGAGGCGTTAGGAAGGAGGGGAGGTTTCTCCCTGGGGCAGAAGGCGGCGGCCGGCGGCTGCCCGGACTCCCGGCCGGGCAGCG
>NW_010972528.1:10803750-10806842 GCF_000737465.1 Haliaeetus leucocephalus | reverse complement strand
CCCCGCGGAGCCGGGCTGGCGCTGGGGGCGGGAGGAGAGCGCCCGGGGACGGAGCAGCTCGCCCAGCGGGGCTGCCCCCCCCGAAAAGCAATCGACCGATGCTAACAAACGGGTCTCTGGGAGCAGCTCCACAGGCGCAGGGGGACCTCGACGCCGCTTCTCCCTTCCTTGTTTGCAGTGAACCGGTGGCGGAACAGCAACACGCTGCTGGGGAGAGAAAAAGGTGAAAGCCCGAAACACGCCGGTTTCTACGAGGCAGCTGGTCCAAGTTTATTGAATAAACTTCCCTACTGAGCCTCCCTGGCTGTTCCCGTAACTAACAGTTAATTTCAGGGGTCCTTTTATCAGCTCAGCCCGCTGCCTCCGCTCGGACCTGCGTGGCAGGAGGGCTTTTCTGGGGAACTGTTGGAGTTTTCACGTAGGGGAATGAACTGAGCAGTGAAAATACACACCAAAGAAGGGCGCTAAACGGTGCACACCGTCGAAATGCAAAACATTCTTAGCTGGTGGAAAGTTCGGGAATGATGGTTATCTAATTATGGGACTTATAAATAATTGGTACCTTGGTTTAAGACTGCCGGGAAGAGCGAGCTTAGAGCTGAGCCTCATGTGCTGAGTCTTTGTAGATGGAGTCTGTACAGTCATCGATTTTACACGTTATGTCTGTAAATGTTACACTTAATAAAATTACGGGTTCTGGCTCTCTTGAAATAGACTATGGCCCCCAAAGAAGCTGATGCCCATGAAGGAATCTGCATTTCCCTCTGTAACTCGTCTGATAGAGACTTCAATGGATTATTTTTTTTCTTCCTTAAAAAACTGGACATAGTTAACAACCAAATTATTCCACAACTTCCTGAGCGCTTTGGCACTGAGTTGTGAAGGTGTAAGTGCAGTGCATGTGTCCGTGTGCACGTATATCTGCCGCCTCTCTCTCTTTCTCCCCCACGCGTGCACAGACGCACACGTGTTTTTATAACTGAACTGAGAAAGTTCCTCCAATTAGTGTTTACGGAAAGTTTAACTTTTTTTCATTCACCCCCCCCATCCCCAATCCCAAATCGGTGCACTTTTACGAGCCCATTACCCTGCACTGCCAGCGCTTGTGGCCCGCCCTTTGAAAAGCAAGGGAAGTGTTGTTAGAGAAACCTCACCATACAGCAGGGCTGGTGATTTTTCTGGCAAATGTTTGTTTTAGTGGCCCCGTTCAGCCGCTGAGGTTGCAACCCGCCAGCATCTTCCACGCAGGCTGTACTTCTGCGAGAGGGAGAGCTCTGCTAGGGAATCTGTTAAAATACACATGCCACTAAATTCATAAACAACGTGCCTGCAGGTAGGTGAGGGTAACAGCGAGAGGAGGACTGCGCACCCGTGAAGCCGAGCCGAGGAGCGCAGGCGGGTGCGCACCGCGCCGGGCAGAGCCCCGGCCGCGCCGGGCGGGGAGGTTACCTTACCTCGGGCGGGTTCTGTGTACTAGAAAGCTAGCGAAAGCTGAGCAGATTTAGAGAGGGGGAGGTGGAAGGAAAAAATTTCTTGCAACTTGCCCCCCCCCCCCCGCCAAATTAGTGACTGGCCGCTGCGGCGTTTTTCTCGGGATGCTCTGCAGCCAACTACTGCAGGATCAGAGCAACTCCTGGCTTTGGAGAGGAGGCTCGCACATTTGAGAATAGCCTTTGCGGGGCTGAACTGACTAAGCACGCCTCATGACTTTTAGTTTGCGGTAGTTTTCAGGGCGTTTTATCAGCGCCTGGTGGCAGGCTGATCTTCCCCGTGCTCTGTGCGGCCGGGCGGGAACAAAGCCGGCCGGGGCTGCCGGCTCCCCGCGCTCTCCGCGGAGTCTCCGAAAGTTTCTTTCAGCCTCTCCGGCTCCAGCGCTCGGAGAAATCCTCCATGTTGCGCAGCGCCCGCCGGCTCGGCCAGCAGCCTCCTAAGCCCGAAGTTCACCTATCGTCTGCCGGGCTCCGCGTTTAATTCCGTCCCGAGGCAGCAGCCATCGCCCCCGCGGAGCCGGGAGCGCAGCCGGGCGGAGCGCGGACCGCGCCGCGGCCGCCCCTGCCCCTGCCCCCGGCCGGCAGCATCCTTCGGGGGGGGGGGGGCATGAATTATTTAGGTTTTCTATTTCCTAACTCCTACTTAAAGGGGGAGGAGGGAGAGAAGAAGAACGCGTTATTAATCGCAGGCTAGCCCTCTCTGTTTTCCAAGGCTGTCTAACATTTGTAAATACTTATGCTGCCGCTGGTCCCCTCCTTCCTGGTTAAGTTGTTTAGTATGTCGGTTATTTGTACCGAATCCCGCTCTGTGTTGTGTCTGATGTGTTGTCGTTGCAATGTGCAGCCAGGGTGACACTGATGGATGCGCCAATGGTGAGACGGACAGATGTTAGGGCGGATCTAGCGGCATGCACCGCCACAGCGGCGAAGCCCGCCCGCACTGGGCTGCCAGCCGCCGCCGCAGCCCCGCGCCCCGTCCTGGTGCAAGCGCACACTCGCACTCGCACTCGCACACACACACACACACACACACAGAGGGGTTTTTTTGGGGAGGGGGGAACGTCTCAGTGTCGGCTCTTAAGTAGATCTGATCGCTCCTTCCGAGAGCAGATACTGTAACTGTGAGGAGCAACCAGCGAGTATCAATGAGATGGAACTGAGCGAATTTGGCAGCAGAAGCGGCAATTGACAACTCACCATTTGCTTGTTTGCAAGAAATGTTTCGTTTTCCCCCAACAGTAGCAATTTCCCGGGGACTTTAGGCGACTGCGATTTTTTTTTTTTTCATCCTAAAGATCAGCTTAAAAAAACCAATCAACTCATAACAATAATAATCCAAAAAAAAATATATCCCAAACCTTCTCCACCCTTCATGTAAAGTGTTTGAATTTCCTGCAACTTCAAAAGGAAAGCAAGAGCAAAAGAGCGGCACGGCGGCTTTATAAGATGTGAAGACGCAACAACATCTGCACTTAGTCAGGTATTTGGAATTATCCCAAATCTCGAAGAATGGGGGCGAGTGGAGATTTTTTTGATCTCACCGTAAAAGTGAGATCATCCTTTTTTTTTATTCCTCCCCATGAACTTTAAAAAGAAAAAAAA
>NW_010972528.1:10803495-10803740 GCF_000737465.1 Haliaeetus leucocephalus | reverse complement strand
GGCCCTCCCCGCTGGTGCGCGGCCCCGCCGCCCAGGGATGCGCAATCAAACCCGCAGCACATCGATCCGCCGGCGCTCGCTGAACTGAGCGCGGCGGCTCGCCAGTGAACTTGGACCAAAAAAAAAAACCAACCCAAAACCAAAAGAGAGGGGAAAAAAAAAAAGCCCCAAAGGAGGGAAAGAGGGAAAAGTGATCTTCCGCGAAGAGCCGGGCGCGCGCGGGGCGCGGGAGTGCGCGGGCGCTG
>NW_010972528.1:10768554-10803485 GCF_000737465.1 Haliaeetus leucocephalus | reverse complement strand
CGATGCGCAAAGAGTTAAGGTGCCGTCCGGGGCGGGAGGCGGTGGGAGCGCGGTGCCCCTCTCCCTCTTTGCGGACTAGTTTGAGTGACACTGCGATCATCTCGTTTCCCTTCAAGCTTCGCCTGTTGCCGCCGCCGCCGCCGCTGCTCCAGCGCCGAGCCGGGAGCCGGGGAGTGGAGAGCGCAGGCTGAGGCTCCGCCGACTCCTGCCGAGAAATCCCCCGTCTTTATGCCGTGATCTCCCAGCCCGGCCAGGCACCGGGGGCGCAGGGTGGGGTGGGGGGGACTGCGGGCTCTCCCCAGCCCTCCCGCCCGCACACCTCTTCGGGGGGCTTCCCCTCCTCCTTCCTCCGGGGCGATTTGTCAAACTTCCCCCCTCTTCTGCCAGCAGCAGCAGCAGCAGCAGCAGCAGGGCTGTCCTCTCCTCTGTGCCGCCTCCTCCTCCGTCGCCGCCGCCGCCTCCTCCTCCTCCTCGGCATCGTGCATGCACAGCAACAAAAAATATATCCCCAACCCAGCCCTCGAGCCGAGACTGGAGCAGCTCACCGGATCTCTGGGGCTAAAGCAACTCTTCCCACCCCCGCGCCCAGGCAGCCCCCCCCCCGCCGGCGCCGGCGGCCGCAGGAGCTCAGCATGCCGAGGAGGAAGCAGCAAGCGCCCCGGCGCGCAGCAGGTACGAGAGCCGCCTTCCCCGGCCGCCCGGTTCTCCTCTCGCTTTCCTCCGTCTCTTTCACAGCCGCTTCCCCCGGCGGGCTGAGCCCGTCGGCGTGGACCGGGCTCCCTCCCGGCCCCGCTGCCCGCGGTCGCGCGCTGCATGCCGTGGATTTCGCGGAGCAACTCTTGGTCTGGAGGCACAACGCTGTGGCGGGGGGGGGGGGGGTGACTGGATTTTTTTTTTTTTTTCCCCCTCCTTGGGGTGGCAGGGGTGGGGGCACGTGGAAGGAAGCCCTTTCCCTACTTTGGTACCCACTTTGATGTCTTCCCAACTCTGCCATCGCCCGGCTCGGTTCGGGGGGGCAACACTTTGTGGAAGGCAGGCGGCTATGCGCAGGCACATGCTACATGTACACGTATGATCTCTGTGGCTCTAGGGGTGGGAGAAGGAGGCGAATTTTGTTCGTTTCCAGCCCGTACTTTGGCACCTACTTCGCTCCTCTCCCTCGTAGTCTTCGTTCTTCTCCATCCCCTTCCCCCACGGGCGAGCGGTTTGCGAAAGCCAGTGAAAATACTCTTTTCTTAAAAATCTATTTTTCCTGTAAAAAGCGATAGGGTATGTGTAAATACATGGCACGCTGTGAATGAAGTGGCAGGGACAAAGTGATTTGGAGGGTCTGCAGTGTTCCTTGAGGATCCAAGCCCAGGACTGTTTCCTTTGCCCAACTTTTATCTTTTTCTCTCTCCCCCTTGTACCGCACTGGAGATGTCTCTGCTGGACAGACAGACCCACCTAGCTGGTCACTCTCTTTGGCAACCTCTTCTGTTAATCCTATTGATTTCTTATTTATGAGTCCAGATGAGAAGCTGCAAAGGAAACCAAAGGGGGGAAAAAAAAAAAAAAAAAAGAAAAAGGATCTGTGTATTGTCAAATGACTGGCGAATGTTTCTGATAGTGCCTTTACAATTTCCTCCCCCCCCTTTTTTTTTTTTCCTTTTTAGAAATACTTTTCAAGGCTTTGTCCTAGTGAGGTTTTTTGTTTGTTTGTGTTGTTTTCCTTATGCCAGAAATGTCAACTCCTGTTAAACTTAGGCAGTATTTTTTGGAGAAGCCAAACTGAAAAGAAAACAGTAAAAAAAAAAAAAAAAAAAAAAGCCCCACATAATTTTACAGTAATCCTTAGTTGGGGATATGCGGGCTGGAAAAGGTTTCCTTGGCCTGTTGCCATCCTTGATTTGATGGCTGATTGATCGCCTGTCATCTGGCTGCCTTTGATCTATTCATTCCCGATAAACATCAATAAATCACTTGCCATGGTAACGCCAGACTCGGTGACGTCACACGTGGCCTGTCAACTCTCTGTCAGTGCAACTTCAGGGGCTCCTGGCTGGATGTGCCATATAGCCACGGGACGAGGGCTTCCAGGGCCGTGGGGCTGACCTGGGGGGAGGAACCGGATGGGCTTGGGTTAGGGACAGCTTTGGGGGACCAGCATGTGACAGCCATAGTTCGCCTTTGACAAAGGAAGGCTCTGTACCAAGAGGCTGGGTGTAGAAGTTTTCCAGAGGCTCCGGCAGCTTTCTCGGTAGGGCGTTTGTACTTGTGCCTATGACAACTTGAAGCAGGTAGTCCTGCAACTTGGTAGGGCGTTGTTAGAAAACGGGCATTCAAAAATGTGACGGTGCTTTCACGCTGTCTGGCAACTTTCTCAGAGTGGTGTGGTTTGAATTCAGTAAACAGCAAGGGATTCAGGGAGTAATACAAATTGTAGGTTAACTATGTCCACGTTTTCTTTCTTCTCTTCTTCGATATATACGTGCATTCATCTAGGACTTTTGAAATAGAGAAATAGACTTTCTAGCAGTGTTGCTCCATATACTAACAGCTAGAAAGTTTGGAAAGTTTTGCAGTACGGTAGGGGTACGATCTAGCAAACAATATCGTAGCCAAATACTTAACGATAATATTTTGCGTTTCTGGCTCGTGCCGTCAAATAAGACTTTTCAAAGAAATTAAAAAGGTGAACTTTTCCTAGTACTTGGGAAATTCTATTTTGGAACATTAATTTAGTTCTGCAAAATCTAGCTCTTTCAAATATTTGACATATTCGACTGTGCTGTATGCTGGGCTCTCCATGGGCTGGAAGAAAATGTTTCTGCACTAAACACGCATTCTGAGGTATCTTTCTCTCTCTCTTTCCCTCTCTCCCTCTCCCCCCCTTCATCTCTCCCTCCTTTCTCAAGTGAATCACCCATGATATGTGATCTATCTTTCATATTTAGCAGAAGTGTAATCTGTTTAAACTTTTAGCTTTTTGATAGCCACATTAAACATTTAGTATTGTGTATAATTGCTTCCCACTGAAATGCTGTTTTATTGGTCGCATTGGAAATGTTACTTTTTCTAATAGCAGTAAAAGCAAAGGCTTTTTTTTTTTTTTTAACACCTTAAAAACCAGCTAAGAAATAACAGGTTAGTTAAGAAATATTCATTACAAAAACTTGACTGCAGGACTAATAGGAGATGGAAGAATGGTTTTGCTCTATCAAAATGACCCGTCAAAACGACTTTGTTTCATATTTGATTTAATTGTCTCTCTCCTGACAGGCACATTCATCAATAGCTTAATGGTCAATCAGAAGTTGGCAGAGTGAGTGCTTTCATTCTTTCCCATACACTAGCTTTGGCTTTACTTTATCAAAATGCCTCTGCCTAATGGATATGGGGGATGTAGAATGACTGAAGGGCTACTTATTTGAGAAGAGTGAAAAAACAAGAACGTTTATGCTGTTGATAAGTGCATGAAGATAAATAAGTGAGCTGTATGAGGCATTTTATTTTAAGGCAGAAGAAACTTACATTCCCCCCCCCCCCTTCTTTTTGGCTTCAGAGCTGCGAGTTATAAGGTTCATGACTGCTTTTGTGGCATACTGAGAGTGATGACAAATTGATTGCTTGGTACTGAGAGAGAAAAAAAGGTGGTGGTGGGGGGAGAATTAAAGATGTCTGCTGATTGGTAACTCAGGAAATCCAGTCCCCAGCAACCTTGAGAATACTCGAGAATTTTTTTTCTCCAAACTGAAAGGTCCGCTCAGCCATAAAAAAAGAAAAGTTGTTTTGCCAGCTTCATTAGTGTTCACCTAATTAGCTGTAAACCTGATGGATTCCTGACAGCTTTAATGATTGGAGATGACAAGCTCCACGCAGTGTCATCCAGCAGAATTAGGTTTGCAGCTAGTTTGATGTAATCAAGTTGATATTACACAGTCCTGGTTGCCTTTAGTTGTGCATTAACTCAATTTTCTGCTGCAGGTGACAAATGGGCTTTGGTACCTGGATAATCATGTCATAGGAATTAGGGCCCTTTTAATGGTCTGGAGTAGAATAACAACAACAAAGAACTCTCAGCAGCACAGAGCTCGCAGACATAACAGACAGGTGCACAAATTCTTTATGTCTAGCCCAAGTGTTAACACCACACTGTGGAAGACTAAAGCTGTCTCTGAGAATCAAGAATCTGTAAAAATGATAATTTCAGTTTGTTTGCTTTGAGGCTCAGGTGACTATCATAGATGAATTTGGGAGGAAGAGTCAGGGGTCGCAATTTTATTCTTCACCTGTTAAAGCAAGAAGATAGAACTGATGCTCCAAAGACTCCTGTCATTTAAGTCAGGAGAAAGAAGGTATTTACTGGTTAGAGGCTACTGTCTAGGAAAGCTAAGATACTGCATTAATAGAGGCCAGTCTTGTTCATGCAAACAGTAATTATCTGTCCTTAAATTATGGCTTTTACTGGCAGCTTTTTTAGAAACCTATTTAAAAGATCAAGAAAATGTACTTCCTACTGACAGAAGCAACTTAATACATATTTTGTATACATACAAAGCTCTTCTGAGGAGGGATTGGGAACTAATGATTTGCTGGAAACTCATTTACTTTTTTTTTTTTTTTTTTTTAAATAAATTAAATAAGACAATGATCAGTTACTGGTTTTTAGACCCAGACAACCGTGCTGAGTTTTGAAGCCTCTGGAATAAAACCAAACAAACTTGGGCCCATGTTTTTTTGTCTGGTGTTTGGTTTTTTTTGGTTTTTTTTCTATGTAATATGGTTTAAACCCCAGAGATAGCTGCATACTTTTTAAGCTCTTCACAACTTCCGTGCTTACATTCAAAAGATGCCCATGGTCAGTGTGAATACTGAAACACATTAAATTGATTTTTCAGAGATGCGGAGCACTTCCACTTTTCAGGGACTTCAGTGCTCTCGCTAGTTATCAGCACCTCCAGAGCGAGGCTGGGAGTGCACCGCAGAAATACAGATGCAAGATGGCATGCAGGTTGTGCAGCCAGATTTCCAGGCAGCTCTGACTTCGGGAAGTTGAATGCTTGCTTTAATTTATGGGAATTGCTTGCAACTACATACATACCCCAAAAGTAAATGTAGCGATAAAGTAGACTACCTATAAAGGTACTTGCAGTGTCAGCCCTTGGTATGTTATTTGCCTCCAAACCTGCCACATATTTCTCTGTTGGACAGAGATTCTTCCTAGCAGCAAGCTGACAAAATGATTAGTTATGGCTGTCCTCTGCTTTTTTTTTTTTTTTTTTCGGCAAAGTGTGAGGAACAATGCAAAAAAAGAAAAAGGGGCATAAATATAAAAAGGCCTGATAGATTCCCCTGAATATCCGTCTGGAAAACAGAATTTTCCAGAATCAGCTGCCATTTCTCCCATTAGCTTGACAGCTGTCAATTAGGGCTTCAGTGCTCTCCTGGGCCACAGTTTATTGCGTGCGGTTGATGTTGTCATTTTGTTCTCGGTTTTGCCTTGAGCACTATCATGAGCAGGAGTGAAATAGTCAATAACTGATGTATCAGCAGTTATTTCTTAAATTGGCTTACAAGTCTGCATTTTTCCTCTTTTTACTAAAGATTGTTTTGTAAAGTGATTAGAATGAATTGTGACTGCTGCAGGGTTATGGGAAATGCAGTGAAGCTAGGGTGAGTTAGCAGGATTAGAGTGGGTCCTTTTTGTCAGCCCTGTTTCCAGGATTAGTGGAAACTATATAGGAAAGATCACCTTCAGGGTGAAGTGTGGGGTAAATTTTTTAAGTGTGCTATGTGCACACTTAGATAGAAACATATGGTGGTGCAGAGGGAATGAAAAGAAATAATTTGCCAGGATGTAAAGTAACCTTCCGTGTTATCTTTCTGAACAAACCTTGGCACTGCTAGTTTTACGGTGTAATAATCCATATTTTAGTCCAACGTCATGACCGTTTCCTAGCGAATCCAAATACAGATTGTCAAATTTTCATACAGCCTTATTTACAAGGTGCTGCTAGTAGATCAAGTATTAAGATGCCTGAAGTGTTGCATTGTCAAGTAAGAGTATATGTATATGTATGGTTATGATACAACACCAAAAATAACATAGTTGCAGAGTGATCGTGTGTTATCTTATCTATGAAATACTTCAGCATCATTTACTAAACAATCTACCTCAGGTGTTTGAGTCTGCTTTTTTTTTTTTCCCCTTCTGTGTGTGTGTGTTTGGTGGTTTTTTTTTTTTTAAATTTAGTTACGCCCAAATTGTGGTCTATCAGCCTTAAGTTAAAAATGAAAGGTGAATACAATATATTGTATTTGGTAACAATGATATGGACTGGTACATCCAGACAGATAATATGCAGTTGTAATTAGACTGAATAGACAGGCATTCATTTTTAAATTCTTTGACACATGCATAAAATAGTCATATAATAAGATAAGATGACAATTTTATGTTAGGTTGATAAAGTGTCCCGATACATGCATTTAAATGTCTGTAAGCCTTTTTTTATCCAGACAGATTAATTCTAGTTTCCAGCATTTGCAGTTAGACATTAAATTAATTTAAAAAATCCCACTAAACAATGGCTGTGTTGCTTTTTTTTTTGTGTGTGTCATTACCTAAAGCAGGAGGATTGAAAAAATTTATGCAATTGATTTTTCTTGATTTCAACATTTTTAAAAAACTGCATGAAAATTGGCTCAAAGGATTTAAAGCATAGTCCACGAGAGGCTATACTGTAGTTTTCTTAAGTATAATAATGCAGAATAGAACATTGTCAGAGCTTGAAATTGTTTGTTACCATTTTCATAAAAAGGAGTGTAAGAGTTGAAATAAATAGGACTTCATTTCAGAGACTCTGAGATTCATCCTACTGCATTCTCCTGATTTTGCGCCTGAAAGATATTTTGGTCATCTCAGTAGAGAGCCAATCTGCGGAATTTAAATGCTGCTCATTGCAAGCATCAACTTTAAGATGTTTCTCAGAAAATGTTCAAAGGTTTTTTTTTTTTCCCCGGGGGCGGAGGGAGAGTGGGGAAAAGAGTTACCAGAAGATCATAAAATACCTGAAAGCTCTTCACCAATGCCATTACCTGGCTTGTTCGGGCAGTAAAGGTGCGACTCTTGAAGAATAATCTAAGTTCGTGTTTTAGACTTAATGATAAATTATTAATTAATTCTGTCAGGACACATGTTATTAATTATGACTCTCTTTTCTTCATTCAGAACAGCTGTTGGGAATCGCGTAAGTTCACTGTATTTGTTGGTGTGGGAGTTTACCAATGAAGAGCTCTCCATTCCCAGCCTGCCTTACCTTTACCTCCCATCCCCTTCCTACTGGGGATGGCTGTTAAACAGCTAAGCTAAACTTGAAGTCGCTTGGAATAAATACAAGTTTTGGAGGGATTCAGTGTGCTCACAATTAGTGAACGTTTTTTATGGAGGTGGTTTTTTAGGTCCTGTCCACGAGGAATTCTTGTTTTAGCAAGACTACGTGGTGGTGGGGAGGTCGGAAGGGCACCAACCAAGCCCTGGCGAGGGGAAGCAGAGCAGTTTTCGTGCCCTTCCGCCAAACTCCCGACAAACTTCATGCATTAGCATAGGGGAGAGAGCTGTTTTATTATTCGTTTGGAATGATTCAAATTCATTTACTTTTGATATTTCCATCATTAAATTGAGCCCTCTGTTTCAGTTTCTTATGTGTTCTTTGCGGAATGCATGTTGCATAAAATAGGCAATTTTTAATGAACAATTTAATGTAAATGGGTTCTGAATTTAAATTAATATTAATGAAGCTTTGAGTGAATTTATTTTGCATACGTAAAGGCTTGTAACTCTTTCACCCATACACTCTTGTCTTTATGTACTAACATAGTGGTTAGGTGAATTGGCCAGTTTCCATATTTCATGATTAAAAAACTTTAATGGATTTTACATGGATATTTGTGCTAGTGCAGCTTTACGCAGGTTAGTATCTCTATTAAAAACGTACCTGCCTTTCTATTCAGATTTCTGTAGTTAACGTTCTCCTGTGTTGCCCTACCGTTTCCATGTATGTCTTTCTACTTTGGTTTTGCCTTTATGCTTAGAGAAAAAATTATTCCAACAATAGTCACCACAGTCAAGATGTTTTCTTTCTTTGGCTTACCTCTAATGCATTATGTATTTAGGAATGATGGGATGTTCTATAATTAATTCTGTTGGATGTAATTGCTATAATCACTCTGATGCTACACATAATAAAAATAATACGGTAAGCATGCGAAAAAATATAAACACCTTATTGTAACACTTTATGTAAAATTCTTTTAAAAATGTTGTTTAGAGCGGAACCTCCGCTTCCGTATTTTGTCAGAGCTAACGTGTATTTTAAAGTACGTTACTTAGTAAGTGAATGAATTTTAGATATTGAAAAGATTTTGACTGGCAGGTTGTCTTATATGTGCGCGTGTATCTCTCTGACTCTGTGCGCTATTAAAGATGTAGTTCATTAAGAAGCCAACCTTCAGCATTGCTATAAGTGACGCATAAATATCACCGTATATCTCATGAAATAAGAGACAAATTTGTACATTGTATTAAAATCCAGCACATAGTAAATAACACGGAAATGGAGTTGTACAGTGGAAAGCTTCTTTGTAGTGCAAAATTATGGGAAATAGAAAATGTACGAAGGGTAGCACGTAACTCGAGAGGGAGTTTTTCAGGCATAGTCCCAAATGGGAAGAAGACTATAGAAGGTGATTCCCCCCTCCCCCCTTTTTTTTTTAACAAGTAGCTTTGAGTTATTGTTTGCAAACACAGTTTTTGATAGAGAGGAAATGAAAAAAATATGTTCAATGGGTTAAGCTGTGTAGCTGATATCCTTGATTCTGTAAAAAAATGTTAATATGGCCATAGTTCTTAATTAGTTGCACACCATACTCAATGCTGCAAAGGTCACTTGGTTTTATGGTCCAGCTTCGTCTGTGAATTTGTATGTTTCCCCCCAAATTTATATTTTACTCTCCTGTATTTTCTAAGCAATTGAGCATGCAAATAGTGGTTAAAATGCAAGCTGGAAACAAGATCAGAAAAGTACGTTCAGCGTGGCCAAAGAAGAGTTGTTTGGGGGTTTTTTGGAGGGTGGGTTTTTTTTTGTCGTTAGTGTTATTTTCAAATAATGCGCAGTCTTTGAGTGGAGAGCAGAAGTATTCCATTTAACTTCTGTAAGCTGAACAAACAAACCCCGACCAACCTCTCGCTGAATTGTTCTGGGGAAGAACAGAACAGGGTGCTGTTTCTGAGTGTCTCTGGGACTGGGCTCGCTGCCTGCAGCCCTTTTCCTGCTAGGTCAAGCCTGTTGCTGGAGGGCCAGATCTCAGCAGGGGCCTCCTGGAGGCTTGGCGAGGCTGCTCAAGACTGGCAGCCATCAGTCATCCATCTGTGACACAGAGTCTGTTTTTGATGGCAGGGATGATAAAAGGCCTGGGAACTGTATAGGCCCTTGTAATCAGGGCCAGTGCTGACATCCTTCTCAACTTTGACAGCTTCTTCCTTTTCTCTCTTCACCGCCAAGACTGTCTCAACTGGATTTTTTTTTTTCTCTCTCTTGTTTCATGTACTTGATCAGTCTCAGATGCTGGGAATTATTTTTTTCTGAAGGGAGGGGGAGTGTTTCTTTTGGTTTGTGGGTTGGGCAGGTGTGAGAGGAAGTCTGGGTTTTTTTTCTTTTTTTTTTTTTTTGTACTGTAGGCCTGTTGCTAATTAATGTTCCTCCATAAGATTCTGTCGGAGTTGAGTAATGTTTTTGATCTTTATGCCTGATAACTGCATACTTAATGAGATTTCAAAGCTGTGAGTGCAGCTCCCTACAATTATTGACAGATGCCTTTTCTTTGCCATTGGGTTCAGCTTCATAAATCCTCCTGCAGTAATGAGGTTCAGAAGTGCCACCCTGCCAGTGAGCTAATGAAAGAGGGGGGGAGGGAGGGAACAGCTCATGCCTGCCTGACACATTTTTTTCCTTTAAAATTTACTATGCAGATGTCAAGCTGTGGGACGATTACTTCAAACATGCTAATTTTTATCTTGCTTTTGTGTCAAGCCTGCATGCCATTTTTCCCCCCCAATAATAAATAAAAATAGAAACCTCAACCTATTTAAATTTTATCATGGATCATAACTATTGAAGACTTTGATATATGTGTGTTCTTTTGCAGTTTCTAGTCAGCGGAGCAGTTTTTTGAAATCCGAAGGGCAGAGAAAGGATAAAAAAAAAAGGAGGGGGGGGGAGCTGCCTCGGCCGCACGTCGGCCTGCCCTAACCGTGCACTTGAAACATCGGAGATTTCATTTTAGAGTTCTGAAACTAAATCCTGGTGGAGAATAGCCGCACCATGCCAAACAGTCGATTTCCTTTTCAGCAGAGCCATACATCACTGACCCACCCTTCCCTCCCGACAGAATGACATGTGTCATTTATCACACGGGCCCTGCCAGGCAGCGCGGGGGGTGCGTGGGGGGAGCTCCCTTTCCAGCACTGCTGTCTTCTCCCCTCAGCACGGCCTGCCTATGGCGCAGCGCCGGCCGGCCGGGAGACGGCCGGCCGAGTGGCCGGGCCGGCGGAGAGGGAGAGGAGAAGCAGAAGGAGAAGAGAAGGAGAAGGAGGAGAGCGCCTGTGCTGGGGGGGCAGCTGGCAGAGGGACTGAAGAGGTGGTGTTCTCTCCTATTATCTGCAAAGTCGTCTTGTTCAACCCCCTGAAGGTTTTCCCCTCCTGTTTTCTTTCACTCTCTTTTTATTTCCCTTTCTTTTTTCTTTTCCCCTTTTTTTTTTTTTTTTTAAGTTTGGCAGTTGGGACAAACTGGCTGACACGTATCATTCAAGCAGCACCAGCTTGCTGGGGGTTGTGTAAATGAATCTGGGAGCTCTTGGTTTCACATGATTCAAACGTGCATTATTGAAGATGGATGTTCCTTAAAAAAAGATTGATGATGGATATCAGGCTTATAGTGCCATTTATCATTTTGAATATTATTTAGACTTGCCGTGTAAAGCTGTAACTTGAGAGTTGGATGAGCTGGGACAGAATGGAGGCCTCGGCGTGCACGTTGTGATTGATGGCTTTGCCTTCTCATTGTTTGTTACCAGATACTAGCTGGTCATTACAGGAGTGCCTTACAATTGTTTTAGGGGCTGGATTTCTGTGTGTGTATGTGTGTGTGTTTGTACAACAGAGAGAGGGATGGGCAGAGGCAGAGTTAAGTTTTTAGCGAGAGCATTTCAGTAATTGTAAAGAATGTAGACAAAGCTATGGCCCGTGCAAGGATACAGGCAATCTTTTTGCATGAATACAGAGACACTAAAATATAAGCAGGACCGTAGCTGTTCCAGCGTGGCATTGCCAGGCGTTGCCAGTTCCAGTATAAAAATGTGCTTTAAAAATGTGCTTGTGAACAGATGAACACGCTCCAGCTTCCTTTCGCTAACAGGCTGTGTTTTGGTCCCACAGTGGCAAAGAAAACAAAGTTCTAGAACATAATTATGTTCAACGTTTACATTTTTCTCTTCCGCCCACCCTTTTCACCCAGAGTGGTGAATCTTTGAGTCTCGGCGTTCACTCCCAGGTGTCCAGGATGCTCCTGGAGGTGGATAGCCCGTCCATGGGAATAGCAAGGGCAATCCCTTCCCTTTTTGAAGCACTTTTGCTGGAACCAGGACACCCCCACCTGCTGGAAGAATTAAGGAAGCAGCTTTTTATAGGAAATTAGGTCTTGTATTGGAAGCACAGGCAGCAACTATCAGGAGATAGACACTCCAGCAACAGAGCAGCTTCAGCCGTAGGTAGTGCCAAAACTTCAAGCGATGGGGTGTTTGTGCGCAAACATCTCCGGGCAAGCGCGATACACAGCCCCGCTAAACTCATTCTGAGTTGACAAACTATTGAATGTTTCTTGCCTGGCACATCGTACAAAAATCAAACGATTGCCAGGAATGGTAGGTGAAATTAGACGAGAATGGCTTTTTGTTGAATCAGTCTTGAATTTGCACAGGTAGATGGTATTTTTGAAACGCTGCTTGTCACGTGAACTTTTTCTTTGATTGCGAGATGCCCTCCTAGCAAGAGGGAATTGGAGCAGCATGTAATTAACATTGTACAGCATTTAGGTTAAAACATGTTTCACAAAGCCAATGGTGACTTTATACGAGTTTCATAGAATCGAGTTTTTCAGAAATCTGGTGTTTGTTATTCCTTCTACAAATCCAGTTCAGTTTGCTTTCGGTACACTCTCTCAGTTGCCAAAAGTAAGGAGAATTCAAGTTTATGCGCTTCATTCAAGTCCAACATCATGAGAAAACCCTGAAAACGCCTAATATTTTCTGTAAAGCCTTCAACAGTAGAAGGTAAAACTTTGATCTCCTACCCCTGCACTTGTGTAACACAGCAGGTAATTGAAGTACAAGTGCCAATTTGCTGGAACAATTGTAAACACACCTTGATACAAATGGCATCATTGCATTCTTACTGATTAGAAAACTTTGCTATTAATAGACACAAAGTCCATTTCAGGTGTAATTGGTAAGGAGCTGAGTGCACTCATGGGAAGAAACCTTGTTTTGTTTTTTGTTCGCTTTTATTCTTATCCCTTTTTTCAGTTTTATAGCTGGAGACATGATTTATTGCAGCCATCCATCTTTGGGGCTCATCCATCACATCCTGGTTGCTAGGCAATCATGGCAGCAGCTGTTTGCTTTGAATCAGACAGAAAAGTTGTCAATCATCAAAGGC
The DNA here is from genome assembly GCF_000737465.1 of Haliaeetus leucocephalus. Taxonomy (NCBI): domain Eukaryota; kingdom Metazoa; phylum Chordata; class Aves; order Accipitriformes; family Accipitridae; genus Haliaeetus; species Haliaeetus leucocephalus. The sequence continues at coordinate 10,790,730 of NW_010972528.1, read as the reverse complement.
AGGTGAATAGCATTAGAAACACGCTATTGTCAGACGGAATAATTAATCAAAGAGAGAAAAGATAATTAAAAAGATATGACCCTTGCAAGTACTTGCTCTGGGTTGCCTGGAAAAAAGAAAAACTGCCTGGTCTTTTCTAGACACTTAAGCAGCTGAGGGCTGATAAAATATGCACTCTGCAGTGCATAGTTTTTAATTAATTGAAAAAGGTTCAACATTCAAAGACGATGCTGGAGAAAAGTCTGATTATGAGCAGAAGTAATATTTATTGTTTGCATGAAAGGCTTGACATGGAGTTCTAACTTTCTGTCACAAATCTCCTGCATGCTTGCACTAAGCCTCTTTCAGCTTTACTATCTTCACTGGCAGTTACCAGAGTGTGCGGGTAGTCTGTCCAAGTAAGGGTCCTATGGCTTTCATCCAGCCTTTTCATTCTGGGCCACCTTTTCAGTGTATTGTCTCGTTTGCTATCCTGTCTAGCAGCTATCAGAGTTGCACTAGCTCTGCCATCAGCAAGGCAGGCGAAGCTCGACAAGTCTGCAGTACTGCTCTTCATTCAGTATAGGAAAGATGTTGAGGCAGTACCTATCGCGTTTCCAATCGGTGTGTGGAATAACAAGCTCTTGTGAGCTGATTCCCGAACCCAATTTTCCAGCAATCCTATGATTTTTAGCTGGAATGATGAAAAAGGTGCTACAAAGCCCAGTTTCCAACTCCTCAGAGTCTGGCTACCCTGGTGGTAGATGCGGCATCGCATGCCCCAGCACAAACGTACACAGGGAGGCACTTCTGGTGTAGAGCAGCATTGACTGATCTTTGCAAAACAGCTGGGTAGAGCTCAAACTGCCATGGGTCTGCAAATTGAGACTGGTTTGAACGCTATAGTTGCCAAAAAGCTGGATGTCTGAAGCTGTGATATGGTAAACCATCTTTGAGAGAATGGAATGTCATATTTTTGATTGTCGGGCAAAGTACTTGTGTAGTCCAAAAAACCCCAACTTTGGTGTTTGTTCATGCCTAGAAGGTAAGATGTCTGTGGACCTAATGATCACAGGAGAACATAACTAGGATGATTGCATTATTAGAGTTTCTTTTTTTTTTTAAGTGTTTTGTAAGTAGTGAAGCAGAGGCGAATGCCACATTCCCTCTTTGTATTTTTTCATTTTTGATTTCATACTTCCTTTACTCTGTTTTCTAGAACTGGACAAAGAATCTTCAAGTTGGTGCTGCCAGGAGAACAAAACCACTGTTTTCAATATAAAAACTAGGTATTAGTGTTGATTATCAGCAAGATTTGCAAGGATATATGCTGTGAGATGTTGGGAAATAAAATTGCAGAATGAAAATCTTGCACACCGTTATTGCACACCCCATCCCTTTCGCATTGGCTAATTCCTTGGATTATTCTTTGCATAATTCTTTGCAGCAGTGTGTCAAAAGCAGCTCCTCTGCTAATTGTGTGTAGCCTGTATCACATTTTCTGCTCTCACACCCTGTTTCACTTGTAATCATTCCAGTATTTACTTAGAGGAGGAGAGAACACAGCTAAGAAGGAAATGGGGTACCATCTGAATACTGGGTATGACACATCTGCTGCATAGAGCTATTTGTTTCAACATTGGTAGCAGGAAGCTCAGGCTGAAGTTAACTTGGATGTCTTGGAGAAATCTGTAGCCTCAATTAACATTTTGTATTAGTGATTCCTCAGAACGTAATGTTCACCAAAGTTTGTGTGAGAAATAATAAAATCTCTCTAAAAGCATAGTAGTACATATTAGCATTAGCTTTAGAAATATCCTCCATGCATGGTGTGACCAAAGTCAGTGTCGCCCATGGCTAATAGCATAGCATTTTTATGTAAATAGGATGTTGTCTAGAGTTGCTGGCAGGTTTTTTTTTTAATTGGCCTAACTTCTCTTTTCTACTATATGTAATGATAATTCAGTTTGACGTACTACTGGCGTTTTTTGTCATAGGTGTGTAGGCCCTGTGCCTGTATAGGGCTGGTGTATGTATGTTTGTGTATGGGTATGCAGTGCTTTCCTTAGCATGTTTTTGTGTATTAAATAAATGTGGGATAGCCATGCCCACATGTGAGGTGACATGTTTGTGGCTATAGAACTCTTTCCTCCTTTGCTGGGAAACGGATTTGTCTCCTTTTCACATATCAACACCTCTGATACCTTTTCAAGTATTTGCTGTATTTCAGATCTGCTGATCACAGTTTTATTTACTGATAGGGGAACTGTGGCAGTAGTTCCCTAATGGAGGGATATATAGTGCTGACATCAAGAAAATGTTGGATAAGAGACATATGGATAGATGGCTGCATGCTGGAATATAGGCAGCTATTGTTTAGTCTGATAGTGATTTCTTAGCAGATTATAGACAGAAGTTCCCCGTGATAATCTGTTTCCCTCTGCTCATCAAATTGAGGTGCATCTTTTCCCTCTGATTTTTCCCAGTCTCTTTTCCGTGCATGGTGTTGAGGGAAGACAGAATAGCTATTCCTCATTTGCAATATTTATTGATTCCCAGGTGAAAGAGGTTGGACTCTGTAAAAGGATTTTTCTGTCCTAGCCCCTTCCTCATTCTTCCCCAAATGCAAGTTGCTTTTGCAGTTGTATAAAGAAAACTGCTTAGGAAGTTGAAATACCTTGGGACTAAGCGTGCTAAAGCGAGATTGCCTTTTTGTTCATATGAAGTGAAAAATGGACAGAATATGTCAAACATGAACACCGTAACAGATAGTAAGCTGTTCTGCTTTAACTGGTCGAAGAATGTGCAAAGGGAGTTTAAAATAAACAGTCAAATAATAATCAAGCATTTGCCAGTGCTTAACTGTGTTAAGTAGAATGTAGTATCTCAGTAGGAACCACCCAGTTACATGATATTTGTATACTGAGAAAAATATCTTGAGGAAATACATATAATGTGCTTGGCTGAACTATGCCGTATGCTTGGCTGAACTGAACAAGCGTATAACGCTTCCCCCCCACCCCAGTACGTACACTTGCATATTCCAGCCTCTTACATTGCAGCTATGTGACAGACAGGCTTCAGGTCTGTCCTCCTCACTGCAAGAGATCCAGGGTATTTCTCACTGTCTTGAGAGAGCGCTGTCTCCTTAAAGGATTGAGAATATATGCTTCCTTCTGAAGATTTCTGATGAGAGAGAGTTTTTATTCCACATTTTTAAGGTTAGGTGCCCTTTTTGTTCCTCTCAGTGTAGCTTGCTGTTCCATCTTTCGTATGCACCGTGATTTTAGGGTTTCAGTCCTACAAGCCTGTGCAGTGAAACAGAAATATTTCTTATCTCCGGTTTTCAGTTTGTCAGCAGTGTGCTTAAGAAGAGTCTTCTGCAAGCTAAGCCTGAAGCTTGGAAGATGTCCTGGTGTTCGCTAAGTCAACGTCCTTCAGTGTATGAGCCACACTGCAGTGAAATGCATAAAATACAGTTGTATGTACTTACATGATGTAAAGTATGAAAAGTATCTTGTTTTATTCAGCATATTTTCTAGGATATCTCTTCCGAAATGACAGGGGTAAAAGATAATGGGCTTATTGTCATAGGTGCAAGATGACTAACTCGTGTCACCTGATAATCCAGGACCAGAGCCAGATGGCCTCGAAGATAGGGAATCATCAGATACAAGCCATCGGGCAGGGTACTACTTTCACTCTAATGTCTAGGGTAATCGTGTAGAAAGGAGCAGGAGTGGAAATGCCTTCAGGAGAAGGGAGAGGAAGGACTAGTGCCATGGAGAAGAAAAGACGGCTGTATGGTCCCCAGAAATAGAAATATCTGAATTCATATGTTACTCTCGTTCACTTACCTTCAAAATCCCAAATACACTGTGCTGTTGTTTTAGAGTTAAATGTATGCTTTGCTCTCTAACCCCCAAATCCCCTTGCAGTTGCAATATTAATGTAGTTAGATAGTTTGTGCATAAGAGTACAATTCTGGTAACCGCCTTAACTTTATGAGTGAGAGATGGAGATATGTAAACTAGGTAGACTAACTGGGTCGGACTTGTTGCAAATTTTATTGAAAGAATATTTGAAAAGTAGAAGGTAGAACTTGAAACGGCAAAGACGGTGTGTGAGTGGTTTTTTATATGCTGAAATGTATCATTTACCCAGGATACCTTGTCTTCCTTTGTTTTTGCTCTGGGCCTGCAATAAAATGCTCCCTATCTATATTAGTTAGCAAATACTCTGATGTAATATATGAGAATGGTGGTGCATTATTTCCTCATGCTTATATGTTTTCTGTATAAAATATTCTAGCAGCAGTGAAATCTTCCTATGTGATTGCATTTCATTTTGAGATGGTTAGCTGAATAAGCAGTAGGACAAGCAAGCAGTAAGCTGAACGAAGGAAAAAGAAATAAAATTTTACAGCACATTCTTGTTGTAGGAGTGTGCAACACAAAATTGTGTGACAAATGCTCAATCTGGTCTTCATGATTGAGCAATAAACAAATTACAAAACAAAGTTATCGTCCTTTTGAAACTTGTTCTCTGTCATGAAAAAGCAAAGTATTTAAAACCTCTTTTGTTACTGGACATTCACCGGTAGTGGTTTTTAGTTAACAAAACTATTTGTTTGCATTAGGGTGAAATTAAGAACTTTTTTTGTAGACACTAGAGACATTTTGTAAAGTTGGTGTACTGAATGTTGATAAAAGGAAACAAAATAGTTAAAATTTGTGATGAAATGACTGTTGCGCTTTGTTGTAAGGGCTGGAAGAATATACTTAGATTGCGCTATCAACTTTATGTAAAGTAGTCTGGTTACATTGCCTAAGTAGAAGTGTCTTTGTGTGTTGCATGTTTGTGTCATGCCCGACGTAATCTTCTCAGCAGTAGTAGTACAAATCTCTAATAATATTGACGCTCTGGAGTCCCCCAGATTTTGCTGCTTACATCCAGCAGAGATGTCCCTATGTGTTATTTTCCGTTAAAAACTGTGAGCGTGCAATGATTATTGAAGTCTTGCAGATCACTGATGTGCTCTGTACTTTCCAGACAAGACCTCCCCCAAAACTTAAAAATGGCAATTTCTTAACCTAAGGAATTTGTATCCTAATAATTGGGATGTTGGATGTATTCAGTGTGGGACACCCCTGCACTGAGAAAGGAGGCGTTAGATTCTTCCTGGAGTCTACAACAGTTGCTTCTCTGGATATTAGTGGTAGCAGGGTTTGGGTGCGATGAAGGAGCGGAGGACCAGGCAGCGAGTCAGTCTCTTCAGGGCTGTATGTATCAGAGTGCGAAAGGGGCTTTCAGCTCCCCCTTCCCTCCCGTGCCCGTGCCCTCAGCTCCTGGGGCCGGTGTGGAGCCTGGGGGGTGGCACTGCCCTGTTACTGCACCAGCCCCCTGGCCCCATCACGACTGCCTCCAGCCCGCCCGGGGAAGAGCTTCTGCTGGGTCTCACAGACTTAGGTGCGATGGGCCGTGCCGAAGAACTGTTTAGCCGAAGCAAATGCCGCTCACCGTCCGTACAACAGCAGCTTTACCTTGGCTGTTACGGCAGGTCAAGCGGTCCAGGGCTATGGGTAGTAAAAATGAACTTAAATGGTATGGGCTGGGGAGCTTCAGTTCCTCTCCCGGGTCCGCTTCCAGGTGGCAGAGCGGTAGGACATAAGCGTGGAGGGAACCTCAAAGAGGCCATCCAGTCGTTCTCCAGCTCAGCCGACTGCAGCCGTGCCCTTCGTGGCAGACATTCATGGACAGCCCAGAGTTTGCCGGGCAGCATCTTCAGGTGTCCTTCCCGCAGCTGGATATTAGCCTGGCCTGCAGAGTTTCCTATGGGTTATTTCCTTTTCAGATATCCTACAGACTGACTTAGCTGTTGATAGCTTGAAGGAAAGGTTTGGAGCAGCCTGTGCTGCTGTGGATTGTCCTTTGGGATAAGCCGTGGGGAGCGACACTTCCAACGTCCGCTCTTGTTAAGACCCAGTCCAAAGCCCACTGAACTCAAATACGGATCTTTTACTGACTCTGTTGACTTCATTGGGCTTTCACTGAGACCTGGAGTGTCAGCTTAAGGAACAGAATTTCACCCGCCTTACCTGATAACTTTATGCTGTGCCTCTGCTCGTTGTTGATGGAATGTAGATACAGACAGATTCTGGTAGGCATTTCTTGGTTAGGTTCTCATCTTGTCAAGTAATAGGCTTTTTTGTGTGTTTAAGTGCTTAAGAACCTTTAAGGATTTGGGAGAAGATGCTAAGCAGTTGTTTTTCTTAAGAGGGATGTAATGTAATACTAATGACCCAACCAGGAACGGACATTTTGTTTGATGGCATTCGATCAGGTGGAATATTTTAATTTGTTTTGGAATAATCAGACAATTATTAATGTGATGCCAAGAAACTTTTGTTAATATTCAGAATAGTATTAAGTTACAAATAGATAATATTGTCACAGTCAAGTGTCTGTATTGATAGGTAACAGCATTGTGTAAATTTGGCCGTTGATTCTATTCTAAAAACACACTCTTTATCCTTACTCTTTTAGTACAAAATTACATCTCGTTATGGATAATATGTCATGTCTCCCTAAAAATGTGATCTTGATTTTCATCCCATGATAATACTTTATTCAATAAATCAAAATCTTCCTCAGCAGTTAGCAACCACCTTATTTAATGGTTATTTCTGAAATGTTGATACAGGGAATTTAGCAGTTAACAGTGTTTATACATTCCAGAAGCATTAACAGGTTAGGTTATACTGGGATTCAGTAAATATCCATGAAGTGTGTGGGAGAAGTGTACGCTATGCAGTGTCTCGGCAATCGACTGCCAGACATCTCGTGAAATACCAAATGTAATAATCAAGTTTATAATGATGATATTGTCAGGAGGCACACGTTGTCCACTATCACTGAAAACGTAGGGAGCAAGGCCTATCGCCCAGTGTTTAGACTGCAGCAAGACTGCAGCATTAGAACACTACAGATGTCCTTATCTTCTGGAGATAGTTTTGTACTGAATCAGTGGGGTTTGCACATTCTTGTGTAGGAAAAAAATGCTCTTTGCCTTCTGAGTACTTTTGAAGAAAATAAAAGGAGGATAGTTTTTATGTGTGTCAAGGTTGTTTCCCTTTTCTGCAAGTGAAGTTCAGCAAAGGATCCCTAGTAAGTCTGTAATTTTCCCAGTGGCTTTCTTCTTTCGGTTGCTGGTTTTCCTTTATTGCTATCTAAAGTGGACAGGCTGCTAAAATCACAAAAAATTGCCATTTACTGGCTACAGTCTGCATGCTCATAGGCAGTTGTGTGCTGGCTGTGTTGTACCTGATCTATTTAGCAGCTGTGGGGTGGGTAACACCAAAGCAAGCCAGGACTCCTAAAACTACTAGAATTTTTTTTGTCTCTGTGCAAATAGATGACATTTTCTCAAAATGTGTCTTCATCAGAGTTTTTTATTTCTGTTTGTTATGACAAAACATGGCAAACAAAGACAGAACATAAATTACAGCTACAGTCTTGAAGTTTGAAGTTGCATTTTAGCCATACTGTACTGTGTATTATTATTATCATTATTATCTTTCGGTGCTTGTATGTATGTAAATTACATTAAAAATAAGATCAAGGCAGACATGGAATATTGGTGAAAAAAGATGAACAAGCTGTTATGAGATATGAAAAATAAAAAGATGCTGTCTTTAATTTGACAGTGAACCAAAACCCACCAATTGTATAACATGAGAATATTTTTAACAAATACTCTCTTAAAGCTTTGTTGTGGCCACGCCCTCAATGGCATCTCAAGCCTGTCAGCAACTCCATTATAAAATCCTCTTATGCAGTTTTAGATTGTTACCTAGATCTCTGATATTTAGAATGTTGTATTATCTTGCTTTGCCTGAAAGCAGGCACACTTTTGAAAAGATAGGTACGTTCAAACTGTTTACATTAGCAATTAGTCATAAATACAGTCTTTGATATTCAGGTTCTCCTATTTTCTGGGCCCTGCTTATTAAAAATTATTTCACAAAACCTGCCTTCAGTCAAAAGTGTCTGGTAAATGCTGGTATTTTGAAGTTTAAATAGAACTTCGTACCCTACATAGTAATATATTTATTTATTATATGTGACTTTAATGGATCCAAAACTTGAAAACACAGAGCTGAATTCAGGTATCAAAACTAGGAGGAGTACACAGTTCAAGAAGGCCTAACTTTCATATACATACACATGTATTTTTTTCTTGGAAAAAGAGTATTGCAGTGAGAGATTAGGTTCCTGAAATTAGATATATTCATAATCTGGCATAAGTCTATGTACTGTACTAATGATTTTCCAACATAAATTTTATGAAGTGCAAGAAAGTATTGGTACTCAATGAAATACATAGTTCCCTCACAGTAGTCTTTTATTTTGCTCTCATTCATTCCTATTAAAAAGGTACTTCAGGGCTTTCTTAAACTCACTACGTATCCAGAACATAGTTTTTAGCACAGTGTAGCTAGATATTAGTGGGTCTGTTAACTGCCAGCCAAAGGAGGCTGGGATCATAGGCAACATTGGTATAATTTTTTGTTTTCTTTTTTTCCTGAGATAGGATAAAACTACTTAGAGAAGTAAAATTTTAGTATTAAACGAGTTTTTATTTATACCACAGTATTGAAGGAATCAGGAAGAGGGAATCCCCATCTGTATCCATGTGGTTGTAGCAGAACACTGCTGCCATTTGATCATTATATTGCCAAAGGTAGCTTGAATCACAGTCAGGCTAATGTGCCTGTGAAACTCGCAACTACAGAGCTTGCCAGTAGAAGCAAGACTTAGAATATCTGTGCTTTTGAGTTTTGTAGTATTACAATTTTGAACTTTCCTATTTTGACATCCTTTTGGTACTGTGTGCAATTCTGGGTTTAAGAAAAAGAGATGTAGAAACATAATGCTGTGAATAGGAATTCCTGATTTTTCTTGGAAGGGAAGACACTGAGTTTTGTATTCCTTGGTTTTCAACCCATAAAATGAGGGGGAGGGGGTGAGAATATACCTTGCTTCACAAGAGAATTCTCAGAATTAATGCTTACATGTACAGCTTTGTAATGAAACAGTGATACGTAGGTGATACTTTTGAGGTGGAGTTTATAGTTCAATTTTTTGTTTTGCTATATATGCTTAGCCTTTGCTATGGTTTGGCAGTATGACCTTTATCCTTAGTCATTCAATGTAAGATAAAGGCAGTTTAAGAAAAAAACTCGTATGTTAAGTTGTTAAAGGAAGGGGTGTCTCAAGTTTTACAATTCAAAAACTGAAGCGGAGGTTAAACAGCTGGAAAGAAAAAAGAATCCTCTTAATAGTCAAATGATTCTAAATAAAAAAGGAAAGAAAACAAACAATCAAAAATCCTCATCAAGTTCTCTGGGAAACAGAAAATGAGGAAAAAGTCTGAGGAAAGCCAAACCAGCTAATGTTACAGTTGTCACAATTACTCATATCCTATGCTAAAGATTGAGGAAGTTAGGTAAAAATGAGCCAAAACTGGTCTTGGATCTCGTGGATATGGCTTCTGCTCATGTCAGTGTTTGCATCTGAGTCTTGGTTTAAAATCTGACCTTACTCTTTACAAAAAAGCTATGTTTAATCATGTAGTTCTAAAATAAAAGAGGAAGGGATTCTGCATACTGTATAAATACATAAATGGGATTATGTTTTCAGATCTATGCAGAAAATCACAAGTCATATTTTTATTAATTATAAATATTCTTCAATTATTTATGTCAAACTGTTATGCTTCATTTTAGACAATTTCAGTAAAATACTTTTCCTGAAATTCTTTCAAATTATACTTCTTAGTATATTCAATTAAATGTATATTTTGCAGACAAATAGTATGACTCTTATTTATTAGTTACCTCACTGACTGCATTGAGACTACTGACATGATTGCTGAACAGGGTTTGCTGCCCTGAAAATAACACTTCATGGACAACATACAAAAATATTCTCCTATACTTTATGTACGCATATAACAAGAAGCATAATTTATAAGTAGTGATAGAAAGATTTATCTGTTTGTACAGAGAGAGAGAGATAGCTTGTATATATGCATGCGTGCAATGTTTTGTAACAGAATCTTTATTAGGTACATGTGTAATTTACTAAAAAGTGAAACCCCTAATTTGCCATTGTCCTGGGAGTAATCTTTATATTCCAGTTTGTAAAGAGCTTTGGATACTTGGCATTTCAGTAATTGCTGCATCATGGGCAAGTTTTTTACTTCTTCCCATAAATACCCCCCAATTATGCCACCTGAAGCCCAAGTCAGTCAGGAAACAGTCAAAAAGTAGCTCCTAAGTAGCTCTGATATTAATTAGCCTTAGCATTTCTGTGTAAAAAGATATATTAAGTAATTTTGTAGCATGTATTATTTATAGCTTTTTTTTCCCTTGTAAGTCTTTTACATAGTTCTGTGCATAGGCATATGACAATAGTCCCATTAAAATGGTTAAAAATGTTCCTAAACGAGTTGGAAAAAACTGTGTGATATCTGTAAAATCTATGGTAACATGGCTTAGAACAGAAGTTTTGTCGTATTTGGCTGAGATGGTCCTAACACCCATGCGTGGCTTTGAAGATAGACACAAGTACCTGCTCTGTCTATACTCTGTTCCTGTTTTTAACATTTGTTTCCCTTCCACCCTCTATTCTGATTATTTACTGTAAAGCAGTCTTTGTTTCATTGATTTCTGTCTGCCTACCAAAGAATAAAGTTCGCTCTTCTCACACACACATCTGTCAGTACCGTACCAAGAGTCAATCCCACTAGAGAAAAATTGAAGAAATGAAAACAAATAAGTTATAAAATAAAGTGACGATAATGTGCAGTAGCATAAAGATTGCTTTGGGCTGCTTTTGAAAAAGACAGCTAATGACTGGCCCCGTTGGATGGGATGGGAAGGGTGCGGGTCACGTCTCCCCGCTCGCTGGGTGCAGGGGGGGAAGAAGGGCAGTGCACGCTGGAGGTCAGCAACGGGGGGAGCACAGGGCTGCCCCTGAATTCTACCTTCTCCCTCCACTCTGACTCCGGACAAGTCACAGTACAGGCAAAATTCGGCATGTTCACAATGTGTAGCTTCTCGTAAATAAGGTTATCGTGGGGATTAGAGTACCGTGAGTCAGGCTGCTAGAATCAGGCCCAGAAGTATTACCATGTTTTACTGTATTTCGCGTTGCTTGCTGCAGACATTAACTGACTAATGTTTGTGAATTCCTCGGGGAAAAAAAAAATTACAGCTGCCGAATATTTCAAAATGTACGGTTTTGTTTAAAAAAAGTTTTCTTTTTCAAACAAATGATCTATGCAGTAGAATTTCAATAACAAGCACATATATGAAAATGTATTTACACAGACAACTGTGTGTGTGTGTTTAACATTTATGAATACTGGCCTAATGCGGCTGCAGTATTCAAGTCTCTTTTAAGATTATAATTGAAGTAACATGATATAAATGTAAACTTTAGCTTAGAGCACGCAGAGCATACAAGACAGCTTGACACCTTCATTTCAGCAGTAAGAAATTACCATTGTCTCTTGTTTCTTGCTTCTAGCATATATGACCAAGCCAAAAAGTAATTACACAATTAGGGTTGACATACTGGTTCCTGTAATATTTCTTCCCGTAGTTTTTTGGTGGCTTATTTCTACTTCAGATTTTCCAGTCCTTTGTAATTCATACCAAGATGTCCATTTTCATTGCAACAAATTTACTCACGAAGATTGCAAGTCTTGCATAATTTAATGATGAAAAGGCAGCATTTCATTTTCTCCAAATGTAGTTATTTGTAGATTAAAGATAAACATTTGTGGAGCTAATATGATTTTAGTAAGAACTTTGTCACCAACTTGAACATTGAATTGTTACATGCAGGAATCGAACAGGATTTCTGTGTAACTAATTACAGGATTGTGCATTTTTAAAAGAAGGCTGTGCAGCAATGTGCAGCTGCTGATCTGGAAGGGAACCACTCTCCGAAGGTCAGGTAACATTTAGTTTGCTGTATTCTGCGTGTGTAGAATAGGAGTTACTGATGCTTTTCCAGTTCTCGGGGTCACTTGGTAGGGAGCGCAGAGCACAGGGGCCCTCAGACTAGCTCCAGGTATTCAACAAGAGCAGGTCAGATGAAGAGCAGCCCTACTACCCATCTTGTCCTCGGCTCAACTTCTTTTCCTGTGTCTGTTCCTTGTTTCTGGGGTGTGTAACGCAGCTTCAGAGTCCTGTAATTCTGTACCTTAAGACTTGCCCTCTCCAGGAATATTCTGGGACAGTTGTGCTGTATCACTTTTCTGAGATGATGTAAAAGCACTGCTATAGGGTATTGTTAATCTGTTCTCTTTTGATTTAAAAAAAAAAATAATTAAAAAATCTGTGCTTTTTGACCATTCCTGCACTGTCTCTTAATCCTCAGAACAGAATGATGATGGGACATAGCTGCTTGTTGAGTTTAGGTGCAGGGTTAGACATCTGCTGCAGATTCAAGTTGTCCTTCACTATCGCAGCTAAGCTGGCTGTTCAGATTTCTTGTTGTGAGGTTTCCTTGCATTTGATCTGGACACGGGAGCTTCGTCTCATCTTGGAGCCTAGTCTGTCATTATATAAAATACAATGGAGGGCTGGGAAGGAAGTATAGTGAGTTTGCTGGTGACAAGCCAAGTAGAGGGGGTTTGCCAAGTATTAATCATTTCTATAAAGCTGCATCCACAGTTCAGCCAAATGAATCTGTTCTGCCTTGGTTTCTCACAGTGACAGCATCAAGATATTAGTAGTTTTGTAATAAAGTTGTCTTTTTACATGCTCTTTAAATTCTTGTTACCTCCTTGTGTGTCCAGTACCCTTAGGAAGGGACTTTTCACCTCCTCGAATTTCCCTGTACGAGTCTCCCAGTTAGGGAAGATGATGTACTTACAGGTATAAAATAGACTTTGTGCTCTTTAAAATTAATTCTTCTTCTCCCACCCTTCCTCTCCGAGATGTCACTGGGTTGCAGTATCTTTTCTGCATATCAAGGCTTGCGACTTTCAGCAGTACTGTGTTACAGGGAGCGTTCCTACAGGAAAAGACAAAAGGAGAAGGATGCTTCTTGTAATGGGCTACTGCTGTTTCAGCTATTTATTCTTTTAACTAGAAAATGAGAGTACACATAGAGGCTATTAAATCATTAATTACAGCATGTACTTCTTTCTCTAAACACAGACAAAACACAGTTAAGAGGTACCAGAAAGAAATAACTTTCCCTAAATTTGAAACTAAGTGCAGGATGTGAGATATCAAGCAGGAACCCTGCACAAAGTTGTATTTTTTTCTGATGGAGTTTATACCAGCATTTTCCTTAATTATTCTTGATGTTTTGCCCATTATACCATTAGCTTCTTCAGAGGACAAAGATAAGTTGCCAGTATCCACAAGAGCGAAGTGTGAAAGCATTTAATTATTGATATCTTAGTAACCAAGGTTCCAAAATGACATTGTCAAAATCCATAATGATCAGGCAGAAAATGTATCAGCTTGTTTTTGAAAGATACGGCTCAGACTGTGGGGGATCTGAATGTGCACAATCCCAAGAAATTAAACCACTGGTTTCCTGCATTCCCAGGAATGTATGGAACTGCTTTACCCAGCGTTTTCTGCTCTTGAAAATTCTTATTGTTAATGTTCTCCTCGTTCTCCGTTTTTAATTTTAGCCTTTTCTTGATTGTTAATCTAACACGTACGTTTCACTAAATGAACTCGTGCTTTTTCGCTAGGTGGATCTGTAAATCAGTTAAACGGTCAAGCAGAGTCTAACATTACAATACTAGCTCGCTCCATATTCTCCACGTCTTTAAAACACAGGTTTCGTTAACGCAATATACTCGGTAGCTGTTGAATACCTATTTAATTGCATCTCGAATTAAGGATTTCTTTCCTCCCTCCTGCTGAGAGCGGCGGGAAGAGTACACAACTCTGGGGAAAAAAAAAAAATCATTCCCGTCCACCGAACGCGTGGTCGCGGCCTCGCGGCGCAGGGGCCGGGGTCTGTGTCCCGGACCCTCGGAGGCGGAGGTGCGCGGGAGGGAGAGCAGCACCCCGGTGAAGCTGCGGGCGCCAGCTGTCAGAGCCCTGTCGCTGTCTGTCCCTGCTGCTGCCGAGTGCCCCGTCCTCTGCCCGCCTGCCCGGGCGAGAGCGAGGGATGGGACGCCTGCGGGGAGAAGAGGACGTGTAACGTGGGCTTGGCCAGCGCTGTGCCCCGTGGATTCAGAGCTGGCAGCCGGTCACGGGTCATGTAAGGTCGCCCCCGGGAAAAGGGCTGGGTGGCAGGGGACGCCTTCCTCAAGCCCCCGTCGTTTCGCAAACCCGGGGATCCTCAGCTGTGCCCTGTGTTTCCAGAATGGGTTTCGCACAGGTTTCGTTGGGTCGTGCCACCGAGGTGTTGCCGTCTCGCTCGTCTTTCCCCTCCTCTCCTGTAGCGTAGCTGTCTGCCTGCTGCTCGAGTGCATGATAGCCGAGACCTCAGGGAGCAAGTAAGTTTGTAAACAAATAAACCAGAAAAGTTATCTGAATATGTTTGAAATAATTGAAAGTTACTTGAGTATATATTTAGTCTACAGCCAAATTAAAAAAATAAAATAAAATTCCCTTGCTGAAGTGCTATTTACCATTAATATATTTAATTAAAAGATACTTCTGTGTTCCATTTTTTCACTCTCTCACAGGTGCCAGAGCTTTCATGTTTATTAATAGCATTAGATCAAATAATGCAGATGTTTGATTTCAGACACTGGGATATGTTGCAGGTTAATATTTCTAGGAGGTTACACTAACACTATTTTGGCTCCCTTTGTGCCATGAAGTGTTTTATGAGCTACTTTCAAAACAGGGATACTAGTGTAAGAAAAAAATCACAGTTCAAATTTGCTTCTGCTTTGAAGGTTTTTTCTAATTCTGTTTCCAACAATGGATCTTAATGTGTAAGATATCCCTATAAAATTGCTATATTAGAGGATATGCATTTCATAGAGACAAAGCTATTTAGGATTCTTTTCTTCCATATACTAGAGGTTTTACTTTCTTTATTCAGTGATTATGTCTCACAGCTTAGATAGCTTAAATGTGGGTATTTAATTTGTGCCGCGGTGCTCTTTCTGAACTTGCTGTTGTTACAGATATAGAGGGATGCTTATAAAATGAGAGGTCACTGCTGCAATACTCATGTACAGCTACTGCAAGGCAAATAATGTAAAAGGTATTTCTATACAGCATGTAGCACAGTAGGTAACTGGAAATAATATTTTTTGGCTTTTGGCAAATAATGTTCAAGAACTGTGATTTATTTAATTCTTCTTCTTTTTTTTTTTTTTAGACAGGTAATTGATGGTGCCTGTGTAGTGTTTAGGGACATCTCATCAGCATTTGTTTTAACCATCCCTGTGAGAAAAATACTCTCATAAAATTATGATTTCTTTGCTTTCTCTCACACTAAAATGTCAGAATCAGCTCATTTATCTGGGATCATTCTTTGCATACCCCCAGAGGTTTACTTTCTTCATGATCTCCTAAATGAATAGTACAATGTACTTT
Source organism: Haliaeetus leucocephalus (assembly GCF_000737465.1). Classification (NCBI taxonomy): domain Eukaryota; kingdom Metazoa; phylum Chordata; class Aves; order Accipitriformes; family Accipitridae; genus Haliaeetus; species Haliaeetus leucocephalus. Next base: position 10,775,149 of record NW_010972528.1, on the reverse strand, counting down.
TCACCAAAAGCAAATATGGCCCTTGTTTATTAAACTTCATCCCCTTGCCCTACCTCTCCAGCTTTCTTTGAACCTGTAGTGTTTCAAAGGTATGTAATTGATGCCATATGGGTAATGCTATGTGATAAAGGAACGGACTATATGTAGAATCTAACAGCAGTTATCATTTCTGCATTATTTCTCGTGTTTCTTCTGATGTCCTGTATCTTGTTAGAGTGTGGGGGGTATTATGACAACTCTTCATGTTTGAACTTCCCGTTATTCTTTGTGTTTATTGCAGTGGTAACCAGAGGCCCTGCTCAAAACCAGGGTGCCCTTGTACTAAATACAGTTGAAAAGCATATAAGGATGTGGGCCTCGCCTTGAGGAGTTCACAGGATAATTTAGTCAACGTTATTTAATTTTCTCAAAATACTGCCTTTTTTTCTTACTTATCAAAAATAAAAACAGTTTATATAACATCACGTTGTAAGGTGAGGTAGAATATTTTGACAGTGCCCATTGCCTCAGCAAAACTTCCTGCAGGGTTTTCATGCCATGTTCAGGAGTTCATTACCTGGCAGTAAAACTCTTGGCTGAATGCTGATAGAAGACAATTTGAAAATCCTGTGTTGACCGCTGTCATTTTTAGCCAGTTCTAAAGGATTTTGGTACTCAAATCTCATTTTAATTTCACTAAGAATTGGGCACTTATCTTCCAGGTGCCTTTGAAAATCTCAACTTCAAAGGAAAAAGGCAGTCTTTAAAATTATACAAATAAAGGTGAGGTTTACTAGTTTTAGATGAATGGTTATGTTCATGCAGTTTATAAAAAAGGACCTTGGTTTTTATAAAGCGTCCTGTTTCAGTTCTTGCTGTGCACATTGTTTGAGTAAAGTGTGGAAGGTAATTTCATTCTAAACAAAAAAGCTTGGCTCGTGTTAAGTACAGCAGTACAAATTCACTAATCACTGCTGTCAAGGCCCTGCTTGGAGTAACGGTGGCTGGCTGACGGCTGGGGCTCGGGTGCCTGCTCAGGGGATGAGCGCCCCGCAGGCAGGCGGTGGTGGGAGCCCTGCAGGTGCGCGCGCTCGCTCCGCGCTTCTTCCTTCGTGGTGGACAGAGCTGGACCTCACCCGCAGTGCGGGATGCTCTTCTTCCGGCGTTCCTTAGAAGGCAGGCGGGATGAAGTAGGCTGAAATCAGAGTGTTTCTGTTTAGAACGGAAATCCGTCCGATGACGGAGTTATCAGTGGTGGTAGCATCACAGAAAACCTGAAAAAGTCAAAGTGTTGGGTTAGTAAGGACCAGCATTTCCAACGATGAGCACGGGAGAATATGCAGACTTCTTCTCACCTTTGTCATGTGCTCTTTTTGGCATGAGGAGGCCACCTGCAGCAATTATGCACACCGTATATTGATTTTTGTTTTTTCCTAGGTACTTTCAATATGTCGACAATAACTACACTTGTGTAGTTCTTTACTACAGATGATTGCAAAGAATTTCTTAAGCGTTAATTAATTATAACATCCCAATATGAAAGCCGAATTCTGCATTAGTGTGTAATTCCATTAAAATGGGTGGAGCTGCTTTTAAACCTACAAGGAACTTGACCCAAAGGTGTAGAGTGGGGCTTACTGGTTATTGCAGTAATTGCAGAGAAGGAGAAGGTGAAAGGGATGAAATGGGTTGGCTGAAGTCATATAGCAAATCAGAGCTTGGATAAACTTGAGAATCCTGCCTCTCACTACAAATTTTATACAGCTGTCTCACTAGCTCAGATACATGGTAGGTTTTTCATAGATTTCTGACTATAGTAATGTAATGTAAAAACTATCAAATTTTTATTCAAGTTTGCCCAATTCGTGGAGCAAACTCTGCAAGCTTTCTGTGGAGGACACGTAACAAGTGTCACAGCTAAACTCCTACCTCCTTTCTGCATTCAAAGTTTCTTTCAGTTATTTTCACAGTTTTAAAAGCTCCTTTTCTTAATTGTAATGCCCTTTGAAAGTGTTCTTCACTTTTTCCTCTCTGAGTAGCTCTTTTTTTTTTAACTTTAAAAAAAAAGTTTAAACTTAGAAAAAAAAGGAAAAGAAAAAAGGGCTCAACAAATTTTCAACCTCTTTTGATAATAAAATGGAACTATGTCTTTTTATGTTTATGCTTTTTAAAAATAGACCTATATATTGAAAATGATTTTTGCCTTCATTCACTGTCAGAATTACCACATAATTACCTTGGTATCTCAAGGAACCTTTGGGATGAAGTTTACCGAATTGGTAAAGTACAGTGGTGGCTTTAGTTGAGAAACTTCTACAGAGTAGCTCTGTATATGTTGAATTACTCTTAGGTTCCTTGAAAGTTAAGTGGCAGCAGGGAAAAGCGGTTGCCTGTTATTTTGCAACATGCCTATTGCTCTGACTGATGGTCAGGACTCTTAGAGAGAATGCTAAAAACTGAGGCTAGAAGACAGGACCTTTCAGCATCCAAAAGGCAGACTTTTCCAGTATCAAATAAGGAAAAAGTGCTTCTCCAGGGATAAACCTTAAGGTGAATTATAGCCGGGTATCAAATGGAAAATTCTGCATTCCCCTAGCGTCCTTACAATTTTATTGCAGAATCCAGAGTGATGTCTAGTTTAAAATAAGTTGTCCATGTTTTCCCATGACTTCTCAGAAACGTTTTTTTCTTTTGACTTCAGCCTGGTATTCTCAAGCAGACCAAATTTGCTATTCATACAATTTGAGGAGAGGGAGCAAAGGAGGGGCTAAAAATAGAGCTTATAATGGAACCTGGGTATGTTCTTAACCATGGCGAGACACTTATCTGTCCATTATGTTGTTGACTAATGTTAACTTCTGTGCTGCCTTTGTAATGTATTACATTAAGCTAAATGAAGCTATTGTGTGATGTATCAAGATACAGTCACGTAGGTTGTCTGGCTGTTTGCTCTTGTTAGTATTGTATGTGATGGACTTTAATAGCTGTGAAGGGCTCCTGGAGTTACTCAGATCAACAGGCTATGGTCTTTTGCCTCATGCTGGAGTCCTCCTGTGCTCCAGCCCTGCACCGGCTTCATGGGAAGTTGCACAAGTGCAGCGGGCACCCGGCCAGGCTCGTAAATACTGCCCAAAGAGGTGTTCTCGTACTGGGTCCTCAGGCCGTAAATTCACCTGCTTGATCATGAGGGTGGGTTTGGGGGTCTGCGTCCGTCCGGACGCGGTGCGCAGAAGGGAAGAGCTCTGCACGTTCTAATCCCGTGAACTGCTCTGCGGTCGTCGGGGCCGTCGGAAGGACCCATCGCAGGGACCCCTCGGAGGTGTGCGCGCTGGCGGGGGGTCGCTGCCCTGAGCCAGGGTCCGCTCTCGCCTCCCCCCGCTACAGCCCTGGCCGCTAGCCCTGGGGGGCTGTACTGCTGCATCCCCTCCCTGGACCTGCGGCTCTCCCCTCGGCTCTGCGAGCAGGGAGATGAAAGGCATGGCTTGCCTTAAGAACTTCTCTTACGGGTGCGTATATGTGTTAAAACTCTATGAACGAGTATTTACATGAATGCTCTGCTGGCTCCAGGAGGGGTTTGCAGGGAGAGGTGGTATCAATACTCTGCTGTCTCAAAACTCCTTCCACTTGTATTCAAATCAAAGTAACACCAAACGGCTCTTACTGCTTTAACATAAGGTAACAAAAATATCCTGGACCATGCTTTTTAAAATACGGTTTCAGGAAATGCAGGCTGTAGGAAGACACAGACGTGTGCCTAGACTGCAACAGATTTCTGATTTTTGTGTAAAAGCTGGGTTCTTCTTTCTCAAATTTCAGGATGTTTTCCAAACAAGGCTGTTGGGTGTGTTATGTTAAGGTATGCATTTTATACATAGAGCTGCAGTTCATATGTGCAGTTTTCTGTTCTGCAACATGCACATAAAATCTCTCGCTCTTCCTCTCTTCTTGTTTATCAAGGTACATTATGAAGGGCTGATACCAGTTCTCTATCAAGGTAGATAACGATTCACACAAGATAAGCAAGGAAATCTGAAATTCAGAGATTAGACTGCCTTTATTTCTCATGGCACTGTGTGTGTGCTGAGTTAGTGACCCTCTCCCCTGCAGATGAATTCGTATGTCGTGCAGTTCAGTATGTGCTGTGACGCTGGTAGTCCAAAACTGTTGAATTTTCTAGTTTGCATTTTTTATTTGAAGTTTGCTCTAATGCTGCAATGGTATATAAATACTTGGGATCCCTTTTCAGTTGTTATTTTTTCTTCCCTGAAAACAGTTATTTCTTCAGAAGGTTATTTAGAAGATCGAAAAATAAGTTTCTTTAATCTTTGTGGGCACATTTCTCTCGCTTTCTCAGTGGCGTTTCTTTAATGACAGCATGACTAGTTACTTTTAGAAATCGTATGAAAACCAAGTACTCCTCAGCCTGTTGCCAAGCATTGTTCTTCAGTATGTTTTACAAGAGGTACTTTTCTTGTTGTTTTTCGTGTTAATAACATATTATTTCCGCAGACATGTTACTACTTATTTTCTGCCTTAAGGAAAGTGTTAGTTTGTGAACAAAATACATCTATTTTTAGATCAAATGGTCAATACAAACAAAACACAAATTGTAGAAAGTGCGTGTGGACACATTCATAGATGTTCAGCCACATGGTCGGCAACATGGAGGTGTAGGTTTGCCAGGGAGGGCTGCAAATACTTGGTAAGGAAGGTCTAAGGGATTTGAGTTGTGCTTACGGGATTATGTACGTATCAGCCTAGCAGTCATCAGGTTATGTGCTTGCTTTCACAATGGGCTCTTGTTAATAGAGTTTTTATTTTCTTGATTTGGCAGGCTCGCATACTTGATTGAATGAACTTTCAGCTAAGTTTCTGAGCAGAAGGTGGTTTATGACATAATTGCTCTATATGTTGATACATCTTTTATCATAATTGTTTTACATTGTTTTAAATAAAAGAACAAGAATAATAGAAGATGTTGCAGAAAGTGGATTTTTTGTTCTATTATTCATGATACTAAAAATTACCCAAAATAAGTATCTTCTGCAAAAAAATAAAGAGAGAGCGCTTTAGTTCCAAAAGTGGCTAATTTATATCAGTCTATACAATGAACCAGCTAATGATCCTTAGTCTAGAGAGGTGCAATGCTTTTATACTGTTTTTCCCCTTTTTTATGAATAGAATTGTACAAAAAAGTTCCCATTGTGTAGTACTGTGAGTTTTGTACAACCGTCTTTTATCAACAGATGGCAACCAGAACATGAAAAATAATTAAAAAATAAAATGAAAAGAAACCCAGAATGAATTAAAGTGCTTCTTTGCGTTCTGATCTGCATTTTTGGTTTAGAATTTTTATGGTGAATTGCCATATTATCTGTTATATCAGTTTACAATGAGGCTCCTATCAGACATAAAACAGATTTATAATACCATTAAAACACAATATCAAAGAATGAATAAGCAATTCAATAAAATTACAATAACACAAAGATAAAATGAAAGCCTTTTCAATAACAGTTTTATGCAAGAACATTTTGCAGATAAATATGTGTTTATAGATCTTTTAAATGCACATTTATTATACTGCTCCTAATAGAGCCACAGGGGTTAATTTTTTCTGTGTGTTGTCTTTTATAAGTGGTTCAAAAGCCAGCTGCAAAACTCTTCAATAGATTGTTTTGTATCTTTGAATTGATTTTGGTAAAGGGAGCATTTACAGTACTACAGTATAGTTTGTACGTACACATGAGTCAATACGAGTGTGCTGTGTATTGCTGTGTGCGCTAGGCAACCTTATTAGAATCGAGGCAATTCCAAGAATTTTTTTTTTTTTTCCAAGGGCATATGTACGTAGATGCATTTTCATTATTGTATCTTTACTTTAGCATTACATTTTTAATGGGTTTCTTTTGGATCTGGTGGGGAGTCTAAACTTGAGCTTCTACGAGGTTATCTGAAGAACGTTATACATGCTGTTTGCATAGTTTTTTCTCTCTTGCTACAAAAGGAGAGGGAGGGGTGGAGGGGAAGCTAGCTTCAGCTAATGTTATGTTCCTATACGTGTTATGTCATGCAGCAGTCATGATGCCTGGCTCAGTGGTGTCTTAATTACGCATCCTGTTTACATCCTTTGTTTTTAATTTCGGCACGTAGTTCACAAGCCTCCTGTAATCATTGCTGTCCTATTCCAATATGGGCAGTGTGGCAGGAAATAGGAGATCTTACGTAAAGGTTGTGTAGCTGAAATGTTAGGAAGAGCTAGCTCAGATGTTATTTTTAAAAATAATATGCACGATTAGTCCACTTCCATCCATCATTTTCCTTTTAACTATTAATATCAATGTACATTTATACCCTACACATGTTCAGACATTAACTGAGAAACAAATCTTCCTAAACTCTCATGTAGATAAAATGTGTGTTCAGACATAACTGAACAGAACGTTCTTTATGTCCTCAAGATCTCTGAGAACCAGCACGATTAGGAGTGATGTTTAGAAGGCACACAGAATAAAAACCCCTGGGTCAGACTACGGTTTTGGGGGCGGGGGGAAGTACTTGAGCTGAGGCATTCATTATATATATTTATCTAGGTTATTTTGGTATTGAAAAAGTC
>NW_010972528.1:10761054-10766054 GCF_000737465.1 Haliaeetus leucocephalus | reverse complement strand
ACGCAACATCAGACGCACGCACACAATAAATGTAAAGCGGGATTAAAATTCTGCAGGCGCACCTTTCAGAGCCGCGTGCGTAATCTTGTCTGTACATTAATAAGCCATACTATATTATTATACATCTTTTCTTTTTGTTAGAATAGCAGCAGTGCAGTCGGGGAGTTAGATTGACATTGATAGCTGCCTGGAGCACATGCTAGCGGGAACAGTTCTTATCTCGGTGTTACATGCCTGAGCATCTTTGGTGCGAGCGGAAGATGAGTAGCGGTAGCGTGGCAGGAGTGGGAGAGAGCCCGCGGATCAGAGGCGCGCGTGGGTGCGGCGTGCCCCGCGTTGCCGCCTGGGTACTAGAGGAACACGCTGATGCGATTTACTCTGGGGGCAGCTGGGGAGTGAAAGGCGGCAGTCGTTCCCTTCCCGTCCTGAAGACAGCGCCGCCTTCTCCGTCTTTTGGCGCGAAGCGGGAGGCCGTGGCAGGTGGCGGCGGGGGGTGATGAACAGATGAGTCAGCGTTCTGCGTCCAGGTGCCTTACTCATTTCCTAGATGCCATGCCGCAACACATTCAGACATTCATCAAGTTACCAAACACTCTACAACAGCAACAGAAAGTCAATGAAGGTTTATATGTCATTGCTAGTTTCCTGAGTATCCAGGGAGTGATTGACTGCATTCACATTCCCACTGTGGCACCAGTAGATAATGAGATGTATAGGAGCAGGAAGCCTTCCCACAGCATGAACATGCAGGTAGTGCATGGTGCCAGGAACATTATTACTAATGTCCATGCCAAATATCCTGGATCCTCACAAAATGCTTTCATATTTCAATACTGAGCTAGATAGTGGAATTATGGTTGCCTAGATATGGACAGCTGCTTTGGTAAGTATGTTGTAATTTGCAGATTAAATATTTTTTCTATAACTGATAGTGGCTTATTAAACAGCTTACCATTTCATTAACATATATTCATTGATGTTACAGGTGATAGCAGCTTTTCTTTGAAGAATGATTTTATGGTCTTATTTTTAGGAATCTGCCAAATTTTAGGAAAATAAATAGAGTGCAGTGAAGTACTTGGTTGGAAGGACTACTAGAAATTGTTTTGAAATTAATTATTGTAGCTCATATGCATTATGGTACGTTTCAGATTTTACCTTTGGCACCACCTTAGGTGTCAAAAAGCCATTGGACGAAGTCGGACGTAGCCTGTAAACGAGGCATTGTGGGGTTTGAACAGACGGTGAGATGGACGCAGGTTTGTGGCAGTATCTGAGAGGAGAAGGAGAGGGAGGAAATGAAGTCCGGTTGTGTAGAGAAACTCACTTGTGTTTCTGCCCATAAAAAAAAAAAGACCATTTTACTGGAGGAGGGGGGAGGATCACCAAATAGCGTAGAAATTTTGGAGAGACAGTGAGAATTACAAAGGAGTCAGCTGTAACAAAGTAGAGTGCAGATTGCTAAATGAGCCAGTTGAGACATACCTTTGATGATGAGGCAGGGTTTGGTGCCTGCATACAAATCTGTGTTGATTTAACTAAAGCCATGTTTTTAAACCAGTTTAACTCTGGCCTTTTTCATAGCAATGTAGTACAACTTGTATTGTGTTAAATCAACATCATAGGGCATCCTTGTACCGAAATAAGGTTGGCACTTGCTGCAATCTAGCTGTAACTGGTTAGAAATAAATCTTAGCTGGAGAAGTGCAGATGGATGTGCAGTTCAGATCTGAGGAAATGCTCCTTTTGCCTTTAAAAAGGCCGAGCAGTAAACAGAGGAAGTGAGTGACTTCACAGAATAGAGTTAAACCGGGCAGTTTGTCCATCCTTGTCCAAGGGTAGAGCGGTGAACAGGAGCTGCCTTTGATCCTGCTCTGCAGAGCTTGCAGAGGGAGAAAGTACCTTTTGAGGAGGCTTCTCAATCAACTTCAACACTTTGTATCTGGGATTAGCCATCATTGTGCTGCTTCACTTTCTTTAATGTAACCAATGAACTTGTTTTCTGAGTGGTGCTTTCCCTTTTAGCCGTGTGCCTTTATATTTAAACCTTAGTACGTTATCCTATGCCAAGAAGAGAAGTCTCCATTCACCAAGGCCAGCCATTTCCTTTAGGATCACTGTTGTATTGTTCACTTATCTGCCTTTTCAAAAGAGGGTCAGAAACCTCTGTCATGGGGGGAAAAAAAAAAAATCCTGTGAGTGTTTGGACCCATATGCCTGCTCACGAGGTATTGGTTGAACTCGCGGTGCAATTTTCTGTCCCTGTCGAGGGCCTCCATTAGTGATAAGACCGTAGAAATGAGATGCTTTGCACGCTTTTTGACTGTACCCTAAAAGAGATAAAAGAGATAATACTGATAAAAACTAAGGACTCTTTATGTGCTTAATGTTTCTTGCAGAGTGTAGTGTGGAGTTAGCGTCCAAGAAGGTTCTCTGTATAAAGGCAAGCTACGTCCTTGGTTGGTTTGAAAAGCAGGAATAGGTGAGGTTACTCTATAGCAGTGCTTGCTTAGTACCTGTTTTGGCTCCTATCTTTGCTGAGGATTTCTGGACAGTAAAAACTCAAACGGGAGAAGTTAGTTGTCTGTGCATCTTTCCTCTCTTCAGTATGTGTCATTAAGAAGCTAAACTTTGTAACAAAGAAGTCGACGTGAAAGAATTGTGGTATGTTGAAGGCACACTTTTGTGATGCATTAGAAGAATAACATGCACTATTGCAACAGGAAGAGGCTTTCTTGCCAAATGTACTTGAATTTTATTAAGGCCTACCATCTGCTTGCTTTGTAGTATTCTTAATTTCATGAGAAAAAGATCTAGGTGTTTTCCATCTTTAAAAAATGCCTTACAATTCTGATTCTTTATTTTTGTTTCCAGTATTCCTTTGTTGGTGGTTCTTACTGATATCCAGATCCCTTGCATTTCTCTGCGTAGCCATGTCCGAGCAGAACCTTGGTGTTTTCAGTTGCTTTCTTTCTAGTGTCAGTGGGATCTGTCTTCAGGAAACTGTAGGTTTGTGGCCTTCTGTTTCAGCCCACTCCCAAGTTTGTTACAGGATATTTTCCACATTTTCCTTACTGCGAAAATTTTCTAGGCCACCGGAGGGACTCCATTTTGTCCAGGTTGCTTTTTTGATGAGGAAACAAAGTGTATTGCAAAGACGGCAGACAGCGTGCGTTTCTGTGAAAGAACACACAGCTCTTCCTTTGTTTTAAATGCTTTTTTAATATTTTAGGGCTTGTCTACAGAGAGAGATTATATCACGTTATGGTAGGGTGGCAATTTAAAGTAGCAATTTTGAAATGAATTAAATTAATTCAGAATAAAACATTCGTGTGCTGGCACAAATTAATCATGAATAATTAATTACAAATAATTAATGAGGAGTAACTATTTGGTATTTACAAGCCCTTAACAGTTTTAGTTTTCTCTCAGCATCTCTGTCAGAGATCTGTTTACTGGCAGCAGCACCTCTAGCCTGCGTAAGAGCAAGTGGAACAAGTACCAAATGAAGGTACATAGATTTTTGTATCATCTCTTGTAGGTGACTCTTCTCGTACTCAAGGAGGTTGATAGCATGCGTGATTTTGCTCACGAACCACGTTGGTTTTGCAGAGTCTCCCCAAAGTGAATGCTTGGAGTGCATTTACGGACCAACCGTGATGTATTTTGCCATACAAAATGGACAGTTAATTTTGTGGATGTTTCTGTACTGTCGTGAGAGCGTGTTGTGGAGGCAGAGCGGGCACCGGGGTGCTGTCCCCCGCTGCGGCAGAGCAGAGGGACGTCTGCGGTCAGGCAGCAAGAGTGCTGGCGGTGGCCTTTGCTGTAGCTTCTGTCTTCTGGCACAGTGCTTTGGATATTGCTGCGTGCTTCTCCCTGGCGAAGACAGAGGAAAACGTCGTGAATGCTAGCTGGTGGAAGACTGCATGTGGGAAGTGGAGTTCTAGCCAAGAGGTTGCAAAGAGGTTCAGGCCAGTGGCCAGACAGAGCCAAACAGAGAGAGTTAAGTGTTCAGGTATGCAGACTCACATGGGCGTAGGGGTACCAGACCGAGCGGTCTGTACATGCTCTGCTCTCTGTATGCATATATATACACACGGTGTACTTTGCTAGAGACATGAATGCGTTGGAACGGGGTATATGTGCCGCTCGGAAAAATACCAAAAGGCAGTCACCATCCCGACATCAGCTTGTTGCTTACCCTCTCCAGAACCCCCCTCCTCTCGCGTGAGCCCCGTGGCAGTAGGGAAAGGGCTCGTACGTTTCCTCTATTGTTGCTTTATTAAAGATACAATAAACTCTCGCCATGATTTTATCTCTTTGTCGTAATGTCTTCCAGCACTGCATTCAGATAGGAGCTCGTGCGCAGAGCTGGAAATGAAGTATAAACCTGATTCCATTGTTGGGATGCGCTGCCAACACAGCACTTAACCACCACCCGCCATTGACAAACAGTCTGATGGTCACATCTGCATGTCAGTCCCATAAAAGGAAACCCTGAGACTGTCAGAGTGTGAGGCAGAGCATTAGTGATTTCAATTCTGTTTTATTTTCAACTTGAAATGGAGGAAAACAGACAAAAAACAAATAAGAAAGCTAAACAGTTGCGTGAGAGCTAGCAATTTGCTGGGCTCCAAGTGACAGACACTGCATTATCATAATTGTCTCTTCTACATGATAGGACAGAAAAATAATAATGTCATTTTATTTATAGCTGGGGTGCCCCCTTTATGAGAGTCATACAAGTTTCTGCCAAGTGGAGTAGGTCAAATGACATCTTTTGATCAGGCCTGTCCAAAGAGATCAAAGATGAATGGCAGGTAATGGATATCCAATGACAAACCAAATCTAAAACAGAAATAAGGCTGCCAGAGTCTGCCAGTTACCCATTAAAGGCTCACCTAACTAAGGCAGGCTGTTTGACATGTTAGCCGACCACCTAAATCAGCCAAGCGTAGGTGCTAAAATTGTGTATTATCATTGGAAATGGCTATTATTTC
>NW_010972528.1:10606054-10756054 GCF_000737465.1 Haliaeetus leucocephalus | reverse complement strand
GGTAAAACTGAGTTTAAGTATTCTGTCTGCAATGAAAGTGGTGGAAGGACCATAAATTGATCCCGCAAGTCATGATCGGGGCTTATTTTCCTTCTTTTTCCTCTAAGCCACAATGAATTCCTTCTGAACGGCAGCTCATGCTTACGCTCTGTCCATTTTTATGCATGCTTACTGTTTTACACATCCAACAGGGTTATGTATGCTTTTTTAGTAACGCCTGCTGAAGCATGGAAAGGATCAACATTTCATTTTCATTACATTTCATTTATTTCTCTATTTTGGAGGAAGGGTTCCATAAAGTATAAGATAGACATAACTAAAATAAGTTTCTACTGTGGGTGAAAGGTATTGGTAGTTAATGTGACTCCTCATAAAGCAGCTGAATTGCAAGTTACAATCAAAGATTTAGAAAAAATGTCTGCTTGATAATGTCTTTTGCCATAATAAAATACAGTCATACAAGGAGTAAAAGGCTAAAAGAATGGCCAAAGACAGATCATCCATTTGCACTTACTTTGAGACTTACACAAAGCTGTTACTTGAAAATACCTACGCTGGGTACGGGAACATGGAGATTGCCATCTTACATGTATATTTAGTCTTTGGTTATATTATTTCAAATGTTATGTAGCTATAATAACACAAAATAGATACCCCTACCTGATACGGAGATAAATACTACATCATTGCTGCTATAATGCTGTGCTGCAGAAGGACTTTTTAAAGGATTTCTAATGATAATGAAAATATTCTGATACAGCATTAAGAATTTTGCTACTGAAATGTGTTTAATGTAAATATGCTGTCAGATACCCTTCAAGTAATTGACAAGAGCAGATGATTAGCAGTGTTCTCAATAGTGTTTTTGCATAATCTTACATTTTGACAGAACTCTTCAGCGGCTTTTTATTGTCAGTGCTCTGCAATCAGTAATACTTTTTCCTTGACATTTACTTTGTCATTATAAATCTTGTAAGTGGTCATTTAACTTGTTCAGTATGCATGTAAGAATATCATTACTAACACGTTTGAAAAAATGTCTTGCTGTTGAGGAACTATTCTGAAAGTAAACTTAAAAAACCTTAAATGAAGTAGGTTGATGAGTGACTTTATGAAATAAATACCAGTCTGTGAGCATGTTCTTGCACATTTCAAGGATGATTTTAAAATCACTTTCTTATTGAACATTCACATGTAAGTCATCAAATTCAACAGGGTTGTTGGATTTTTTTAATCTGGTATTTTTTTAATTTAATACTATTGTTCAGTTATGCTCATTTACATCTAACTGACCAAAATTAAACTCTTATGATCCATAAGCATTCATAATTACATACTGCATGTAACGTTAATAGTCAATATAATAAACCTTCATCTTTATTGAAGCATCTCTTGTTTCTACAGCAGTTCTTTAATCTATCTCAATAGATTTCTAGTGTACAGCTCATATAGATTTGGTCAGTGACAAGGGTTAGAGTAGTCTTGTAGAACATTTACTTGTAGCTGTGAAAAGCCCACATTCATCAGAGGATTAGGTCGATCAGATTGTACCAGGATCAATGGAAGGACTGTGTGATCCCTCTTAGGCTGTAATGTGTTCACCTTCTTCGGAGAGAATTCACATACACACACATTTCTCTGTCTTAAAGCCATTTATCTCAGAATGTCAAATTGCAATAATTAACCATTATTGATCTTAAATTCAATTAACTTCATTAACACAGGTCATCATGAGGGTGCTTGTAAGGGAAAGGCTTTTGACAAGTGTCTTTTCTTATATGACATTGAATGTTCACAATCGTGGCTATAAACTATTCATATTGTGCCACAGGAACATCTTTTAAAAATGACAAGAGTTTGGTTGGTGGCTTTGAAGCAACATTTTAATCCCTTCCCCCTCATCTTCTAGTTCTCAGGGTTTTCCAGCAAATTTTCTATTCAGGAATCAGTGAGCCATTTGTTTCCAGCACGTAATCTTAGTGTGGTATTATAGCAAACCCCACCTATTCAAATACCCTTCAGTTCAATAGCTAGTGCTAGATAGAGACTCATTTACAAAAGTGTATATTAGTATAGTTAGCAAAGGAGTGAAATGAATATTCAATGCTTCTTTTTGCTATACACACAAAACAAGTTGGGGACTTCTCATAGAGGTAATCTTTAGAATCTCTGCTTTCTCCAGGTCCTAAGATTCATATTGCAGTCAATAGTTGTTTTTCTTAAATGAGGGCTGAATAAAAACTGTGAAAGGACACAAAGCTTTGTTGGCCCACACTGAACTCCTTTTTTTCATGGAGAAACTTCATTATAAGTACAAGTTCACAATAGCTGAAATTGTGATTGAAATCATTTGGATTTCTACTATACCATTCATACAGTTGTATGGAGTTTATTGTAAGGAGGCACTGCAACCAAAATAGCCATTGAAACTACTGTATAAAGGACTTCAATGGGAATTTCAAGTTTGCAAGAAAAATGAAGGATCAGGTTGAAGCCCTTCTGGTACATTTTGAATGTCTTAAGTAGTCATGATCATTTACGAATAAATCTCCAAGTAGAATGACTCACTGTAATACATTGAAGCATTTTAGGTGAAAACTTGCTTTTTAAAAACTTCACAACGAAGGCTGCAGCTCCAGAGATGTGTGTTGAAATTAGTATAGTTAAACACAAATACAAAGCCAGTGTTCTGGTTACTGTAAAACTTGTAAGATGTGAACAGATTAGGAGCAACCAGAGATGTGGGAAGATTACAGAAAGTAAGGTGCAAGATTTTTTTTTTTCTTCTTAGTCTAAAAAAATGCTAAACCATAATCAGAAGACAGAAATGTGGATAAAGAGAAATCACAACATCAGTTTTGTTCAGAAACAGATTTCTGTGACAATTAAATGGTCATTTTGTCACTACATTTGCTATTTCCACTCCACTATACAAAGCATTTACTGAAAAGAGGCAGGGCAGAAGCAGAATGGTTTGATTACTGCATTTGAAGAAACTAAAGTTCCCTTACAACATCTGTTTGCTCAGTGAAGGATTATAATAATTAAGAGCTATTAGAGCCATATTGAGAACTTTTATGCTCATGCCTGCTTATCCCGGAGTTGGCTGTGAATCTTGTATTAGTTTGTTGAATGCCCTGTGTGCTTTTCAGTGATTAAAAGATGCCACCCAAATGCTGATATCAAGCAGAGATTGTGTTGCTGTGTGTTTTAGTACCAATTCATACAGAGAATTTGGCTTCGTCTTACCAGGATGTTGATAGTGACTTTTATTTAAAAAAAACCCAAACAACCAGCAAAGAAATATATTTATCTTTTGAGGATTCTGGTAAATATTTTTGTCTATTTGAGGAAATGGTAATTCTGTGCTTGGAGAAATTCTAGAGAGCCCAAAACCCAATTTACCTCCCAAATCAAAATTGGGGTCGAAGCATAACATGAATCTGTTTTCTCTGCTTATGAACATTTATTTCCCACTGTAGTATGTGCTTGCATGGAGTGGAAGCTAACAGATCTGTAGCGCTTCACACCAAGCAACTGTCTTGGAAAACAACGGAAAACCAGTTTTGTCTTACTTAGAGTGGATTCCATTTATTCATGATGAATAATTTATACAGCAAATGTAGGTGGCTTTCTTCTGTTACTAATGCACATACTAATTGTATTTGTTAAGTTTATGTGAATGTTTTCAGACTATGGGGCTACTTGTGAACTGTTTACTTCAACAGTTTGTGCCTGGCTCTTGAATCCCCGGTGGCGGTTCCCCCTCCTCCGTGGCTGGTTAGCGGACCCGTAACCTCCCGATGGACAGTGAGGAGCTTTATGCTCCCGCACATGACGTTCATTTGTAACTTCGGTGTACCTACAGGAAGGGCATCCCTTCCCCGGGGATGGGGAGGGGTGGGGAGGGGAGGAAGAGGAGGGTGCTACATGAATGTTGATGACGCGGGAACACCAAGACCCTGAACCGACTCAGGCTGAGCAGCGGTTGGGAATTCCCGACGGGTGCTCGCAGTCCCTGTTACTCATTTGCCTACTTGACATAGTCCTGATGGTGCTTGTGAAAGGTGGTTTATGTGGTGACAGGGAAGGCTGAGAAGGTTATTTTCTCCTTTTTCAGCAGGATCAGCCAGACATTCCAGGCTTGTGCTCACAGGGACTGTTAAAATCTCTGCTTCCCCTGGAGTGCAAAGGGGGGAGGAGATTGATTCCACAGAATACCATAACAAGGAAGGTCCTCGTGGGAGTCCGTAGTGTTTCTCAGCCCTTCCACTTGATTACCCTGATTCTGCATTGCTTCTGGTAAGCAACTGTGGGCACACACAGTGAGACATGAACTGTTCCCCAGCTTCTCTACAGCTGTGGTACTTTTGGAAGTCAGTTGTATTGTGTGTGTGACTGCAAATTTAGGACAAAACCCATAAAAATCTGTTTGTCCTGACCAGGCAAAGTCTCTGAACTGTCCCGTTAAGTTTCTCATAAGCATGTTGTTCACTTCTAACTGTACAATAATGACATCTGAAGGCAAGTTTTAAGTGAGAAAGTCTCTACACTTTTTGTCATTATACATGGGAATAACTTGGACCTTGGGTCTCACTTAATGTTTTTAAACTTCATATTCCTTCTTGTCAAAAGCTTCTTGTAGAAGGCGGCAGATGAACTCTCCAAGTGAGACAAATCTCAGACCGATCCTCACACAACCTTACCCATAGATGAGTACACTGCAGTGTGATAGGATCGTGTGCTGTTCTCCACGTTAGAAAGAAGTGGTGTTATGTTTCACGGGTGGATAATTTGAGCAGATTTTAGAAGAACCCTGCTCAGCAGGTTGAATTCAGGGAGTTTAGGCCCCAGGCAGAAATCAAGGCGAGCACAGCTTCGGAGGAGAGAGGCATGATCCATCATGTTACATCTCCAGCATGGTTCTGGTAGAGCAGGCGTTCACAGCTTACCTGAAGTCCTGCTCTGCACTGGGAGCAGAAAGCTCTTTGGAGGAGAGTTGTGACAATACTTCTCCTTACTTCAAAAACCTTTCCTACTTTCCCCATTGTGAAAAGAAGTTTGCTGGCAGTCTGCAGATTCAGCATTTATTGGATCCCAGCAGCTTGGCTCAGAGAAGATTTGTAACCGCAGACTCTGGCTTGTGCACAGCAGATGCACCCATGGGTATTTCACTGGGTATTTTATCCTTAATAATTGTTTAAGCTGAAAACTGGCAATTATTTTCAATTATACAAATATATTGTACTCAAACACACTGTAAAGAAGCATAGGAACAGAAACACAAACTTAAGCCATCTTCTCATGTTTTGTGTAAATAGCTGAATTGTGTATATGAACCTACAGGAGTTACAGGCTCCTTTACTTGTCTTCTTGTCTGGCACTAGGCAAGTAATTTTTAACTTCTTTGGATTTCCAGGTTTGCAGCTATAAACTATGGATAAGAATGTTTCTTCCACAGGGTTGCTGTGAAGAATAAAACACTCATCGAAGCTTTTGAACACCTCAGTAGAATGATGCTGTCCAATAGTACTAAGTTGTTTCTAAGCCATCATTTAATATTATGGCATCCTGTTTTATCAAGTGTGTATTTAATGAAGGAGATAATACATAAATGTGAGCTTTGCCTAGGAATCTCTCATTTAACAAACATCTAAACAGTATTTGGTTTCAGAAAAACTAATGCCTCCCTTATCAGCATTAGTAACAATTTTTGGAACGTTTTCTCTCTTCATTTGTAGGGGGCCTGTACAATACTTTTCATATGGCATCATAGAGTCTAAAGTGAATGAGACCTGAATCCTGTACCCTTCTTCAAACTACACTAAAACCAGGGGAGTTTGGAATACAGTGACATGAGGACAAGGTGCCTGCTGTAGACTAGCTTTGTTCTGCACTGAGATGGCCCGCATCTTAACGGCGTATAAACTTATTTCTTGTTATCAACTCTTCACTGTGTTTTCTTGTCCATGTAATTCTCAACTCTGAACGCTTAGAGTTGATTTGAGCTCTCTGAGATTGCTCCAAATGTAATACCAGTCCCGGATGCTGGATCAGAGCAGCTGGCTAGCTTCCTCTGGCCTGTTTCTGAGCTCTCTGTGCAGACAGCTGCAGTATTTTCATGAAAGAACAAACACAAGTACACTTCAAAGTTTCTAGTGCCTAATGTTAACCACCCAGTAGATTGGCATGCTTTGTCACATCCATCCACACTGATTCCCAATAATTTAATACTGCACTATTATTGACATGAAAAGGCTGCAGATTTATCAACATACAAAAATTCCAGCTAAACAAGCATTAATCATGCACATCACATCCAATTAAACATGTTCAAAATTAATATTCTTGACCTTGCCAGTGGGCAGAATCATCAGTCTTGCAGTAGAATCGTACTCTGGTGTGAGGTACCAGCAACTTCAGCCGATGTGCGAGAGAAGTGCTGACCTCTCCACTTGGAAATAACATTTCTCTCCCATAATAGACAGTCCTGCCTCTATGAAACAGAACCTTTGACCTTTCTAACAGGAATAATGTCCCTGTCAAGGTGCTGGGTAATCAGTATTGCCATGCCTCTTTAGAGACAGTGTTGTCATTTGCCACTCTTGTAAACAGGGCAGCCACTCCTACCTCCCATTTCTATCGCCTAATGAGGAATATGCTAACATCTCTGCCAAGTAGTGAAGTCTCAAATACAGTTTCAGTTACATGTGAATTATCAGTCAGTCTCGGTATAGAAATAGCTCATGTTGTGGGTGAAATGTTTGCTTTCTTCCTGTAAGTGGAAGGCCTGCAGAGTGGGAGTTTTCTAACAGACTAATATAACTCTTTTATATGCCTTCATTTGCATTAGGTCTTTGATTGACTCCATCCACTGAGCTGGTTTTCTCTTGCCTCTGTTCATTAATTTTGTGAGTAAGGTTCATTGGCACAGTCAAATCATCTCCGTGCTGCAGTTTCTCTGTTGGCTTTCTCCAGACTTGTGTTCAGACTGAGCCCTCTCTTAACTCTGAATGGTCCCACCGAAACTGGGGGCTCTCTGAGGTGTTTTCATCGATTACTTACATCTTAAAAAAAATATTCTGGTTATTTCTCAGGTGCCCGGTGTCTGCTTTAAAACAGAATGGGAATGCTATTTAGGAAAAGGCTCTGCGCTGCCCGCAGCAGTGGCTGTGGCAGGAGCAGCCCTCTCGCAGCACTGTGCTTCGGCTTGGGGAGCAGGGGGGGTCAGGCTGCAGAGAGAGATTTGCTGGCCGAATCCTACTCACGGCTCCTCTTCATGATCTGTTCTGATCCTTTTTCCCTTTTTCTTTTTGACTGGGAATATAATATTCACCCCGTAAGCATTGGGAGCGTTCCTGCTCCCAATCCCGTTCTGCTGTTCTCTTTTTTTTCGAGTGTGAAATACATATGCGTTCAGGTTTTTTAAGGGGTGAGAAGATTTTTCAAGATGCACTCAAAATCAGATGGTTTGGGAAATGACCCTTAGTATTACACAATGATTTCAAACCATGCATAAATAAATAATAAAGCTGGTTGTATTTTTTTTTTTTTTTTACTGAAAAGCTATTTGGTTGAAGCCAAAATATTTCCAAGGAATGGAGTGGTTTTGATAAACTTTTGTAGTTAAGTGTTTTTTCATGTGAGAAGAGTATTTGAATGTTTTGGTACTTTTTCAAGCAAAGAGCTTATATACTAGTTTAAATATACCCTAGTAAGCTAATTAAAATAAAAGGAAAAAGTCTTGGCAAAAACCCCATAATTAAAACAAGACATTTCAAAAGCATCGAAATGAAATATTTGGATAGATCAGAGCCAAAATATATGGTCTCAGATGCATTTTTCGGAAATAGGGGAAGAACTGTGCAATTAATTGGGTTTTGGACAACAGTAAAATACACCTTTAATGATAAAGTTTTGTATTCCAAATGATCTCAAGGAGGTGTGTGTCTGACCATGTTACTGGGTGGATGTTGCCATGGAAGGGACGAAAACCATGCGATGTTTTTCCTCTTTCTGCTGAAGGGGACCTCTAGCAGTCAGGGTCCGAGCCAGTAGCTTTTGTGCCAGTGGGCATCTCAGAAGATTCCCGAGTTTGGCCGAGGACATCAGTAGAGTAGCAGCGGGTTTAGCTGCTTAGGACTTCCTCTGCCTGTAGAAAGGTAGTGGACTGGTGATATTTCTCTGCTTCTGCGTAGTAGATCTCTGGTGTCTGTGCAGAGCCAGGTATATGAGTTTATTAGTGTATATACAGTAAGTAGATCATTTGGGGCAGTGATGGATCACAATTTATTTCCACTGGCAAAGAAATGATCCATAGCTCAGTTATGAAGGTAATTCCCTCTTGTGTGGAAATGAATTGCATTATACCACAGCTTGTATTGAAATCAAATGTGTTAATTTCATTATTACCTAGCAGTTTAGTTAATAATTATAACAAATATTAATGAGGGAACTGTCTGTTCTCGGCCTCTCTGTGGCTGTACCTGCAATGGGTTTCTGAATCCTTTTGATATCCTCATCTTCTCTAGAAACTGACGGCCACACCAGGGAACTGCTTTCCATATATTTATATTTGTCAAATATTATGTCACAGTGACACCATTGCTTAACTTGCAAGCAATTTCCTGTGGGTTATGGTGCCCCGTGACATGTAAACTAAAAACTTTTTTGAAAACTGTAATTGTTTTTCTTCTTGTACTCTGGAAAAAACAAAAAACCCAGAGCCACCTAATTTCTTTCATTTCCATTCTTACTAACTTCTTCTGCCATTAGAATTGCCTTTAAAGTTTTTTTTGTTTCCGTCAGACTTTGCTGTCGAGGCACTGAAGAACAATTTTACAAATGTCCTGCTGTTTCAAACATTTACTCTACACTTGAAAAGTATCAAAGTATGAGGTTGTGTTTTTTTAAATAAGAAGGAAATGGCTGAGTAACAATGGGCTGGAGACCGTGCTTCTTAAAGATGCTCTCTCCACCAGGCAGCGAAGCTCAGTGAAAAAATTTTTTTACCATCACCTCCTGATTTTATTCTCTGCTCTCATAGTCTCTTTGCTCTCCCTGTAGGTACTTAGCCAAACAAAGTATTTCTGTGCTACAGGCCTCCTTGTCCTTCCTTCTGTTGCAGTGAAGCTGTTACCTTCATCTGTACTCAGACGGAACGTAGATCCTCTCTCTGCCCTGAGCAAGATCTGGTGGGGCAGGGAGGGATCGGAGATTCCCTTGGCTGCAGATGAGCTCCTTTCCACGAGTACCTGCACTGAGTCCCGAACTCCCTGCTAGCGTGGGACTGAAGTTTGGCCTTAACCCTCTCTCCTCTTCTGTCCCACATGCTGGTAACAATTTAATTGGGTTTTCTGAGGAGGAAACATGTCAGCCACCGTAAAGCTACCTTTAGCGGTATTGCAAAACCTTTGAGTGTGCCCCAAGTCTGCCATCACAGGTTGGTCCAGGACTTGTTGGGTTGCCTTACAGTGCCCTGAAGGCAAGTGATTAGGTGACTGGCCCTTGGAATAAGGAACTAGAAGCTACTGGCCTAAACTCCAGTTTAGAGCGGTGTTTTAAGTCTTTGGCTAAGATACTTCCTTCAGCATCTTCATCCCTTGCATAAATCTTTGGTCGAGGAAGTTGGGCATAATGTCATGTTTCATCCCTCCGCTCCTCGGTGCAGGGCAAAGAGCGGAAGGAGTTGTTCAAACCGTCAGTTTATCGAAGTTGCAGATTGCCGGGTTAAATTCCCTACTGTCGTTTGTGCCTCATTTCCCACATTTCTGGATCAAAGGCTGATGTCACAAGTTGGCTTCGCAACTTGAGCTTAGGAAGGAGAACAGCTATAGAGGAGGCAGCTCCTGGTTAACACGCAAATATGCTTGATAGTTGGTGAAAAGGGCAAAGAAAGCATGAAAGGTAAATAGATTTACATTTAAATGAGCCGCATGCTGGAGGTTTTCCCTGATGTAAAAGTCAGTCTCTAAAAAAACTGTGAATGTGACAAGTGTTTCAGTCCAAACAAAATTCATAAGATTTCAGCAGTAAGAGAAATAAAAATGTAAAGAAAACCACACTAATTAGGGGCTTGATTTTGTGACCCCTGTTTGTGTTGGTGAGCACCGGTCCCCGGGAGGACTTTCCGTGGTGTGCAGGGACAGAGCCCAGGGCTTTGATATGTGCTCTGGTGGTGGGATCGGGTGGCACACGCTCACACTAGCACTTAGTGGACAAAAAGAGCAAAAGACAGGTACGCTTACAGAGTGCTTTGGTGTGCCATCTCAGCCCACAGGTGTGAGTGAGATCTTTAGAAGGGAGGCAGTGTGGCAATATACCTTGGATTTTCTTTACCTCAGAAAAAGGGAATTATTCTTCAGTTTCGCAACAGAGGCAAAGGGACGGGAGTTGTAACAGAAAAACTGTTTCGACAAGGTGGAAAAGGGGTACATTTGCTTCCAAATCATCAGTTTTGTGCTGTCATTCTTCCCTTCCATCCTTCCGTATTCATATCACTAGGATATGGTGTGGTTGAGAGGTAGTTGATAGCCAGTTGTTTACACATTATCAGTAGTTAAAATTTTTTAGCTCTAGAGAGTAATTTGAACTGCTTTGGTCTCCTTTGCTAAAGTTTTTTGTAGAGTTCAGAAACATGATGGAACAAGTAATTAATATGAAAAACAATCTGTACCATCCATAGGGGAGTGAAAATATTGAATGAAATCCACCTTGTCAGATTTTTTGTAGTAGTTTCATTGCAAGTATTTGCAGGATAGGCACTGATCCTTACTACAAATTGCTGACATGACTGTAATATACATAAAATAGTATATATTTTTTGAAAATATTTTGAAAGAGCATAAAATGGAGCAAAACAGCACAGCTCTATTTCATTAGAGTACATATACTTGTTGTTAAAGCCTGATCTTTGTATCAGTGTCTTTGAAACATCTTGTAATAAAGTTTTAAAAATAATTCTTTCAAACTATGTTGTCCCAAATGTTAAAAATAGAACCCTTGCTGCATGAATTTTCTGCATTGAAATTATCTGAGCTAAAATATCTAATCACTATTATGTGTTGCTCTTATGTGATATGTTTGTGCTTTCAAAGGTTTAATTTCTATTCTGAAGATCAGATTATAACTTTACATGCTTGGAGGAAGATTCACTACCATTCAGCCATGTGAAAGAACAGTAGTGGATATTTTGTATTGCCTAACTGAATGAAGAAATACTTCATGTGAAACTAAAAGCCTGATTTCATTGTTACTTCTAACAGTTGTTTTTTCTTTTGTGGTTTTCTGATAACATTTGAACGTATTTTCCCTGAAAGAAGTATGCAAGGTTCAATATTGTATATGTGGTATCTACTATACTGTTCTACATTTTTCACTCTGTTGGTTAAAGTAGGTCTTTTTGGGGTGTAAACTATTATCTTCTCTGCACTATTGCCTGAATAAGCAAGCTATAGATTATTCAATGTGTTTAAGATACCCACACATTCCAGATGTGTTGCAGAGAAGGTCAAAAGTCAAGTGTCTTCAACCATAGACTCTACTGGAAATTTGGGTTTTTTTTCAGTTTGTAATTGTATTTGTGAGAGATTGCAAGTAAATTTTAAATTCTACTTAATACAGAACAGCCATATTCCATTTTTGCTTTCCTGCTTAGCTGTAAATTAATGCATTATATAGAAATAGATCATTTTGATCAGTTAATGATCCTTCTCTTAACGTTTCCATAGTTTTCTTGCCTGCGGGAAAAACTTAGGTAGGCTTAGTATACGTAGAATATGTGCACAGAAGCACCATGGAAGAAAAAAAACCCAAATGTTTACTGTCAGTTCCCAACTATCCTATTCAGGAAGAGTATCTTAGATTTACATCACCAGTTGCATTAGTTGAGGGGGGAAAAAAAGACAGGATCCCTGTCGGGTGTCCGTGTAGCTTATGCTGAGTAAATATTGACAAAGTAGTCTAAAGAGCAAACACTTTGACATTTGTAAGGTCCACTGGAAGGTCTGGTATATATTTATACAGCAAGAATGAGTCCAGCATACCAATTTTCTTGAACTAGCTCCTGACATAATTCTGCATGGGCTTTCTCATTGAGAAAGGTATGTTTAAATGTGAATGGGTCATTTGTTACACCCATAATGAATATCCTCAAATTGCTCTCAGTGAGTTGTTTCAAAAGGTTGCGTCACCTGCTTTTACCGTCTTCTCCTCTAAAATATGATACTACCAGTAATGAAAACTTTTTAAAAATCTCTTTTTTTTGATTATTGTAACTGGGGATTTTTTTACTTTGTAGAAATTTTTGATGTTTGTTGTACTCTGTATTTATTAAAGATTGAGTCTCAAAACTGTAATGAGCAAAAAATGCTTGCTTAATTTATATTGTGAATCTGTCTGTTAAGAAATGCATTAGGGGTAGGAGAAGCATAAGACATATTAATTGACAGACAGGAACTGCTGTCTCTGAGGTTGATACAAGTAATTTATTACTTTAGAAATGAATGCCACCTCCAGAATGTGCTTCATTAATTTCAAATTTAGTTTTAATTTCAAGCTGTTGCCCCTTGAGAAGAATAAGGTGGCAAATTATGTTTGAAGAGCAGATTTTTTTCTTGCTCTGAAGAAACACTAAATTTTAACTGTTTAATTTTACAAATAAGTACACTCCTTTGGCTGAAACACTTAAGCAAAACTATGATCAGCAGAAACTAACTTGTATTTTCTTCTCTTCATAATAGCCTATGTTTCAGACGAACTAAAAGCAGCAGCACTGGTGGAAGAAGATGTGGAACCTGATGAAAATGCAGTTGACGGGGAGCCTTCAGCAAAGTATGCATGTCCAGAAAAAGACTTCAGTAAGAACTGCCAAAGCTACCAAAACTCTCCAGCAGCTGAATTTTCTAGCCATGAAATGGACAGTGAGTCACATATCAGTGAGACAAGTGACCGCATGGCAGACTTCGAGAGCAGCTCTATTAAAAACGAGGAAGAGAGCAAGGAGGTTTCGATACCACTGGAAGACTCTACTGTATCTGATAGTTTAGAACAAATGAAAGCCGTATATAATAACTTCCTCTCCAATTCCTACTGGTCCAATCTCAATCTGAACCTTCACCAGCCGATTTCAGAAAAGAACAATGGTAGCAGCAGCAGTAGCAGCAGCAGCAGTAGCAGTTGTGGAAGTGGCAGCTTTGACTGGCACCAGACTGCTATGGCTAAAACACTGCAGCAAGTTTCTCAGAGCAGAATTCTTCCTGAACCGAGTCTTTTTAGCACAGTTCAATTGTACAGACAAAGCAGTAAGCTTTATGGCTCTATATTTACTGGAGCCAGTAAATTCCGCTGTAAAGACTGCAGCGCTGCCTATGATACTTTAGTAGAATTAACAGTGCACATGAATGAAACGGGACATTATCGAGATGACAACCATGAAACTGATAACAATAACCCCAAAAGATGGTCCAAACCTCGTAAACGTTCTTTGCTTGAAATGGAAGGGAAAGAAGATGCCCAGAAAGTATTAAAGTGTATGTACTGTGGTCATTCATTTGAATCTCTTCAGGATTTGAGTGTTCATATGATCAAAACAAAACACTACCAAAAAGTGCCTCTGAAGGAACCTGTTACACCTGTAGCAGCAAAAATCATCCCAGCTACTAGAAAGAAAGCATCACTGGAGCTTGAACTTCCAAGTTCTCCAGACTCCACAGGTGGGACACCAAAAGCAACAATCTCGGATACCAACGATGCACTTCAAAAGAATTCTAATCCTTACATTACGCCAAATAATCGCTATGGTCACCAGAATGGTGCCAGCTATGCCTGGCACTTTGAGGCGAGGAAATCTCAAATTCTGAAGTGCATGGAGTGCGGAAGTTCACATGACACTCTGCAGGAACTCACGGCTCACATGATGGTGACGGGACATTTTATTAAAGTCACCAACTCTGCCATGAAAAAAGGGAAGCCAATTATAGAAGCCCCAGCAACACCAACAATAACATCCTTAGTAGATGAGAAAGTCCAGTCTGTGCCCCTAGCTGCCACCACTTTTACGTCTCCTTCCAATACACCTTCTAGTGTTTCCCCTAAATTAAATGTTGAAATAAAAAAAGAAGTAGATAAAGAAAGAGGCAGTGCTGATGACAAAATGAAAGACAAAGAAAAGTCAAGTGAAGATGAGGAGAAGTATGATATCTCCTCAAAATACCATTACTTGACTGAAAATGACCTAGAAGAAAGCCCTAAGGGGGGATTAGATATATTGAAGTCTTTAGAAAACACAGTTACATCAGCTATAAACAAAGCCCAGAATGGCACACCAAGCTGGGGTGGCTACCCCAGCATTCATGCTGCCTATCAGCTGCCTAATATGATGAAGCTGTCATTGGGTTCATCTGGGAAGAGTACACCATTAAAACCTATGTTTGGAAACAGTGACCTAGTGTCACCAACTAAAAACCAGCCCTTGGTGTCTCCACCAAGCAGTCAGACCTCACCTGTGCCAAAAACAAACTTCCATGCCATGGAAGAGTTGGTAAAGAAAGTCACCGAGAAGGTGGCTAAAGTGGAGGAAAAAATGAAAGAGCCGGAAGGAAAGCTTTCTCCAATGAAGCGTGCGACGCCTTCGCCATGCAGTAGTGAAGTCAGTGAACCCCTTAAGATGGAGTCCTCCAATGATGGTGGCTTCAAAAGCCAGCAGAACAGCCCAGTCCCTCAGAGAGATGGTTGCAAGGATAGTCCAACTGTAGAACCTGTGGAAAACGGGAAAGAGCCTGTGAAGTCCATCGTAAGTTCTTTGAGCAGCAGCACAGCTATCATTACTGATCATCCTCCCGAACAGCCATTTGTAAATCCATTAAGTGCACTGCAATCTGTCATGAATATTCACCTTGGGAAGGCAGCAAAGCCGTCTTTGCCCGCTTTGGATCCAATGAGCATGCTTTTTAAAATGAGCAACAGTTTGGCGGAAAAGGCTGCAGTGGCCACCCCACCTCTACAGTCCAAAAAACCAGACCACTTAGACCGTTATTTTTATCATGTCAACAATGACCAACCCATAGATTTGACGAAAGGCAAGAGTGACAAAAGCTGCTCTTTGGGTTCAGCGCTTTTGTCATCCACATCGACATCTTCTGCATCTTCTTCATCTACAGTGACAACAGCAAAGACATCTGCAGTCGTGTCATTCATGTCAAACTCGCCGCTACGCGAGAATGCCTTGTCAGATATATCTGATATGCTGAAGAACCTGACAGAAAGTCACACATCAAAATCTTCCACACCTTCCAGCATATCTGAGAAATCTGACATTGATGGTACCACAATAGAGGAACCAGAAGAGAGTACACCAGCACAGAAAAGGAAGGGACGTCAGTCTAACTGGAACCCTCAGCACTTGCTCATATTGCAGGCCCAGTTTGCAGCTAGTTTACGGCAGACTTCAGAGGGGAAATACATCATGTCAGACTTGAGCCCTCAAGAAAGAATGCACATTTCCAGGTTTACGGGACTTTCAATGACCACAATTAGCCACTGGCTAGCCAATGTGAAATACCAGCTCCGAAGGACGGGGGGAACTAAGTTCCTTAAAAATTTGGACACTGGGCACCCAGTGTTCTTTTGTAATGACTGTGCTTCACAGATCAGAACTCCTTCAACTTATATCAGTCATCTTGAATCGCATCTGGGTTTCAGGTTAAGAGACTTGTCCAAACTGTCCAGTGAACAGATTAACAATCAGATAGCACAAGCAAAGTCACCGTCTGAAAAACTGGTGACGTCCTCTCCAGAGGAAGATATCGGAACTTCTTATCAGTGCAAACTTTGTAACAGGACTTTTGCAAGCAAGCATGCTGTTAAACTTCATCTTAGTAAAACACATGGGAAGTCACCAGAGGATCATCTTCTGTATGTTTCAGAGTTAGAGAAGCAGTAGCATTTGCTTTTGATTAAAATAACTGTAATTTGCTTTGAGGAAAACTGTCAAAGACGCCTTAAAGCTACTGTTTAGTTCTTGGCACATGTTCTTATTTTAACTCCAGAGTCGCTCTGGGCTGAACTGTTTTGTATAACTGTACAGTGTTTAAATAGAGGTGCATAATCAGCTGTTGTTACTGGTAAAATATGAAGGTTAAAATGCAGTGGTAAGTGTTTGGAACTTTGTGTAAATTGGATTTAGTTGCTGTGCATCCCTCTGATGCATCAAGCTGCATGCATTAACAGACAGTTTAATTAAGCATTTATAACTAATTCTGGTGCACTTTTTTCATGTGACCTAAGTGTGCTGGTATTTCTCACCCTATAATCTTTAGCCCTCTGAGTACTTTGAAGCACTTTTGCATTAATTTGGTAAAAATGTATGGATATGGTTTTTTTAAACCCTTACCAGCTTAGTTCCGATTACTAATATGAACCTCCATTTATGCAGAGGTGGCTCACACCTTGAAATTTAAAAATATAATTTTCACATTGAAACATAGATGTATATATTGTATAGATTTCAAAATCTCTTATGGAAAATGTGATTGTGGTTAATGCCATTTTCTTTTTCTTCAGCATTTTTAGCAACAGTGGGTTTTGTACCTGATAAGCTCCAGGTATAAACTGTACCTATATATAGTGTATATTTCATTTTTTAGATCTAACGGTTTTTCTTTTAACATCCAAACATTGTAAATTATATGATGAAAGATACCACAGATAGCATTTATAAAGTATTCAGAAACATTATTCTTAAAGCAAAGTATGTTTTGTTTTGTTTTGCTATACACTACATCTATATTAATAGAGGTTCATGTTTAAATTATACATATTTATTAGTGTTGCTATCTTTTTTTTTTTTTTTTTTTTTAAACCGTCTGAAGAAACAGAAGCCACGGACTGCATTCCTGGCATGCATTCTAACTGTTTTGCACAACATGACTTTTAAAGGTATTTATTAGTAAAAAAATAAAATAAAATAAAAAAAAATTCAAAATAAACTCAGTGCTCAAAGGGTTAAATCTATTTGAAAAACTTGTACTGTATTTCCTAAACATTGATAAAGCCTTTAAAATGTTTGTACTGTAATACTTTGCTTAAAAGTTATGAGGCATTCTGTGATATAACCTCTTTTACTTATTTATAAGCGCTCTTGGTTGTTATTTCCTATTGTAGAATGCCTTTTCATTTCAATTGGTAACTTTCTGTTTTGTTCTGCCTAATTATTCTCCCAAGATTCCATACTGCAGCTTTATCTTTAGGCATATGAAAGGTAACCCGTGGTTACCAGCACACTAAGTGATTCTGTTCGTCTCCATTTTTGGCAGTTAATTTGCAGAAGTAACTGACAGCTGACACCATATGAGAATCTATGTATAAAATATTGGCATGTAAACAGCACAGACACTGTAATGCACTCTGTGCCCTGTTTTGTTGTTGACAATGAAGCACCATTATATGACTCTTCATATAACCTTTTTTTCTACAGCAGCATTAAAATTGTCTTTTTGCTATAATTTTGTGTTGCGTTCACAATTATGTCTGAAATGTGCTACGACTAACGAGCACATTAAAATTAAATTGTATGCTATCTGTTTATGACTGAAGCTTGAGTAGGTTTCTTCATCTGCCAGGTGCTGGCAGTCAAAAGCTGCACATAAATCACTGGAGTTTTAGTGAACTTTAGCATTTAAAGAGCAGGGTAGCACTTATTCAAAGGCTGCATTAACAGATTTTTTTTTCCCCAGAAAAGATAAATGAGCATTATAACTCCTTTTTAAACATCAGGTAAAGCTGACTGTGAAGATGGGGTTTATAAGCAACGTGTGGCAAAGCAAATGGTTGGTTTGCTGTGCTGTGTATTCAGACCCAGGCAGATACTGCTGCTCGCACACGTTTCCCCTGAATGTACTGAGCACAGTCTGCAGGTTGCACGGGTGTGCATGTCACGGCTTAGAGAATACCTTTCCATCTACCCAACATTTTAAAATGACAGGAGAAGGAACCTGAGGCCGACAACTTAAACTTTGTGATTTTGAAGGGAGTCCTCTTACGGCCCTGCCTGCTGTTATATGGCATTCGCAGCAGATAGCGAGAGGGGAAAAGAAGATGAATAAACACATGCCAAACAAATGCAAACAAGCGGGAGCATTTATATGATAATGACAGACTTTTACTGGTGTTGACAGGTCATCCCATCAAAACCATTGAAAACAATTTGCATCTCCGAAGCACCTATATTACTATGCATGTAAATAATGTCTTTTGCCAGTCAGGTGAACTCGGAGTCTAGAGATGGTTACATGGGAACCAATACCACCATTACAGCACTTAAGAATCACGTCTCAAGTGATAACTAGCAGCCGAATGTCAAATGTACAGAGTTTCCTTTCTTTTTTAAAAAAATCCACTCTCTTTCGGTAAGCAACTAATTAAATCTTTGGTTCCCATTTCCCCTTTGCTTTTTCCCCTTTGCTTTTTCCCCTTTCCCTTTTCCTCTTTCCCTTCTCCTCTCCTCTCCTCTCCCTTCCTTTCCTTTCTTTCCATCTTTCTTTCCATCTTTCTTTCCGTCTTTCTCTGTAATTGTAAAGGCCAGTACTACGTCTCAGGATGTTCTGTTCATTCTGTAGCGAATACTGCTAAGCAGACCTAGTGAATGGGATTAATGATTAGGGCTCCGGGTTTTTTCCTCCTTTTCTGGCTCACAGTTTTATCTGATTTTAAGGTCATTTGTGTGTCAGTGTTAATGGCCTCAGCTCAAATTCCAGCAATAAAATTGCAGTATTCCGTTTTACTGGTTGACTCTACCATCCCAGGAGTCCCAGTTAGGAGAGGCAACCTGGCTAGCTGAAGTCTTTCATGAAGCCTCCTGGGTGGCTGTCCAGATTTTTTGCAAATAGGTGATCTCAGTCTAAATGCAGCCAAACTTTTTACCTCTACAGCAGAGAATTCCTCCTTTGAAAATTATAACAGCTTAAATATAGTATTTGGTTGCAAACCAGAAATTCACACAGAAGGAGACTGGCAGATTATTGCATATATTGTCAATCAATGTATTTTTAAGATGCACCATTGACTTATAATAGTAATGCTAAAAGCTCTGTACGCAATACTGTTATCTGGGACACGGGAGGGAGTAAAAGCAAGAGACTACCGAGTCTTTTGCAGTGTTCCTTCTACTTATTCTTAAAATACAGACAAGAGCTCGATGGCTGCAAACAGCAAGTACCACTGATGCAACTGCACTTAATTTGGTAAAAGTCAGTTCCTGGGCCTGACTTACCTAGGTCTGAATGTGCAGTGAGGAGACGTACTGGGTAAAAATTCAGGAAACAACCGTATCTGTTAGTGTGCACCAGAAACGACTTTGTAGTACATTTTTTAAATACGCTTGAAACTTTGCAAATGAATGGCTGGTCAGGATCTGTATATCCCAGATTTATTAAAATAAAGTTCAGCTTGCATTTCAGAACCTCCAGGACTGGCATACCAATGTGATTTCACATTATAAAGAATTTAGAGAATCAATGAACTAGAATAATGTTCTTTTCATCCATACACTGATATGTATATTGGCATGGTAACTATTAGTGCTAACCAAATCACCAACCTAGCTATGTTAAGATAATTTTTTTCCTGTTAGTGAACGTGAAGGTATGGATGCAGGATTTTAAAATATGCATCTGAGTTCTGACTTTTGCTTTGCATTTGATATTTTATTTAGAAATATGCAGATCAAGTGAGAGAGAAAACAAAATGCCTCAAGAAAGAGTTTAAAAATGAAATTGTGATGGGGTGGGAAGAGCTTTAAATCACAGGTGTATAAAGGTGACCCTGGTCTAACCCCACCCAAGTAGTGCCTTGTTGCAGCATACTGTATATCTTCCAGCCATCACATTTACGCAGTATCTTAAAATAACATTTGTGATAAATGTGCAATTTAACTAATTTATGGTGCTATGATGTGCTCAGGGCTACATGCAAGATGAAAATCTTAAATGGAGCTTGAACAGCTCACTTCACAACAAGAAATCAATATGCCAGATCTTAGAGAGCTGTTCACTGGAGTCAACATTTAGCAAAAAAAAAAATCAGTGAATGTATCTTTAAGTTTCAGTGAGTAAGAAATCTATAATTAACTGAAATTTGACTTTTCAGCTAGTGTAAGGAACTGTTTCTGAAACTGAAATCTTTCTAGAATCTTCATTATATTTTTGTATTAAAATCAAAAGTATATTGTTTTAATTATGCAGTTGCTTTTGTGGTAAACACTGTCCAAAGCAAGGCAGATTAGTTATCAATATGGGAATTATATGTTGCATTTTAATATGGCTATGTATCTTGCTATATAAAGCTAGACACAGATATGACTTTGCATTTTATGACAGCAAAAAATTTGGCTATACTTTGAGATTTAAAAAAATACTGGCACGTACTGAAGGGAAGAACCTTCTTTAATTTTGTAAGTTCTTATTTCAGCTGCAACAGAAAAAGAACTATGGTGCAAGTGGAACAGAGACAACTGGTAATAAAGCTAAATTTAATTAATAAATTTGGTATTTTAAAATACGCCTCTGGAGAGCCTTATATATTTCCTAGAAAAATATCAAATTATTACAGTTATTTTTGCCTGCTTTGTTTGGGTAACTTTTTGTTACAAGAATATGTTGGAGCTTTGCTAGGTAGTCTGTTATCCACACTGCTCCACAGAGCTGAAATACCAGGCATGGTCATAAAACTAGAATTTATCAAGCAAAGTAGGGGAAAAAAAAAGTTTCAAGATTACTCAACTTTTAAAAAGTCACTGCATTGTCTTCTTAGCATAGGATGAAATAGCTCTTAATACTTGACTGGACAGTTACGTTTTAGCAGTGGAAATACAAATGTGTAACTCCCTTGGGTATTGCTAGCAAATACGTAGAGTCTCCAGCAAAAAAAACCCAGTAAATTCTCTTCTCCTGAGACTTTGTGCCAAGATGTGCCTTCCAGCCCTTGGTTGACCTGCTGTAGGTAAATGAGAGAACAAGAAATAATTATCGTACTGCTATCTCAGAATATGAAAGCGGCTCTGTTGTTCAGGGTGTGGTAGCAGTGAATTTTGTTGAGTTTTCAGTAATTATCCTATAATAATGAAAAGCTGTATGTTTAAGACCACGATACTAAAGCCCTCGTTGAAGAGTATTTGCATAAGAAGTCAATTTTTTACCAGTGAAGGAAGAAAGAATCAGGGTCATTTATGGAAGGGAGCAGAATTATGTATTAACGCATCATTATATATGTCTGAAAGCGTTGGAATAATCGTTGAGGTTACAATCTGTTTTCAGGCTTTGGTTTGGGGCAGTAATTTTAACTAAATGTTCAGCATGAAAAAGATTACTAAGTTTTACTACTACGTAGCTTATGTGCTGTATTCATTATCTAGTACATACACAAATTCAGTGGTGGTGTTACATAAATTCATTTTTTACATGTAAAAACAGTCTTCCTTTATACTTAGTATCCAGCTTATGTGTCAGGGTAGCATTTTGTGTGTTTGTTTTTCAGCCGTATATTACGATGTATACATGGGACACATTAACTTCCTCAGCAGCTGTTGCTTGGTTCACTTCGCTTTATTTATAGCTTGAAATGCACTTCTGGTTGAATAATCTTTTAAGAGAATTAAAATCAGATAGACTTTTTGGGAGAGATGGCTATGTCCAGACCACTCACCAAGTTCATATATATATATCAAACCTTTATTGAAATGAAAATACGCAACTGCAAATCATACTTAACTCATATACCAATGTGCCTATCTTTCATTGCAGAAGTGTTTAAGAAGTAAAATTAAAAATTACAACCTAAGGCAGCTACGCCAAAAAAAGAAATTTTTGAGTCATAACAAGACATTTTCTGGATATCATGGTTTTAAAATTCTTAGTCTGTTTCAAGAAATAAAAATTTATTGTAGAGCAAGCAAAAAGAAGTAAAAAATGGTAGTGCCAGTCATGGCCCCGTTTCCCGGCTGGGGGCGGGTGGTAGAGCTCTTCACAGCTAATAGTGATGTCTTCCATACCTAAGCTAAAATGATTATGTGCCCCTCACATCAGTCGCTGGGTTTTCCTAGTGTCACATTAGGGTGAGGATGTACATTTCTTCCCTGATACACTTAAGCTTTGCAAGTGGCAGAGTGGACTTTGTAACCAAATAGCGAGCTAATTTTCTGATCTCTTGCCTCTTGATGCCTGAATTAAGGACTTTGGTCGCAAGGGAAATGAATTGCAAATGATTTGGCACTGTGGAAAAGCCTATATTAGACCTGTCAGCCCCTTTCCGCTCCCTGTGGAGAAGATAGTGTCCATCTTGTTTTTTTTTTTTTTAATATCAAAAATACAAATGGAGAGAGGGTAACTTTTAAACTTTAGTAAAAATTAACAATGAAAAATACTTCTTTATTAAGCTTCAGCATACCACATTCATTCTTGCACAGTAGGAAACTGGGGACATGTTTATAGCCATCATAATTGTGAGTTAGTGACCTTTCTAGCCAAGTGAAATGAAATTACTTGAAAATGGAATTCTTTTTAATTGGCGCATTTGTAGGTGGTGGGGAAAGGAAGGGGATTTGCTGAAGCATGTATATATGATCTAAAGCCTGTGAAGAGCTGTAAGAAAAGCTTGAAGCCTGTGCTCAGATGTAAACCTGTGCAGAGGAGGATGAGGTAGGTGTGTCAGGAAGCGGAGTCATATTCTCAGCTTTTTTTTTTTCTAAACTGGAGGTACAGTCGCTGCAGTTACGCCTCAATGACCATGAAACCGAGTCGGCAGAAGCTGAAGGACTCCGCTCCTGAAAGCCTCATCAGGACTTGTCATCGCTCTAATGAATATCATTTAAATTGCTTTGTATATTGGTGGAGTTTGGATGTCGATTTAATTTGTGCATGTGTTTGAGTTCTTCTGCTTGGCTAGGCTAACAGAGAGCAACAGCCTAATGAAAAGTGAGTTGGTGACAGTGTGATGAGCCCCAACCCAATCAAATGTGTTTGAAGGGCTGTTTTGACAGGGATCTCAAAAGTAGATCTAGAAAAGAGGAGTAGTGCTTCAGTTCAGTACAATTGTTTCAGGCTAAGATTACTGCTTTTTGTACCTCTGAATGGCTGAAAATTTTCTGTGTGCACTCTGCCTTCTGCTAAAACATGAATTCATCACAGGATTGTGCTTAGAGGAGCCCAGAAGAATGGGCTCCCAATATTAAATGTCTCTGGAAATTATTGATGTTAAAACACCACTTTAAAAGAGTCATTATTGGGGTACACCAGTAACTGGAAAGCAAGAAATGACTTAACCATGGTTACAGTGTGCATCTCCATCTCTAATGCTGTGTTGCACAGGGCAAATGGGAAGAACAGCAGCAGATTAACACTGGAGGGCAGGGGCCGGCTGGTCAGGGCCAGCCGTGGACTTCTCTGCATTAATTCCCATTTACTGTGCCGGGAAGTTGAGCATGCAATGTCGCGGAGCTGCAGAGAAGGGCAGAGCAGATGGAGAAATTCTGCAAATTGTATTTCGGTGCTCTCTATGTATTGGGGATAGTTTGGGGACGAGAAAAACTGACCAGCAGCGATTCGTACTAGGTGTGGGGAGGGGTGCGGGTGGCACTGAGCAGGTCCTCTTCTCCTGAAGGCTGTGGCTGTGCGGTACGGATAGAGGAGGCTCCCCGGCGGGCACAGCCTGGCTGATACAAGCAGGGCTTGCCCTCTGCATGGCAGGGAAGCCTAATCTTCAAGGTGGCTGGGACACTGCCCTCGGCACACTGTAAACTTAACCTGAGTTACCATACTAGCAGCATAGGCACAGTCTCACGTGGGGGATTACTGGAAGTGGGTAAAATAGCCACATCAACCCTATCAATTATACTAATTCTTCCAGTCTCTAATAAAATGTTCACTTTTTGCCTCTTACCTGTGCATTTTGAAGATGAAAGAAAAACAGGGTCTTGATTTTTATTTGCCACCGTGAAGACAAATTGATTTCCAAAATGGAGCTGCTGTCAGAAATGGGAAATAGAGACTAGCACTTCTCTGTCATCTCTGAAGACTACAGAGCACTCCTGCATGGTAGTCTGTACTTCAGAGTGCTTCAAAATGGACACTGGGATCCTAAGCATTAAAAAAAAATAAAGGCAATTTTAAAATTTCATGTGAAAACCCAACAACAACAACAAAAGACCACGAGAGGGAAATGGGTTACAAGAAAAATCTGCAGTCTGGATACTCTTATCTAAGAGATGATTAATACATCAGATAAATTGTTCAGCAATGGTTCATGCAAACAGACCCTCTATAATTCTGCCAAAGTCAGTGAGATCAATGTGCTCTGCTGAATGATTGTGGCACTGGCCACTCAAAAGAAAGCACCTGAGGGCAGCTGTAACTTATGCTGATTTCATACCCCCCATGATTTCAAAATATATGAGATTCTCCAGCTCCCTCTGAACCAAATCCATGTATAACCCTCAGGAGATGCTTGCTCCTGTTTTGAGAGTGAACCTGACCCTTCTTCATTGGCCCAGATTTTGTAAATGCCGTATGCTTCTTTGTTATGTGGTAAGTGTTTTAATACAACCGTCGCCCCAAACAGACAGGCTAGTTACCATCAATAATTTGAATGACAGGGCTTCAGCATGCCTCTTAATTTCAATGTAAGTTTTGTGCAGGGTGCGAGAACACCCAAAAACCAAAAGAAAAACAAGGGAATATATGATACAAAATGTACGTAAGTCTCCAGCAAGAAACTATTAGATTAAAAAAAGCACAAATTGAGAGCATGTGCTTGACTATTTAATGTTAAAAATATAAATTAGGTATTGAACAAGCACAAGGCACCCACTTGTACTTCCTTAATAGGGCTTTTATTAAAGGCACTAGAAGAGATTCCAAGGAGGGAGAGATCAAAACAGCGGTCTCGTCAGCTATGGTATACTAGCAGCCTGTCAGGAAGCACTGAACAGCAGGCAAAACCACACCAACCCACAGGTGCAGGTACATTATATTGTAAACAGTTCTCATCCCATAGAAACACTCTCAGCACATGTAATACTGCCTTTTAGCCTTGTTACTCCACTCTGAAAACTGCTGTAACCCCTCTTCTGCTGGACACAGCCCAGAGCTTGGCATACTCCTCTTTGTAGGCAGTGTGCTCTGCAGTCACATTTTCCTCCTTACCCTCCACCGAAAGCCTTACTATAGGCCATTTGCTGTGTTTTCTTGTAAACCTGTTCAGACCTCTCCTCTAAGAGGTTGTTGTGTGGGGGATGATAAATGCCACAAACCCATCAGAGACACCCAGCACCAGGCCACTGAAGCTCCTGACCCACCTGTCCCCTCTGCTCTACATGGCTGTTCCCTGGACAGAAACGCTCTGCTGGGCACCCAGGCAGCCCTACAAATAAGAGGGAAGGTCTGTTGGCCAAGTGGGGATTTTTCGAAGCTGATCAGATACACAGCAACATAACCAAGAACGTAGAAATGAAATATTCCGGAGAGTGGCTGAAGCATCTGTGATACCACCCTTAGCTAACAGAGGCCAGATAGGTGCTGCCTGCCATCTGCTCAGCATCCCAGCTGCAAGCCCTCTTCTGGAGCTGGAGATCCCAGCATCCCAGCTTGCAACCCAGCAGCCAGAGCTCTCCCTTCCACTCACGCTTTGCCCTATTCTAGAGGAGGTTTCCCAGTGGGCTGAGCTGCTCCCTGCCTCTTGGCACGTTTTCTTTCTGAACCCAGGTAGCGGGCATCCCCCAGCACAACTTGGACCAGACCCCACAAGCTCCAGAGCTCAGCCCACCACACCTCACCTGCAGGTCATCAGCAGCCAGGGAGGTTGGCATTCCTCAGCTGGCAGAAACTTAGGTGTTTACGGCCTTAAAGAAAAGCTGAGAGGTGGTTTGGAGAACATCACTGACTTCTGTGTGGTGGGTGGGTGGGTAGTGTGCTTAATGTCACCAGCCTCTGGATTTCCCTGCTGGTGGCTCTCATGGGAAGTGCTGCATGTTGGACTTCATAGTCTTCAGTGAAGAAGGTAAGTCCTGCGAGTTGCTCCCTGTGAGAAGTTTGACTCAGACCTGTCAAAGAAGCCTTACACTCATTTTAACATTCAGCCTGAGATAAAGGGTTGATGCACTATTCCCTTTCTTTTAATTATAGGCTATTTTACTCACTCCCCTATAACTTTGGCTAACATCTATTTAACAGTGGGTATCACAGCTTTTTTTTCCCCACAGTTTTCTGTTGGTCTGCTCTGTTTTCTTCAAATTGCTTTGCTTTTTTGAGATGTGGAGAGAAAAAAATGAGTTTTTAATAGCATTGTAAAACAGCTCAGCTGTGCTTTCTTTTATTTTTAAGTTATACAATAAGACTGTCTATACAGCAGCTCACAAAAGAAGAAGCTTTTCTATTGTTTGTTGTTGCTTTGTTGCTGTTAAGGCAAAGTAGTCGTTTGATGTGGCAAGCAGGTGGCATGACACTAAATATACATGACAGTATATATGTAATACCATTTTCTTTAAGGAAGCTTGTACGCTATTCCTCATTGTTGAGCTAAAGGTCAGGGTGTCAGGTGACTTCTGCATCAAGAAACAATTCTCCAAGCTGCAAAACTTCTGCTGAAGTTGGTGACATTAAGAAAGATGGAGGCAAATTGGAGAGAATCCAGAAGAGATCAACAAGAATGATTAGAGGTTTTGCAAACATGACCTATGAGGAAAAGTTAAAAGAATTGGATTTGTTTAGTCTAGAAACAAGAAGTCTGAGCAGGGACATGATAACAGTCTTTAGCCATGTTTAAAAAAAAAATGTTGTTATAAAATGGGTGCTGATCAAATGTTCTACGTGTCTACCAAGGGCAAGACAAAAGTTAATCAGTTCAACTTGCAGCAAGGGGCATGGAGATTAGATTATCAAGGGGAATGCAACTCTAACTACAAGTTAAGCACAGAGCAGCTTGTAGAGGAGGAGTGCAGTCACTAGCACTGCATCTTGCGATGAACTGACATGGGTGTTCTTGACCTACTTGCGCTGCAGAATAACCAGAAGTTGAACTTTGAGGGTTCCTGTAACCTACAATCCTTTTTGAACATCCCAGGTTGTTGTGGTTTAACACCAGCTGGCAGCTAAACACCACACAGCCACTTGCTCATTCCCCCCCTCGGTGGGATGGGGGAGAGAACCAGAAGAGTAAAAGTGAGAAAACTTGTGGGTTGAGATAAAGACAGTTTAAGAGGCAAAGTAAAACAAGGAATTCGTTCACCACTTCCCATGGGCAGGCAGGTGTTCAGCCATCTCCAGGGAAGCAGGGCTCCATCATGCCTAATAGTTATGAGGGAAGTCAAACACCATCACTCTGAACATTCCCCCTTCCTTCTTCTTCCCCCAGCTTTATATGCTGAGCATGATGTCATGTGGTCTGGAATATCCCTTGGGTCAGTTGGGGTCAGCTGTCCCTACTGTGTCCCCTCCCAACTTGTTGTGCCCGCCCCCCCCCCAGCCCACTCACTGGTGGGGTGGGGTGAGAAGCAGAAAAGTCCTTGGCTCTGTGCAAGCACTGCCCAGCAGTAACTAAAATATCCCTGAATTATCAACACTGTTTTCAGCACAAATCCAAAACATAGGTCCATACTGGCTACTATGAAGTAAATTAATTCTATCCCAGCCAAAACCAGCACATGCAGGTATGCACAGCCTTTGCAGAGAGTACATTTCTTTTCTGCAAAGTTGTGTCCACTTTCCTGCCATATATTGGTAATGACTATTTTCATTTTAACTGTTTTGATGGAGCTTTTGTGTCACTTCTGTCAACAGTTCAGTTAATCAGGCTTTTCTCATGCTGCATAGGAAGAAATACTAGCTTTCTGCCTTTTTAGCAGAGGGAGGGACCTAAATGGTTTAGCATCATTGTTGCCTTTGCTAACCATTTTTAACAGGTGGTAAACGGCTTTGTATTTTGCTGTTTTACGCTGTGACTGCCTTCTGTGCTCAGGTGAGCTTGCACTCCTGTAACATTGCTAGGTAGAGTTACTTTAGACACAGCTTCATTTTTTTTGCTGCCAGAGGTGTTAAGTTTTCTACATCAATCATATGACTAAGTTGTTTGCAACTGGAAAAAGGGACCCTTCACTCTTTCACTAATAGTACAAACATTTTCAGTGTTTCAGTGCAGACTTCAGGTTTCTCAACTGAGCTCCCTCGTTCACACTCCTAATACGCACGTTGTGCAGATAACAGACAGCACCATTTAACCCTATAATATGTAGTACAACATATCCTGCAGTACAGCTGGAGTCCTAGTTACTCCTCAGGGAAGCCTATTATAGCAGCACAATCCCATGTATCAGTAATAAAGTGTTTCAGAGACTCATAGGAATGTTAATAAGTTTGAGATAAATACAGCATGTTAACATTTGGGCCCCATTACTAAATTTTACTTTAATTTAGTCCTCACCGCTGTATTTTCAGCCAGGGCTCAGAGTTTCACAGGGTTTCTCCAAGCACAGACAGAGAGTGCAGGATGTAAGTGCCAAAACAACTGCTTAAGGCTGCCTGAGAAGTCCTGAGGCCTCCAGAATATCTGCAGGGAATGGACATACTGGACACAGGACCCATGGGAGGTCTCTGCCCTGCTGGGGAGTGGCTGAGGACCAGGTGAGGCATTACCACCTCTCGGACAGCTGGGCCAGCGGCAGGGTGTGTTACAGACATGGCACCTCACGCCTTTGCATGCGGGGTGCCTCTAACACTGAATTTTTGCCTTGATCCTTGGTGGACAATATATTTCAGATGTTACACTTGACTTAAGGCTCGTTCTGTAAGGAAATACCTCCATCTGCTTTTCATACGATTAGGATGTTCTGCTTTTAACAAGCCTTGGCCAGAGAACTTAAGAATAGTTTGTGGTGTGTCTCAAAATTAGGAGGACTGACTTGGTCTTTTGTGGTTTTCTAATGTGTAGAGGGTTTGGGTTTTTTTATATCCTTAAATATTCTTTTCCTTGTCTCCTTCAGTAAAAGGCCTGCATAGAATACCCTCTGCAGAGTCCCTCTTCCCAGCATGCAGAGATTAGACTCAAGTATGTATTCAACAGCAACAACAAGTGGTTACATACAGTCACCTTTTAATCATAGGTCAAGACAGCAGCCAAAGACTATGTAGGTGCCCTTTGAGGAAGGGAAAGGCCAAGGAATGGGGAAGGAGAAAGATTTGCTTAGCAGAGTAAGTCTAGGCCGTTGAGAAGACTGTGGGTCTGTACAGGCTCTGCAGGGGAGGAACAGCGTTAATTGCTAGAAACCATTGCTTGTAACATGGCTAACAGTGGACAAGTTAACAGGGGAAAATGAAACTATTGAAATAATGATTTTTTTTTTTTTATTTTTTTTTTTTTTTAAGCTGAAGAATTAAAATTACAGCTAAAGGCCCAAACTCATTATTTGAGTTACTGAATGTCATTCAAAGACTCGTTATTGCTCAAGGACTGATGCCACTGTATACCGTATTTGATTCTATGTACTGTAACTTTGGGTCTTGTGCTGTGCCCACAACCACCCTATCTGAGAAACGATGGCTTTGCCAGAGATGAGGTGAGGTCCTTTGAAAGGACAGGATGGAAGGGCAAAGATGAGAAAATATATTTATTTTGGTGTATTTCAATGGAATGAGATGCTACCTTCTTGCAAGTCATTGTTCTAAGCTTCAGCCGAGGCTCTCCTATGGTGTAAATTGGTCTTGTCGTGGGGCAGAACCTGAGGCTTACAGACTTGCAGATCTGCCACTGTTGGGGTCCTTCCTATTTTGCATACCTACTTACCCACCTATGTGGGTACTAACCTGTACCTTTATACTGATCCATATCACTAGTGATACGTTTTATAAAAACAGAAACCTTTTTTTTTTTTCTAAAGAGATACAGTGTTCTAGCATTAAAAATTGTAACGCAAAATAATAGGGGTTGCAGGAAATCAAATTTATTTAGTTCCATTCTCTTGGGTGTTTTGCATATCATGACCTTCGTGCCACTAACAAACCTACTGTTAAATCCATCAAAATTGATCTATGTTTAGCTATTCATTTTATGTATATTAACTTGAACAGAACATTTATTTGGCTTAAATTTTATTTTCAGTGGTGGAATGTATGTTCCAAATGCAAGCACAGATGATTTGCTAGGATTTAGTTAGGAGGAATGTGGAATGTTAGTTTACAAAGATAATAACTGAGCTATTAAAGCCAACAACCCCTTTTAAAGCAAACATACCATTAAAATATAGGAACAGTTTATAGTGTAAATAAAATTTAGGATATGGATTATTTAAAGATAAAAATTTTAGGGGTAGCTATGAGAAAGTTGAATAAAAATGTATTTAATTGCACCAGTCTCTTCTGAAGTGAACTTCAAAAATGCAAGTAAAGGATGATAGTTTATGGGTAAGGGGAGACAGCTACACAGAGAGTGATGTTAGAAATACATTTTACTTATGGAGATGTATAATAGTGATTTGACTTTTATTTTCTAATCTGAATCAGATTTCAGGAAAAAAAAAATTGTGCCTAAACTCGTAAGTGGCAGAATTTATCTTGCTTGTGAATCCATACAGTGGAAAGGGAAGCAAGACATTTGCTTCTAGATCATTCTCCTTGTCTGAATGACAGATACAATAATTCCCTCTATTAGCCAGATCCATTGTCTTTATTTTGCACAGAAGTACTGTATTGCTGAGGTAGACTTCCACTGCTATGCATATTTTAAGGGTTATTTGGCAACACAAGTAAAGCTAAAAGTAGCCTCTTAATCTAATTAATTGACATTTCTGAATCTTGCTTTCACAACAACACATGGTTTCATGTTCTGGGTTTTAGCACTTGTCAAGCTTTTTTGGAGAATGTTTTGGTCAGAATGACAAGATAATTTGTGACTGAGGCTCCAAGCTAGAGAAGTGTTTAAGGCTATAATGATTTATTATCATCACAGAATAACAAAATTTACAAAGCGTTTCATCAGAAT
Organism: Haliaeetus leucocephalus; assembly: GCF_000737465.1. Taxonomy (NCBI): domain Eukaryota; kingdom Metazoa; phylum Chordata; class Aves; order Accipitriformes; family Accipitridae; genus Haliaeetus; species Haliaeetus leucocephalus. The sequence goes on along the minus strand of NW_010972528.1, from coordinate 10,725,040 downwards.
TTTTGAAATAAGTTTGCCACCGTGGTAGAAGCATGCAGGGAGGGGGGTGTCTTCCTACACAAATGCCAGTGTGACTTATTTATAATAATTACAATGTTAAATTTATTTTGGAGTTCTTGACAGACTTGCAGCGTGGCTAGAAAGACAAGAGGTGAGAGAATTGTAACAACCAAGAAGGTAAAACTCTGCCTTTTTTTTAAACAAATACTCTGTGACCAAAATAAAAATAATTAATATGTGCTTCATGCAATAAATAATATAGACATAACCACATGAAATTATCAGTGTTAACATCCTGGCAGGAGAAACTGGGTATAATCACACTGTAAAAAGTTTAAAGTGAATGTCTGTGCTTTTGATGTTCAAAAATGCATACAAAACTATTTTCTTAAAGGACAAAATAGGTGATGTTACTGAGTGACAGCACATTAATGGGCTGACATTTGTGGACTTCCAGGCAACTGCTATAAAAAAAAATAATGTAACAACACTAATTCTGACTTCATCTTGATTCTCTGCTAAGCGAGCTAAGGATGCCAGACTTTCTGAGACAAAATGTCTGACCCTGAATGCGAGGCATTTCCACTTATTCTCTGTGTTTCTATAATTTACTTATTATGTAATTAAATACCTTGAAAGCCTAGGCATTGGTTAGTTTAGACAAAGTTGTGACAGTTACTTGACTTCAGAGGACAGGAATAGAAGCCACTTCTCCAATGCCCTAAAGTGATTTTGAGCCTGTTTTGTTTGATTATCAAATGCATACCTTTCCAGAGCAATCTTTTTTTAAAGATGCAGTCATAGCTCATCGAGGGATGAGGTGAGGAGTGAACGCATTTGGCAGCAATAGTACACGCAACATTGTTTAGTAATAACAAAAATATTATCATACATCCACGGTGAGCCCTTTGTCTGAAAGGATCACAAAGGATCATTTCTTGTAGAAATTAGCTTTATTGTACGTATTTATCAGGCACTAGCACTGTGGTATCTATGTGCCCTTTCCAACAGCTAGTATGTGGTGAGCTAATGGCAGGCAACTTTTGAGCTGGCACAGGGAGTGACCCCTTGTGTTTCAGGCATTTCTTTTATTTATTTTTTTTTTCCCCCTTTTTCACAGAACTAGCCAGGCACTTGCATTTAGTGAGTTGGAATGTAAAAAGATGTGTCTCGCATCTCCTACGAGAGCTTGCCAGATTCAGGCTCTGATGGATTTCTGGCAAGAGTTAGTTCCGGAGCTGAGGACCCACCACAGAGAATATCTATTTATTTAAGCTATTTATAGCATTTCTAAAGAACTCCTCACTGTATTATCTCAGCATGTCACAGAAATTAAAGGTACACCGTGAATTAAAGGTATAACACCAGCATCCAGCGTTGCCTGCCAGAAGGCCCTGCAGGGCTTCCAGAGGGAGTCCGTACCGAGTGCAGTGGTTGTGGCTGGGGACAGGCAAAAGTACGGCATCTAATTGTACATGTGCTCAACGCCACATGGGACTGCAGCAGGTCCAAGTGTAGAAGGCAGATGGGTCTGTTCTCCACCAGCCAAAGTTTCTGTGGGGTTCAACAGTCAGCTCAAAGTGGAGCTCATTGTCATACCAGAGCCTATTAATTACGCATATGTTAAGCACTGAATTAAATTCTGGATAGATGATGAATGGATGCAGTCTTCTAGCAGATGAGTGGGGATGAGAGACTGAAGCTGGCAACCTTGCTGCAGGCAGCAGAAAGAAAATTATCGTAGGCACTGCCATATTGAACTGCCCTGTAAATTTGGCTGTGTGCTTCCTGTTGCTGCTGAGTGCTCGTTTCTTGCTTGGGTAGGGAGACCTTGTTTCCACCTAATCTTGAGTTCTACCACAGAGAAAATAACATGCCCGCATCCAGCCTCAACAAGAAGCAAATAGGTGATTGAAAGCCCTCCATCTTGCAGCCTGTAGGTGTTGCAGTCATGCTATATGTATCTCAAGGAGGACTCCTATAGATACTGAAAGAAAGAAACACTGGTGAACATGGGCTTTGTGGCACTTCTCAAGTGGGAAACATACAGCCGCAGCAACAGCACTGTTAAGTTATTTAGCAGTAGTTACCTCCTACAAAACAGTCTCTACTTTTTTCTGCTACCATTAAAGCCAGCAGTTATACTCTGATTAAGATGTGAAAGCAGGTATCGGTCTGAGGATCAGCAAGCTTGTTTAGATTCCGCTCATTGTCACAGGGACGCAACCGCACCTCACCCCTTCCCCTCTGCACCCCAGATCAGTTAATGCAATGACCGGAAGTGAAGCTGGGGCTCTCTATATTGGAGCAGTAATGTAATTGCTAGAGTTGGCATTGAACTACCTTCCCAATGATTTTTCCCAGAAACGAAGTTCAGAGACTAGGTCATAATTGGTAGACTCATTAGTATTAAATTATGTGGGTTTTATTAGGGGCCAGACATTCACTTGTTTAAATGTAGCTGGCATTTTAATGCCTCTCTGAGGGAATGTAATATGTACTGCATAGGCAATACATACTGACTTTTATTGGTACAGACCAAACTCACAGGTGATTGGGGCACCTGCTTGTGTCGATGTTTAAGGCTTGTGCAGTGGGTTAGTTCTGGCAGTCAAGAAGCAGAATGGGAGAAATGAGACAACACTTCCCTCTCTGTCTCCTTCCTTGCTTTTGTCTGCAAAAGATTGAGAGCCCTTTGCAGGAAGCAATGCTTTTTGTGTGTGCCTTCCCAGGTAAGGAGAACAATAATAACTATTTATAGGGGATATACTATGATGTTATAAAAGTCAGGTGGCATTTCAGATTGACCATGTCCCTCAGGATACAGCTGCTTCATATCCCCATGAAACTGAATTGCAGCAAGGTAGAGCACTGTGGCTATCTGTCAACATTGCATGAAGCATACAACAGAAACAAAGAAATATGCATTTAATGGAACTTGGGGGGAACTATAAGATCTCAAACAATTACTGTATGCTTTAACAAAAGCATATGCTTCCTATACCAAAAAAAGCCTTTTGCACCCCACATCCTTTGCTTTACTTGTGTGTTCTTAATACATACTAAACATGAGTAAATTATCCACTGACACCTGTTGTTTTTATTAAGATACAGTGATTACAAATAAATAAAACCTTTGCCAATGACTGATCTGTTTTTCTTTCCAAGGTTTTATTGGTACTTTTTCAGAGGCTTTCTGTATGTCCATTTGTATTAACATTGGGTATTTTATGATGAATCGAAATTCATCTTTCTTTAAGCAACTTATTTATCTGTTCAAAATCTTGGAGCACTTGACAGTGCATATTTAAATTCAAGGAAAAAAACCAATGGTGGAAATAAACAGCCTGCTCTATAGGGGATTCCCAGGAATTGGAAGATATGTTGTGCACCTTAGACTGATCCAATCACACTTGAATTAGCTGGAGAATTGCTGTGTGGTTAACTAACTTGCCGGGTGATATGGGAAAGCAGTCTCTCAGAGTGTAATTAAATGATAAGTTCACATTCAAGGGACAATTGTAAGTTACTGAGACTGTCATATACAATGCCAAAAATAGGCTGTCTCATGATGAATACCCTTATTAACAGCTACGCTGCTCTGTGTTCATACTATATGGCTGGGGAATTCGACAGGACTTGGTCCTGTTTGTTAAAGATCTCCCAATAGATTTTATACAAGATTCATATAAAAGATGACTACATCTGAAAAGCAAATAGACTACACACTTTTAGCCCATGCTGGTGTGGCTGCTAATCATGTGTTAATAGTCAAATCTGATGTGGATTCACACCTTTATTTGATGTAATAAAAACTATTTGTTAACAGAATACAACGATAAGAACTTTGTTATTACCAGAAGGTGTCTGAGAATATTCTGTGTTCATTACAAACCCCTTTTAAGGAGTGCCTTGGTGGCTTTGAAAGATGACACCTCCACCATTTTGAAGTTTTGTTGTGGGAACTGTTGGTGGGGATTATTCGTCTTTCAATTTTATAATACATCTGTTAACTGTTATAACTCTTCCTCTAATTTTATGCTCTGTCAATAAAAACACCCTAGTTCAGCCTGTCCTTCTGGCCACTATGAGAAGAAATGAGCCTCCCAGGAGGTGCTCAGTGAATCAAGGATGGGGAAATGAGTACCCCCCCTCCTCCAGGCTCAGGGAGGGTGAGGTGGTCTCTTGAACAGTGCAAGCAGTTTGTGCCTGAGAAGGAAGCTCTAACTTCCTTGACAATAAGCCCCAAAGCAAAACATCTCTGCATTGTGCTCATGGCAAGATGTTCCAAGCAATAAACTAGCTGCGGCGCAGTACACCAGTTTCCAGGTATATTTACATTGACTGTATTGCAGCCTCGTTTGATTAAATAGCCAGAACTCTATCTGTTCAAATAAATCAGTATCGGACTTTCTGAGTGTTCTAAATGGTGCTAATTTTGAAGTTAGTGTTGCAGCAGGGTCTCCCATGAAGTCTATGGGAGCAGCTGAAAAGCCTGATTTGGATGCTTCTGTGGTGTTCGGATCAACCACGGTGATTTAATACCGAAAGAACGACTTCTGTGTCCTTTTCATTCGAAGTATGTTTCATATATTGTGCAGTGGGCATTCAGGCCCACTATTAGGAGGCCTGGGGGCTGCCAGTGACTTGATGCTGCAGAAGGTTTCATACCTGTCAGCTTTTCTTCTTTCTGTCCTCTCCCCCCTCCCCCCACCAAAACCTGAGGTAAATTATCTGTTATATGTTGTTCTTGTTCCTTAGGTAGGCTTCTTTTCCTACCACACAGCTACAGATGGGGGCTGCAAGTTGTGGATGAACTGAGAGGGGCTGTGTGACCTTCCCTGGGTACAGGGGAAGCCAGGGAGCGTGTTATGTGTCCGAGGCACGGTAGTACCCGGGCTCTCCGTGGGGCTTGCGGCCGGCGTGAGGCAGGGCTGATCGTCCCCACGCTGCCTCAGCACTGAGGAGCCCCATCGGCGTGAGAGTGTCCTGAGGGGTCCCTGTCATGGCACGAGGGCCTCCTTGAAGGCCGGCTGGTGGACAGCTGCCTGCGGGCACATCTGCTGGCTTCAGCACAATTCCCACTGCTTTGTTTTAGGCATGTGCATCGCACTTCCCAAGTCCAAGATATAGGAGAGCTCTTTAAATTAGCTTTCCTTTTAATAAAAATGAGAGCATGTATTCACTTCTGCTGAATGTGTGTCTCCTGTGTGGAGTGGAGCTGCTGAGTGTCCTAAGCTTGCTTATTTGTATTTCACATCCAGGAGGGAGCACGTGAGGCTGAGCAGCTGGCACTGCTACAGGTGTCTTTCATTCCTGGTAAGTGGAATTTTATTGTTTCCTAGGCTTAAAAAAAGCTCTCAACAAGTCTCTTGGACTCCCCAGGCTGCGGTATCCCTGGCAGACTCCTCTGTGTGCTGTGGCTGAGGGCTTTAAGAGTGCTGCGGGCTGGCACTGGTGGCTGTGCTTGTTTGCTGCGTGCCCTCCGTGCTGAGGGCCTTCACATGGTGGAAGGTGGCACGGTGTGTGACTATGCTTCATGCCTCAGCGGGAACGTCCCCAAGCCGTGTGGCTGCCCCGGAGCAGTGAGCTGACTTTATAGAGCAGCTCCCTTGCTGGAGGAGAAGGGCTGTTTGCCCTGGTTCACCTGTCTGAGCTTTTCGAAGTGGTGGTCCCAGATCCTTGGGCTTGTGCAAAGACGAAGGACAGGCATCAACAAGCAGAAATAGTAGGGACGGAAAGAAACAGTTTATTTTCTGATAGATGGAGTGTAGCAAGCGTGGGGCAGGGGGAGGGGAAGCACATTTATACCGTTTCCTGCTCCACAGAGGCCCTTTCACTGGGGCCCAGATCCAGCGCGTGTGTTGCTGGTGCTTAAGAGGTGCAGAGTGCCATTGCACTGTGGTTCCAGTACAGAGATTCTGCAGCCATGCAGAGTGGAGCAGTTCAGCTGGAATTTAGTTAAAAGACTGAGATAATACGCGGAACAGGCTGTAGGAATGTTAATAGTTTTGTCTGCATGGTTTATTAAAATTTGTATCATTTTCTGACTTGTCTGAAAAACAGTACTACCAGCTGCACAAATACAGTGGCATTCACTCAGTGCTGACTCACTCAAGGAATAGTACGGACCATGCAGAATCAGCAACAGCATCTTTTTTCAGCAATATAAAGCTTGGTTTCTGTAAACTGCTGCCCATGGACCCTTCCTGGAACAACTTCTGGGATGGGAGTGAGGGAAAGTCGCTCACATTTATTTAAGATCTCTGCTTATACTCTAATTCTACCTACATGTGGGACTTTTCCCTTACAAAGTGCCTCTGCTGGGGATTATGGCTTTTACATGCCAATGGCTTATATTGGGTGTAAGGAGGATAATTATATTTACTTTCTTGTTGAGTCTGGGTCAAGCTGCTGATGTTCCAGGGCTACAAAAAACATAGGTAGGAGGATTTCTGACTGTAAGACCCGCTTCTGCACTTAACCTCTTAAGAAAGGAATTGCTCAGAGTTTGGACTACTGCATCAGGAGTTAAATCACTTGTATTTCTCACCGTCAAATAGCTGGAAAAAAAGTGGGGGGAAAAAAACCACAAAAAGTTATTAGCTGAAAATCTCAAACTTCCTAGGAGGTTTGGGCATCCTAATTACAGTGAAATTTGACTGAAATATAGCTAGGTTGCTGTGTGTAGAATGAACCTGATTTTGCACTTCTCTTAAAATATATGAAAGCATGAAGAAAGAGGATGTAAGACTGTGCAAAAAATGCTTTCAGTGTGATTTATATGACATAAATCCAAGGTGCTAGTGTATTTTTTCATTTTGCGTTTCAAGGTCACGTGTGTCTCACTCAGCTGATAGATGCAGATATTCTTCAAGTTCTACTTTTTGGAACAAATTACTGTAATAAAATTAGCTGCATTACTAGGGATAAGGAATTGCCATACTTCGGAAAATTAAGAGCTGTTGGTTTGAAAAACTTACACAAAGAAGTTTTTGCTTTTCTACAGGCTTTCTATTTTGAGCATGCTCAGTGGCAATAAATTTGCATTGCCATCTTTTTACATGCATGTAGGTTTTGCAAGCCAGCAGGAAGTTATTAATCTATCGCTTACTATTAAGATGACAGTGATGTTTAGATCCAGAACTCAAGTAGAATGTGCATCACAATTGGATGCTGCTGGATAACAGTCCCAGAAGCTTCTTTATGATCTGTGATGGATCTATAAGACAATTGTTTCAGGGCACTTGTGTATATTGTTAATATGATGCGTGATGACGTGACCAATTATAGTAAGCTAATGTTCAAACAGCATGTCACAACCTGCATATCAATGTATTAGATCTTTTCTCTCAACAAACAAATGAAACTGAGCAAGATGATATAAAGTCATTGACCTCATAAAAGGTCAAAAACCTTTTATACTGACCTCCCTACTAGAACATAATTATTAGAATGTTATTTAAATCTGTGAGGAGGAGAATTAGCTTTAATCTTGAAATGTGTGATTTGATTTGTCAGAAAAAAGCTTGTCATAAATTTCCAGAGGTGGAAAAATTAATCCATGGCAGAGGTTGTGGTGCTAGAAGTGTTTCCAAATTCCTGTATGCAGCCAGCTGTGCTTCCAAAATGGATGGTTGGGTTCAAGTGAGGAGAAGGCACAGCCTTGCTCCTCTTTCCTCAGGCTAGGCTAGGCAAATTGGCAACATAAATTCATTCTTGGGTTGTTGGTGTGGAGACTTCCCTCGTTTCTGGGGTGAAGGGGAGAGTTGGGGATGAGCAGCTGTCCATCCTGTTGCCTGGAATGTGTTTGAGGGGCACCAGTCCCACAATAAGTTTGTGACATCTCTCGGCATCAAGCTCTGTGTTTTGAGCTGGAGAAACAGGCCGGTCTGATCTTCATTGGCTAGATATCCTGAACAGTGACTTCTCTTTCTGTAAAAGCTGTCCTTGCCACACTTACCTAGACATGGAAAAGCATCTTGTTTGGCTTTTACGTGCACAACGTAGATAACTGAATTTGTAGTCTGCTCCCAAAGAAAATGTTCATATATGAAACCAAACTGCTTTGAAGTGACTTACTACACATCTGTTTCTGCAGACAGTCAAATGCAGTGTGTGGGGCCAGCATTTCAGCCGTACGTGACTGCAATAAGATGATCTTTCCACATTGGAATACTTTTGGGTCAATGTGGTCATTCTGGGTACTTTCATGGAGAATTTGTGAACCTACAGTTCTGTTGTGTGAGCAGAAGCTGTTATGAGGTAACATAAGTTGAGAGGTAACCTTTCAGCAGAATGGTTTGAGTTAAAATAAAGGAATTGAAAAAGAGTACAATGACCAAAAAAATCTATAAAAATGCAATTGCGCTAATATAATTTTATCACTTATTTAAAAATTTAGTCGACCCAAAAGACTACCAAGTGTGAAATTAAGGAACAGCTCCTCTACTTTTATGGAAATCACTCTTCTTCACTTGTCTAATAGCCTGATTTTGTCAGATCATTTATTTCCATGGTTTTAAAATGAGCTTGACAGACAGAATTTTATAACACCACTTTACTGCAAATAAGAACATCATTTTCGCTTATTAAAACTGAAGCTTAGAGAAAGCATTAAAATTAACAGTTCACTCTGCTTTAACCTTTTGAATACTACTGTGACTTTACACTCCAGACTATGTGTAAGGAAAGACTCGGTGACTGCTGGGTATGCAACTCCAGCAGAGTTCCACAAGGACAGCCGAGCGAGGAGCTGCTCTGGCCATACCTACAATCTGCTCACACTTGCCTTGATAACTCTGCCTATGCAAACATTTAAAATGCCACTGACAGAAATTAATACTTACTCTAGTCAAGGTGACTTCAGGCATCAGAACAGAGAGGCAGTGAGTCAGTATGTTATAGCAAGCATGGTCTGAGATTACAGGCATGTTGCTGCATACAGCAAACACCATAAAATGCAGCTTATTCTCCTAACAGATGTTTCACTTTTTGTATGATTTTCCTTTCTGAGCAAAGAAAACTTTGACTGATCCTGGAGGTCACTAACAGATGATGAATTTTCTACTCTATAGCTGGCAGTAACTCAACCATCATAGCAATGGTGGTGGGACACATCCTCCCCCAGCTTGGCTCATCTCCAGAGAGGATTGTCATCTTCACAGCTACAGCCGGACCTTATCCACACTGCGGGGGTGTTTGGTAATTACAGTTTAGATCAGGTTTTCCCATGCATGTTTGTGCAGCCTTGTTTTGCTCTCAGTTGCATGCCTGGAGTTACTCATCACCATCAGTTCTTACCCTAGTGTTATGTTCTTTTTTAAAACTAATTCAGTGGAGGAGTGGGAGTCCCAGGCCAGGCAGTGTTGCTGTGGCTTGGGCTGCTCCCTCTTAGCCAAGCCATCCTTCTGCTAACAGTGGTTATTCCTGAACTTGATGATAAAAATAGATTTTCTTTTTACATTGTCAACATTTTAGTAGATAACAAGGACAGATCCCTTCCAGGATTTTCACTGGAAAAACTGATTTAGACTGTGGCAAGACATCTGCAGCCTTTCTCTGCCAGCCCATACAACCTAAAAAGTTAAGGCAGTAGTAAGAGAAGTGTGTCTGCCAAATGAGATGAACTTGTATCTCCCTTCAAAGGCTTCTGTACCTTGGCCTTTAGAAGGTCAGCAGGGGGCATCCATCTTTTCTCCAGCTCCAGGGAAGTTTCCTAAAGTTTCACAACACCCAGGGTGGAGGGGGAAAGGCTCAAAGTCTCTTTGTGTTTAAATAAAAAAGGGGGATGAATAGGAGAGGTTTTGCTTCTTGTTTTGACTATGGAGTTCATCCATCTTTAATCCAACCTTTCTTCTCACCACTGACTTGACATAAGATTTTGGTTTACTTTGCTTCCTGCCCTCAAATGTTCTGCCATGGTGAAGACTGTTTCCATGCAGAGCCTTGTTACTGCTTTTCACTGGGTTTCATTTCAATAGTTAAAAGATTCCTATACAAGCTAATAACGGTGCGTTTTAACCCCTCTACATGAAAGAACTGTATAATGGAACAGTGTTATCAATACTGCATTTCCCTTGTCACAGCCTTTTGGTCTTGTTACAGCTCATAACAGTGAGAGAACATGCTAGCTGGAGAATACGTAGCTCTCAAATTTCTCCACCAGCGTTTGCTGCAAGTCCAGATTTAGTTTGAGTTCTAATTGCTGTATCCTTTCTGTGTGATTAAACCATCATTCCTTGCCTTTAAGGATCAATCCTCTGGACTGGAGGTTGAGAATCAAATTGCCTCCATGCCCTGAAGTCTGAGAATAAAATGAAGAACGTTACTGCATGGAGACTTCAAATTTTAGTTCAACTAAGTCTAAAAAATGACCAGAGAACTTTTTACTGTGATAGGGAATTAATCTCCCATTCCTACAAGAAGTGTTGTATAGGAGAGGCTACAGAGAATGGAGTACGGTATGGTTGTGTTATTGGAAAAGGTACAGCCTTGTATCATCTTCATAAATGAAAAAAGCCCCTCAGCAGCCCAGACTGAAATTAAAGTTGATGGTACAGGAATGTCTAGCAGTCTAAGTTTATGGTTCATCTACAAACTTGATATGAGATAAGGAAAACAAATTTCTATCAGGAATCCTTTGGCAGCAAGTATGGAAATGAATAAACTTTTAAATTACAATTTCCCATCATTGGGCATCTAGAAAGGACCATTAAGATAAGGTAAAGATATGTTGTGAACCACAGTTGTAATAGCCAATTAGCCATCCAGTCAGTTCGTGTGCCAGAGAGGTACCATCAATTCTGAATTAATATGTGCTACGGCTTTCTCCAACATACCAAAAGAAATACAGCAATTGGAGTAACAAGTGAAGATGAGGAGGTGTTGGAACAGCTTGCAATGCAGGGAAGTTTTTCATCATATGACGCTGTCTTGTGAAAAAGCTCAGGAGCAGGAATCATGAATAAGAAATCTTAACCTTTCTTCTTGGATTTGAAGTAAGAACTGGAAATCTGTGTATTTTTCAACTCAAAACAAGGGCCCTCACGTTTCTGGCCTCCCTAGAAAATGTTAAAGCTGAGATTTTAAATTCAGTCACAAGAACTTGAAAGGCTCTTAGGAGGCATCAAGGCCATCCTCTTGCCTTCAGGTGGTGTAACTGATCACTCCCGTGTCATTCCCAGCAGATGCTTCTCTCGTTTTTGTTTAAAAACATCATTTTGGGAAACTGCACAGTATGTCCAGGAAATTGCTTCCTGTTCTTCACTGTTTTTTTTGCCATACAACAGCTCTCTCTTGATATCCAGTCTGACTCTTCCTTCCTGTAATTTAAACCTGTTATTTCTTACTCTATCCGTTGTGACTTTGGGCAGCTTTGAATCCATTCCTCTTTTCTGCAGCCTTTAATGTGACTGCAAATTGTTATCGGGTTAACATGTAACATACCTCACTCTTTTCTTTGCTGGCTTAATAATGCTGGTTAATTAACCTGCTAGGTTATGGCTTCTTGATTTATCATTGTATCTAGATTTTTCTCCACTTGGATCACAGCCTTGTTGAAGAAAGGTGCCTCAAACTGGTAGCACCTGGGGTCTTCCCAATATACGGAGCAGCAGAATTACTTCATTTCTTCATTCATGTGTTGTAGTATATGCGTGGTTTTGTGCATCAGAGTATGGCATTAAACATTCTTTATAGCCCCAAAACATTTTCAGATCTTTTCTTAATTTGTCTGGCTCTTCCTATAGCTCAACATACTTGCAGTACATTCTGGTTTGATCTGTTCAATGAGTTTTATAAGCCTAGCTTTTTATTTTATCCTTCAGGTCACTAATGAGAGTACTGAATAGTACCTGATCTAGACCTGCTGTTTGAAGCCTCTTTTTCATTTTGATAGTGAATCATTAATGATTGTGCTCTAGATATGGTTTTCAACCAGTTTTGCACCCACTGTATTGTATTTTCATCAGCATTATGTGGGACATTGCATTGAAAGTCAGGAACAAGTAATAGCTATTTAGATGTGCTTGAGAGTTCAATGAGTATAGATGTATTAATATGTGTTTGGATTTTCTGACTGTTCAGTGAATGGATGCACATTTTTACTGGTGCAGCTGGTGCTTTTTAAAAGTGATGCATAGAAATTCACTTGCTAATGAAAATTGCTAAGATATCATAAAGTAAAGAAATGGGTTATTGGGTTCAGAAAACCAAAACCGACACTGAATCTAATTACCAAAGAGAAAGGTGTGCTGCTGTGAATTTGATTGAGATTTTATGTAAATCCTGTCCAGCTAGTCCACTCCAGCATTTGATTTACAAGTCTAATGGACAATAAGGACATGCATACTGCAGATAGTGAGTAAGCAGCAAAGCAGCTGCTCTGGTGAGCTACTAACTTAAGTGAATGATAGATATCTTACCATTTCTACTGTGTTTTTGTCTACAATATTTGGTGTTGGGGATGATCAGAATACAGTGACCCAAAGCTTTAGATTCACAGCAATAATTTTTGTGTAGAAGGCAGAGTTCCAAATCCTACAGGCATGTCCTACTTAACAGCACCAGTTGTCAAAAAAACCCACAACAACTATCATAAAAATACGAGTAATAGCTGATGTGCACCAATCACTCATCTTTAAGTACTTAGTAGCTTCCTAGGCTTTAAAGTAGCAGTGGTCTGTTTCAAAACTTATTTTATGAATTTAACATCTCTGCAGTCTGTAGTTCATTCCAGAGTCAAAGCTGTATTGGATGGAAGTGATGCAGGGGGTTGTGTATTTGAACCAATCCAGCAAACAGCACAATGACCTGTTCTGCTTTCCATGTTGTTATTCTTTCTGTGGCTCCCAAAGCAAAGAATTCCAGCTGTCTTGTATTCAGTGAAATGTCTTGAATTAGGGGAAGAATTCCACCTGTAACATTAGATTATTCTTTTTTGACCAGAGCTCTTAACAGTCCCAGTTCTGAGCCTGCCTTCACAATCTAAGTACTGCATGGCAAACTCCTTGAACTACACCGCTAAGTAAAGAAGCTGGCTCTTACAGTAGGACATGTGTACTTACAAAAAGAAAGACTTAGTGTAAGGCATGTAACTATCATTTGTGCCATAAGCTCTCCACATGTTTTTATGCACCAGTATAAACTTCATTGGCTTTTGCAAGCCTTCCATGTCGGTATTAGTAGAATAAATTTCAGCTCAGTGTCTTATGTCTACTCAGAGTCACTTTAAACTGAGAATTTTATACACAAAAGAACAAGCCTCTGAAGGTGACATTTGGCTCTGTATTCTCTGTAACATGCTTTACAATGTTGCATAATATGAGTTAACTTGGAAATTTAAAAAAAACTTAAGATGAGGAGAAAACATCAGATTTGCTCAGAGCTTCAGAGACAGGTCAGGGCACAGTCTCACAGGTTTTGATCTGCTGAAACTCCACTAGCTTCAGTGGATTCTGCTGATTTAGATCACGCAAGTGGCTCGGCTTAGATTGCACTAGTGGTGTTAAGGCATATTCAGGCAAACCCTTTATTCATCAGTTCTGTGATGAGTGCTTCATGCATAGCATCTTCTTTATCATTCCTCCCCATAATTTGATGTTAACATTTTCCCTTTCCTTAGTCTTTAAGATGTAAATAATCATCTGATTAAATATCTCTTGAGAAGATTATGCTATGGATAGAGGACTGTCACTGCACCCCTCACAATCAATGTTTCACTTGTTTATGTGATGTATGTACACCTGTGAGTAGTTGCCATTACCCTTGATTGCAGCGTGGGAGACTCCTAGCTTGAAACACAACTATGCAAAAATCTATCTTTTTTTAAATAGTGTCTTTTTGCAAATGCAAAAGCAAGGAAATGCACTGACTGTAGATAAAGCAGCACTAATGTGGAGAAAAAAAATACTGTTACAAGAGTGCAGCAGTCACTGAAACAGCTTTGGCCCCTCTGTTGCTGTTATCATGAGCACTGTGGCTTATACAGAACATATCTTAGCAGAAAAAACTTGATTTCTTCCTAGAAATAAAATTTCCACAGTATCTAATGCTAGGTATGCACTGGGTTTTCGTGAGGTATCAGATAACTTTCTTTACAAAATCTTCCCTGAGAAATTAAATTCACGTTGGCTTCTAGAAATGCTGCACGTGGGTTGGACACCTAGCTAGAGAGCTGTACAATGTGGAACAATAAAAGGCAATGTATCAAGTGTAGGGAAGTTTCCTACTAATGTAATGCAGGGAGTAGCATTAGGTCCAGTGTTATTTAACATCCTCGTTAATGATCTGTAAGAGGAGAGTAAACAGCCAGTTAATGAAATTCACAGATGATACTAAATTGGAGACATTATAAATATCACTGAGGGCAGCAAAATAATAGAAAGGGAACTGAGATCAGAAACATGCCAAAGAAATAAGGAAAGGAATGTCAGCTGGGACAAACGTAAGGTAATCCCCTGGGGGAAAATGGAAACAGCTCTGCTGTCTGGGAGGGGAAGCATGACAAGCAGTATCAGAGGCAGATTTCAAAGGCACCCCAATTCTGCAGCATAGCCTGGCATGGACCAAACCCTAGCAATCCACAGCAGCTTTGCACTACAAATACAGCATAGCATTAGTGGCCAGCTCCTCTGTACCACAGTGGGGAAAAGGCTGGTGTATGACTGGTGGGATGCCTCCACCAGACCTGAGGACTCACCTCCTCTGGGAAATCCTCTGCTGGCTGCTAAGCTGGCTTTTAGTCTGCTTTGTGTTGCCACTGGGAAGCAAAACAGCTTTAACAGACTGAGAATTGGACCTGAAGTATGGAGAAGGATTATTTAAGGTAACACAAAGACAGACAGGCCTGAAGAGGACAGTAGGAATATGAAAATAATATGTTATTAAAAATGGAAATTTCAGCCTGGATGTCAGGGGAAAAGCTCCTAATGGTAAGATGTAATTAGTCTGCAGGATAGTCTTCTGAGGGAAGTACTGGAAGCCCTGTCACTTAGGAGTTTTAAACACTGAATGGAGGAAACACTGGAAAACACGACAGGAAACAATGTAGAGTAGGCAGGGTGTGGGCTACATGTGTGTTCAGCTGGTCTGCTTGGTCTTATCAAACCAAGATAAAAATCTCCAGTAGCTTTCATTATCATTGAGCGCTCCACACAAAAGTGGTGATTCTGGAGAATTTCCGTACATCTCAGTCATAGAAGCATTTTCACCAAAATACCCCTGCTGCGCTATACTGAGATTTATTCAGTAAATTTACAAGCTTTTGTTTCTTATCTGTGGCTGAATGGTTGTCAGTCACACTCAAGACTGAAAAGGAAGAACAGCATTAAAACTCTCCTTTGCTCTACATAGCTCTCTTTTTCAGTATGTGCGTGTTCTTAGTTCTGTGCTGAGAACATTAAAAATGGTTAGCATGGATGTGGAAGATTTTACTACTGTAATTACAGAAAAAGGCTACCTGTCAGGAAAATAAATGCAAGTAATCAAACATAGGTATGAATCTGGCTTTGAACTGGGAGAGCCATTCAACCATGCCGTAAGGAGGCAGAGTTCCCAGTGACGTCAAGTGCTTATGCCAGAGTACAATCGAGCTGTGAACTGAAAGCACCACATTGGAACCAAATACACTGGAATTATACTATGACTGTTAGACTATGCAGGAATGTGAAAATAGAACTGCATATTGTCCTCTTACTTGCCAAATGTTTCCAAGTGAATTTAAGGAGGTAGGTGAATATATATACCTGAAAGAATGGCAAAAGAGTTGTAAAAGGATGAGGTTGTACAAATTATCTAAGAATACAGAAAACACTTGGAAATTGCTAAACGCAAATCTGACCAAGAAAGTTATCTCAGTACAAAGTCTCACACTGGGATGGCTTGCCTAGTCCTTCTAGGATGTGACTGGACAAACTATAGATGTAAAATCTGGATGAAAAGTTCTCCCTCTTGGTATGTTGCATATACTGGGACAAGTGCTTTGCAAAAAAAAAAAAAAAAAAAAAAGCTAAATGCTTTCCAACTTGCACTTCCTTTGACTATGAGGTTGGGAGCTTGGCTAATGGTTGATCAAAAGTAGGTCTAGTGTGAAACCACCAGGAACATGACTTATGGAATGGTGTTTTCTGGCAAGTTTGCCAGATATATGCAGGTACCTAGTTTGTGTGTGATGATGTCTACCACTTACATGTGTGCACATGCAGTTGTATACAGATGTGGTAACACCATAGGAAATATGTGTTTACAATGTGCACATGTAAGTACCTGGAGCATGTATCGTGTGATCAGATGTAGGGTGCACATAAAGCTGTAGGCTCACAGGATTAAATAGAAAATCTGATCACATGCATTTGAGAACCACTCCATTAAGACTTTCACTTGAGGTATCATAGGTTGGTGAAACAACTTAGTTTCTTCTTCAAGACATTTTTATTTCAATAATTGGATGCGTATGTAATCTGTTGGTCTCCAAATGTACTAAAGGAAAGTTCAAGACCATAAGCGTAGCCTTAATGTTCTTCTGAATTACACCAAATGATGGCACTACACTAAGCCAATTCCAGCAGTGAGGTTGCATCAGGATGTAGTTTGATCCTCTGATTGTGGCAGTGTCAGTCCTACTTAAGCTAGCATGAATAATGGGAGCTTTAATTCAAAGAGAGGTTGTTTCCTAAAATCATCTCCTAATGGTGCTGAGATGCTGTAGTTATCCCAAATACAGGTGTCTCTTTTGCCTTAGACATCACAGCAAGGTACCTACTGGGTAAATGCGGACTTTTAAATAGATCTGAGTTGATCAAAGCTGCGGACAATGGGATATTACTTAAAGGATGTAATAGTGAATAGGAAAGAAATGCCATTACCTGAGGGAAAACGTATGCTGGGTTTTGCTGATGCCATTCTGACAATGAGATCTAAGATGTGGAATTTCAACACCAGAGATGCTTTCAAAGTGCTAACACATCTTTGAGGGAGGTGAATGTGAGGGTAGCTGGGCATTGCCCTGCTTTCTGACAGCACCAGACAAGTGCTATAGCCACCTGGCACTGCAGAGTATATTGGGCTCAGACACAAGCAGCACTTTGAGGCACATGCATGTGCACCACTTTCTTCAAGATGTAAGTACGGAGCCACCTTTCCTTTTCACAGTCATGTCAAAGCACCCTGTTTTGCCTCCTGAGCTCCAGCAATTCAGAGAAACAGCCCACAGGCAAAACACACCTTCAACTTACTGAGGTTCACACTTGCAGCAGTAGGTCAGCCAGCCTCCGGCGGCTAGCATAAGTGGGGACTTTCACAGAGTGGCTGACTGTGCCTTCTTCGTGGGAAAACTTGGGGACCAGGCTCCACAACCCTTACATCAGCAAACCGATAATGCCATTCTTCTTTCATGTGCCACCACCACAATCTTCTGCAAAAGGTAAATTAAAAAAATATAGCTAGTATGGTGCAGCATTTGCATGCCTCTGCTACATTTTAACCTACTGTAAATATAGGAATCACATTTCAGACTGCTGCAGTCCAAAACCATCAAATGTATTTACACAGCAGTTGTGGAATTGTGGTAACTGATGATTCACGTTCACAAATGAGACTTAGGTGAAATTTTTTGGTCATGCCTACTAGAGCCAGTCACCTGGTTACAGCTGAAGTGAGTATGTGCACGTAGGCATGACCATTTTTGCACCTGCATTTGAGCTTACTGGAATTGGTACCAACTATATTATCTGTACCAGCAAGAAGAGGCCTGATGTAAAGCTTCCTGAAGAAAACTAAAACATTGTCGTTACCTTCTCTGGCTTTGGATCATATCTTAATTTTATTTGTTAAGTTCTAGGGCTTTAATCTTGTGTAACTATTTCTTCTACTCCAAAAATCTGACAGCAAAATGAAATGCAATAGTTTCAGAAAACTGACAATTTAATCATAATTTTATAATAAAATAATACCTCATTCTTATAGTTAATATTCATCCATAGATATTAGAGTGCTTTAAAAATATAATCTCCATTTTACAAATAGTAAACTGAACTTTTGAGCATTACATTTTAAAAATCAAGTATGCTGTAGGTCAGTCATTAGGAGAACACAATACATGCTCTTAGTTTCTCATATGTTATTTTAATAAAAGAAAGCTTTCAGGGTTAGCAAAGAGTGTCAGTTCATATGTATCTTGTTTACATTTTCTGAAGAAGTACATTACATATCTTGGATATTTGTCTGAGGAGGTGGGAGGGAGAGTAGAGGATCAGTGCCCCACAGTGCCTAAAAATTCCTGTTTTTAACAGCTCCCAGCAAGCTGATGCAATACATGGCTTTTGTCAGACTCATTGTACAGGGGTGGAAACTCATGGACAAGGAGAGAAAAGATAATCTAAAGACACCTTTGTCGTCAGACCCTCAGAATTAAGTAAATGTCTAACTTCCATTGGAAGTTAGGAACCCAAATGTCTGGAAGGATTTAGGTCTTGGTGATTCAGTGTTAGAAATGACGATGAAATCAATAATCATGATTTCTAACCCTGTGCTCCAGCAACCTTGTGTTATGGAACCATTCCGGTTGTGTTAGAGAGACAACTTCTCCCAGAGTCAGTGTTGTTGATACCCTCTAATAGAGCTACCTGGATAAAGAAAATCCCCTTCAGATCAATGGGGTTCTCCAGCTTGCTCATTTTTCCTGAAGATTTATGAAGTGAGCTTTAAAAGGGTTGAATGCTGGCACTATGTCCCACAATTTGACAGGGTGTTTGGGTTTCTTCACGGGGTTCCAGATAATTACTCTGGATTTTGCTTTTTGGATTAAAACTTCTGTTAGTAATTTCTAAAAAAATATTAGCAAAACATTTACAGGAAATTTAATTTCTATTCCACTGCATTTTATGTTTATACTATCTGACAGTTCTATCTGTACCCAGTATCCCTTCTGAGTCCTTGATGGGTATTAATGATGAACTGCTTCTCAAGTATCTAAAATATTTATATGCCCCGTTGGTCACGTAAGTGTTTTTGGAGCACATCAAAGAGTGAGGCATTCGCAGAGGTCTCCTTCACTCTTATGCTTTCCTATTTTCCTACTCAGTTTTGAATACTTGAAAACACCTGGGCTGGAATGGTGTAAATAAATGACATCTGATCAGAGCCTAAAAGCTGGAAACCATTAAGTTCACTTTAGAGGAACAAATTTCCTCTAGTGTTCAGTGGAATTCCTCATGATGTTCAATAGAAGTCCCCATCACTCCTGGAGTTGTTGGAGGCACTCAAACTATTTCCCTGTAGTTGGGGGTTGAGATTGGGGTTAGAGAAAGCTTTTTTGAACTAAGAAATGGTTTTGACAGGGTAGTCAAAATGTTCCATCTCGAAACCTTGGGCTTTTTAGGAAGAAATAAAGAGTTTCTTCGTCCCAATTTTTCTTCTTTCTTTGCCCCACTGCTAACTCTGATCAGTTGGTTACCTATGACCTCTCAGAAATGTCTTGCCTTTCATGTGTGCAGGGAGCTGTTTGCAAAGCAGCCCTGCACCAAACAATTTTTGTGGCCTATATTGCAGTAAACCTAATCAGTATTTATAAATCAGAACTTTAACTTAAAGTAGGATTTTATAAACTAAATCATTATTGTATAGCTTCAGAGTAATAAATCAGTCACTTGTATCCTAAGTGCAAAGTGAAGATTTATAAATCAAAGCATTTTATTTAGGAATTTCTCAGCATGATTTGTAAATCTTCTGTAGAATTTGTAAATCCAGATCGGGGTATGTAAATCCATTTCATGACTTATAAAGCAGTTGAATGTTTTAGCTAAATCTAATGTTTAAAATAATGATTTCTGAATCAAAACTTTCTACTAAAGATTTACTGGTGAGTTTTATAAATCAGAGGCAAGATATATAAGTCAAACTGTGAGAAGTGCAGATTTATAAATCCAACTTGTAAATCAACAGAAAAAACATCATGTTTTACACTAAATAATATTTTACAAATGGCACCTCATACATCATGCAATTGCCACAAATCTTCTACATGGGAGTCAGGGTACATAATGTGTGACTGAATCAAAAAGAAAAACTGTGAGAAAGACCGCACAGTGGGTTAAATGCTCAGCTTGAGCCTTCCAAGATTTGGCTTGTGTTACCCGTGAACCAAGTTCAGTGGTGCCGACCTAGTCAGTAGTGGACATTTGTCCAAATCAATACATGATGGCATAATTCATAACCTTGGCAATTGCAGCAGAGGGGAGGCCCCACACAGGAGTAACAGGGATGTTGTAGATCATGATTGAAAAGCATTGGCAGAGCCATGTAGGGAACCTTATGCAGCACCTGTCTGCAATGCACCTGTTATAGCAGGCTGTCCCTTTTAAAGGAGCCAAAATCCACCAAAAAACCCCCCCAAACCCAACCAAAACCCCCATAAGCCTCAATAATCTAACAGACCTTTCCACTAATGTAATATCTTGATGGGTAAAAAAAAAAAAAAGAAGTTCTAGTTATATGCAGATGTCATGAAAAGGATTTAAGAAAAATCCTCACTTTTTAATTTCCAAAGAAATTTCTATTCCCACAGCAGAATTTATGTCCAAAAGCAAATATTAGAGAATGATTGGCCTACAAGTTCTGTAGGGGCTTCACATCCTGGTGGCTGGAAATTCTACTACAGGTTTGGAGGTGGTGGGTTTGCATTTTCACAGCCATGGAAAACTCTTTTTTCCTATGCCTTATCACTTGTTTAGAACCAGCAATCTACCTTTGATGGCCAGCTAGCTCAGTGCTTTCCCTCTTTCTACCTTCCACCTTCAGTGCTCACAGGAAGCTGCAAATCTTGGATGTGGGGTATGATGATGGCACTGCCTCTTCTGGTGCCTTTTCAGTAGGACAAGCAGAGCTGCTGTGGCCTCCAGGAGCTCAGGTACTCCCAACCACGATGCAGCAAGGGGCCTCCATGGACACTGGGCTTTTCAGTTCTTCTTTAGTAGGCAAATGCACTTGAAAGCTAGGATCTGAGAGCTTCAGTTGGTATCCAAGTCAGAAAACTACTATTACAGAGAAAAATGATACGGGGAGAAGGTATAGCTGTCCTTGCTTCTGACAGAGTTTTTCAATGGGAACAGCTTCCTGTCACCTACCTGTGAGTGAAAAATATCTTGTGTCTCAAAATATTTTTTTTAGAATTCAACTGTTGGGAGGTTAAAAAATTAGTCAGGAATATCAAGCTAAGATTTGTAGATGAGTGCCACTAATTTTTATAACAGGATCCTTAATTGACTATTTTTCAGTTTCGAAGTAAAGAAATTACAAATGAAATTTGCATTTAATATAATAGAACAGAATTCAGTTCCAGAATACAAGAAGCTCTGTATATTCCCCAATGAAAACCTTGAGTTAAAATGGAGTTGAAGTTGAGAGTGTATTTCAGTAACTTGGGGGTAAAAGAAATAACCAGGGTGTTGTAATTATCCCTAAAACAACAAAATTCAATAGACATGAATAAACTTAAAAGAAATGCAAACATGTTAAAGTAGGGAAATACCTAATTAAGGCAAGTAAACAACCTTCACTGTGCCCTGTAGTGATGTCATACAGTAATTATATAGCTATGCATTTTACTGTCCACTAGAACTGATTTTTTATGATCCTTTGAATTTTATACTTCTCCCTTCCTTTGTAGCATCACTGCATGGCAGAGAGATACAGCACGTGCTGAAGAAAGAGGAGTGAGCCGGGATGTGGAGATAACAGATTAAGGGTAGCTTTGAGGGGAGAAACAGGCAGGAAGGATGGCATAAAGGGAGGAAGAAGGGTCATTTAGGGACGAAGAAGTCTAGGGGACAATGGCACATAACAGAGCAAAACCAGGGCTGGGCAAGTCGTCTTTTTGAGGCCTTTTTGACATTGCTAGCAGCAGAGGGGAGCTGGGCTTTTTGGATTTCTTTGAAGCCAGACTGCAGGGTGAGTGAGCGGCAGTGCCAGAGACCATGGGCCAATGACTAGGGTAGGAATGTCTCAAACAGGTTTTGTTCACCAGGTAAGATCTTTGCAGAACTGCACCCAGAGGTATAAAGTACCTTTTTCTGATGTGTTTCTTCCTACATCCCCGCTTCAGAGCCTTCATCTGTTCTGCTGCAGTATCCCATGGAGACAAAGCTGCGTTCCAAGGGGTCATGCAGCTACACAGACTTTGTATTGGTGGCCAAGTCTTCTACAGTGAAAACTGTTTAACATGAATCAAAGATTTCTTATGCCTTCCACTCATTACAATCCTTAAAACTGTACCATGAAAATTAGGAACAGAGTGGACATTTCCATAGCCTGTTACACAATGAAATAGAGCAACCTTTGCTAAATTCCTCAATAACTATGGCCTGGGAACAGTCCGCAACAAACTGTAACTACCTGGAAAATTTTGAGAGTTTTTGATGTTGCCATTAAAACATTTGAACCAGTTGAAGTCTGATAGTGTGTTAAAATGCTAAAATATTTTTTTCTTTTTTTTTTTTAATACATTCCTGGACACATCATTCAGAGTTATAAACTGGGAGAGGATATGGTGCAGTTTTCAAACATTACAAAAAGGTCATCCCTCAATGTTAAGTGCTAAAGTTTATCTATAAAGCTTCCATTGCATTTTTAAGCTTACTACCTCCCTTTCCATTTATAGTCCAGTATATATATAACCTTATTTTTTTTCCCTTTTAATATTTGCATTTTTTTTAATATCAAAGTTCTCTTGCAATTTTTCTCTTGTAAATGCTAAACAAATATTTTTGTTTTATCTTCTCATATAATAATTCCAAACAGGTCTTGAGTGAGTTGCAGTCAGTCCCTCAGAGAAAAATCTGACTGAATTTCTTCTTTGGGAAACAATGCAAAACTGTGTGGGCCTGCAACTGACCTGGCAGTTGTCTAAATACATTAGGATGCACCACTTTAAAAGGCAAGGTTGCATCTGATTCCTCTGAAATGGTTGCAGGTTCCTCAGCCTTCCCTGTTCTCCAGCATAGCCTGGAATTCAGGGGCAATGCTCAGAAAAATCCAGGCTATATTGCAGGAGGAGTAACAAAGCAGCAGATATTTAAGTGGGTTTGAATGCAGAGAGCCCTATTCAAAGACATCTGAAATATTGCTCTACTATTTGACATGACTTTTGGTTCTTAATAGGCGACAAAGTTGAATGGCAATAGTGCCATATCCTTTAAGCTATATGGGCAGTACTTGAAAAGCCTGTATTGAAAGTGGAGCTATGTCTGATGCCATGATATGGAATTTTGGATAACACTAACCTCATCAGCTCATGCAGAAGTTCAAATCCTGAGCTAGATATGGCAATAAGTACATTTTGTGAGCCTCTTTAAGCTCCAAGGTCAGATCTTAGAGCCAAACAGCTGCTTCCTGGACCACAAATCTTATCTCCTTCTTGGACATGAAAGTTGGCTATTGCCTGCACTGGAGGGCACAGTGATTAAAAGGCTTTTGGCCTCCTAGAGCCTTGCCTATAGCTGTGGGTGGGAGGGTGACACAGATGAAAGCCATCATTAGAGTATCAGAAAATCCAAGTCATTATCCTAATGCAAAACAGAGAGGACTAAACACCTCAGCAGGCTGTGCTTCAGTGACTGTGATCACTAGAAGAAACTGAGATTATTTCCCTTGCACCTAACCTCACGTCTCAGAAAGCCTAACTGCAGTTGTATGGTTGCCTGATTTACAGGGACATTACCAAAGCTAATTACAGTTTTCATACTCTCGTGATTCACTCCCAAATCACAGAAATTGTTTTAAGGATTCCATCGCCCCTTCTTCTTCTGGAGGTGTATTCTGAAAATGCAAAAGGAAAATACTGAAGTAGAAAAGAAATAGATGTGAATTAGATGACAAAGATGCATAAGAGTTACTTGCTACTTGTATAGTGTACAATTAAAAATAGAATACTGTATTAATACCAACATCTTCTGGTTATACATGATGAGACTGCTATCCATAAAAGGAACTGAAATTACTTTGTGAAAATAGGTAAATGCTACTCCAGTATTGCACATAGGAAGAATGCATCATATAATTTACAAGCAGCTTATCCACTGTATTAAAATCCATGTTCTACAGAGGTTGAGTGTCAAGACCGGGGACTTGAGCCCAAAACATTGGACTTCAGATAGGACTTTTTCTCACCTTGCAGCTCAGAATTCCCAGCAGTGACAATACCATCAGAATGAAATACCAAACAGTAGTGCTCCATGCCAGAAGCAGCATGAACACCTATCTCTTGGGTCATCATCATAAATACATTCAGCATGACTGACTAGGGCATTATTCACTATGGTATATAACTCAACTTTCACATCATGGGAGTGACACAGGAGAGGAGACCACTCTGTAGGGTATAAAGAAGTGATAATCTGTAAAAATGGGTATCCGTCTTGCTCTAGAAGTCATGCCAACTAGTAGTACAGCACAGTTGACAAAGCTGAAAGCAGGAAAGAGTACAACTTTGCCAGCTGTACTTGCTGCCCTCATCTTCTGTTGAAGCCTTGGATGCAGCTTTACTGCTTGCATACTTTGTATGTCACTAGCATTGACATAGAGAAGACGGTGAAGTCTTATTTCTTTCATATTCTATAGAATATAATTATATAGATTCTTCTGAAATACCAACTCAGACTTCCCAGTTGTGATTGGTAGTAAGTAATACTGATGCCAATGGTGAGCAGTAATAAGCAGTACTGATACTTAAACTCTTGCTGACATCTTTAGTCATCCTGCTGACCTTTTTCTCTTTCCTGGTTTGTAATATTCGTCTAAAAGGAATATATCATTATGTAATCATGGAAGATGACTTTCCTTGTGTTTGCACTTTTTCATACTATAAGAGAACCGAATCTTTTTTTTTTTTTCTCACAGTAAATGGCTTTGCAAACTTCTCATATCAAAGATTTGGACATGAGCCAGCAATGTGTGCTTGCAGCCCAGAAGGCCAACCGTATCCTGGGCTGCATCAAAAGAAGCACGGCCAGCAGGTCAAGGGAGGTGATTCTGCCCCTCTACTCCACTCTCGTGAGACCCAACCTGGAGTACTGTGTCCAGCTCTGGAGTCCTCAGCACAGGAAAGACATGGACCTGTTGGAATGGGTCCAGAGGGCCACAAAAATGATGAGAGGGATGGAACACCTCTCCTATAAAGAAAGGCTGAGAGAGTTGGGGTTGTTCATCTTGGAGAAGAGAAGGCTCTGGGGAGACCTTATTGCGGTCTTTGAATACTTAAAGGGGGCTTATAAGAAAGATGGGGACAGACTTTTTAATAGGGTCTGTAGCAATAGGACAAGGGGTAATGGTTTTAAACTAAATGAGGATAGATTCAGACTAGATATAAGGAAGAAATTTTTTACCACGAGGGTTGTGAAACACTGGAACAGGCTGCCCAGAGAAGTGGTAGATGCCCGATCTCCAGAAACATGCAAGGTCAGGTTGGAGGGGACTCTGAGCAACCTGATCCAGTTGAAGATGTCCCTGGTCATTGCAGGGGGGTTGGACTAGATGACCTTTAAACATCCCTTCCAACCCAAACTATTCTATGATTCTATCAAAACCTGTTCATCATCATCATCTTGAAGGTTTTGTGCACGAGGGCTTCTCATCAAGCCATTGCTTCATTTATGATCAACATAACTCATAAACTTTGTCTGACAAGGGAAAGTAGATTATCTTCTGCTAGTAACTCTCATATTTCAGTTTCAGAAAGAGAGGGGAAAAAAAAACCCTGAGAAAAAGTTCTAAATGCTGCCATTCATTTTGTAACCATTTCTTAATCCAATTTTTAGGAAAGATTTCTACCATATAAGGTCTGGCTTGCAAACTTCCTAGTAATTCAAGTGAAAGGAACAGATCTTCAGAGAGAGCAATGACTGGTAACTGGTGAAGTGCTGTATGGCTTTCTAATGCCATTACCCTCAGAGGTAAAGAAAGAGTCTAGTTATTCTGGGCTGCAGTCTCCTAATGTGGGTCTTCAGTCTTCGCTTGACAACTTAAATGTCCTTAGGTCCCATTGCAGGGTGATTTTTAGCATAAGTACCTGCTTTGATCCATGTTGCAGTGTGTTTCTTTCTGTTTGAGAGCCAGGAGTCAACCTGGATATACAGAGACATTGAAGCACAGAGGCTTGAATGACAATCTACTCATAGATTACAGCTGAAAAAAAGTGCAGGTAAGACCAAAGGACATGCTATTCTACCAGAAAGCAAAAAAACAAAACCTGTTTTTTGAGACTAGCCTAAGAATGACCCACAGAATGAGTCATCTGCCTCATTAAAAAAGCTTTTATGCTTGAAGTTTTTAGCTAAGGACTTAAGAATAAATGATGCCATTTGGCTCAAAAGTCAGCAGAGGAAACTTTTTCAGTTTAAGTAACTATCTTTTATTTGTTGAGATTTTGGGGTGAATGACCTAGGGGTTTCTTGGTTATTGATGCAAGGTAAAGTAATTGTTAAAGCAAACAGAGAGAATCCTGCTTCTTGTGTTCTACAGGCCCTGCCTGTTCCTTTCCTGCTGTTTGCCACCAACATGTTTTTGCATCCAAGAGCCATAGAAAGAGCTTAAATTTCTCTCTTAGCTAAAGAGAGCTCTTTCAGAGTGACAAACTCGGGAGGTATTTTGCTTCTTAAAATATGCAGGGCAGGGGCCATCACTAAACAAGTTTCTCTATCTTTTTGTTACCTTTTCAAGCATTTTCTCCTGTGTATCATATTTAAAACTGGCAGCTATTTTGTCCAAAAAAAGAAGTGCTTTAGGAGACATTGCCTCTGTGGTGGCTGCTTAGATTACATGCAAAGCAGAAGACATGCAGGTTCTCTCCTGCTTTGTTTTACACATGCACTGGAATCTGATAATTTAGGTTGGAGGGACCTGTGGAGCTGGGAAGACCAATCCCTTGTTCCATGCAGGGCTGTACTAAAAATCAGAGCAGGTTGCTCAAGGTTTGTCTGCCTTACGCAGACAAAAAAAGAAAATCTCTATGGATGGAGATTCTGCAGCCTCTCTGGGCAAACTGTCCCAGTGTGTAAATAATCTTGCTGTGATTCTTTTTTTCCTTTTAGACCATTTGGATTTCCCCCTCTGCAACTTGTGACCATTGCCTCTTGTTCTTTTGCTGTGCATCTCTGAGAAGAGTCTCTGCTATAACCCTGCCTTAGATAGTATAAGACAGCAATTAAATTCTCCCTAAACCATCCCTTCTCCAGGGTAAACAAATTTAGTACACTTAGCCTCTCCTCTCTTGTCTCCAGTCCACTGGACTCTCTACAGTTTGTTGATGTTGCTGCTGAGCTGTAACTATAGCTGTAGCTATAAAACTAGTAAGGTTGTTACTGACTGGCCTGTGTGAAACTTGTAGCTCTGAATAAATATACAACCATGTTTTTCATAAAATTACCCCAAACCGTGTGTAATAAGGATGACAAAATAATCTTGATTATACTTTTTTATATCAATTCTCATCAGACATTATAAATATTCATGCAAGAATAAGTGTAAAGTAAATCGAGATAATCCCAAAACAGCACTTTAAAACAGAATTTTCATCCAGTGGATCACCCTATCTACAAAGGATGGCAATAAAATGTATCAGTTGGCCTTGTAATTACTAGGTTTCATATGTCCATATTCCTTATGAAACTTGGAACCTGAATTTAAATGTGGACTCAAAGCTTTGCTTTATTAAGGTATGACGGGTTCAACAAGTGGTATAAAGACCACTTGATTTTGATAGTTAATAATTTTGTTTGTGTGACTCTATCCAGGACAGCATGAGTTAGTCTGCTAACAATGGGTATTGTTTGCTTTTAACATGACAATCAGGGAAATTGAGGTGGGGGAAACTGACAATTAAAAGGGATTTAATGCCAAAAACCCCACCCAAACCCAAAAGGAAGTTGTACAGAATTACAGCAGTGGGAGCTGCCTGAGTAATATCACCTGGTCTGGCTAGATCTTTCTAAGGAAAGAAGGGGAGCTTGGGAATTTAAGGGAGGCACTGAGTGAATGCAGATGGGTCTGCTAGCTCCAGGAACTGAACTCTACTGACACAGCTGCTGAGCTTAATAAGGACTATATATATGCTTCTCCTCTGTCCTGTTTTGTATTTTTTTAATTTCTGTTCTTGCATGTGAATTGTACACAGTGAAGTTAAGCCCTGTATTTTGGCTTGTTAATTGTGCTATTTAAGGTGCTTCACTTGGCGATCTCTGAGAGGTTGAGTCTAAAAGTGTGGCTGTCGCAATGAGTCAGAGGGCTTCTTGCCCACTGGGATGAAGAGTGGGATGGGTGAGCTGCAGCCTCAGTGCACGATGGTTTTGATAATTTGATGTATGCTATATTTTGGTATAACCTTGTGTATCGATTTAAGTGGCTGTGCTGCTAACAAAAGGACATCCAAAAAATGGATCTGGAATTGGGTATACATGAAAGATGCCTGTGACTATACAATACAGTACTTTGGTGTGGCCTTGGGCATCCATTAAACATGTTTGCCTATGCTGCAATGGTAAGTGCTGCTGGATGCATGATTGGCACAAGTGCCAGAGGCTCGTGCCATCTTTTTGTTTGTGAATTTCTTTACAAAGATAACTGAAGAGAAGCTTTAGTCTTTCTTTCATCTGTTTTTTCTCTGCTGTTTATTCACTTCCTTATGATCACTGATACGTTTTCTGGGCCATGCCCAGATGATTAGCTGCAGTTTAGCTCAAAGCTTCATAAAATGTGGCTTTCAAATGAGATAGTGATAGATGAGTTATATCAAAGTAGTGTATGTAGAGCTAGGAATGACAGCTCTTGCTGCCACTTAGGATTGTATTAAAAAAAATTGGAAATTTCTAATTTAGAGAGATTTAATTTAAGAGATTGTGTTTATTGTCTTGGCTGTGGAAAGCCTGTTTCTTATTCCATCATCTTGTATCAGTCAGGCTACTTCCCCTTTAAGTTGGTAGGCAAACTCGTGATTGATAATGAGGGAGGACAGGTGGTATTGTGTGAAACCAGGCAAACAAGTGCTGCTGAGATGAGGGCCTCAGGGATCCTCAAAGAGCAGCTAGAGCTCTCCTCACTTTTATCTGTGCTGTGCTTCTGTCCTTCAACCGTGTGTGCAACACCAGGAGTCTGCCTATTGGTGAGTCATACTATAACTAGGGTGGAGAACACTTCTAAAATTAATTACTTTAATGAATATTGAGTATTACCTGATTTTTTTTCTGGGTGGTTTTCTACCCTAATTCCTGTCCTGACTGGTGATGGTGTTTATGTATAGCAACATGTAGCGTGGACTTCTTGGAAAAGTTAATAACTGCCTGTACATGCGGGGATGTGAATACAACATGAAACCCATCTAACTTTGAAAACAAAAGATGATCATTGTGGTAGATGAAGAAATAGGACAGTCTCTTTGTGGATGAAGGAAAAAGAAGGATTCAGGCTTCCCCACACCAGAAGTTTAGTGGCAATAATTGTATTAAAAAAAAAAAAATCCTCATTGGACATTTAGGCTTGTCAGGCTTTGTTCTAGTCTTTTTTAAGCATGTTAATTATGATACGGTTAGTATCAACTTAAAGTGTTGCCAAAAGTTTTCTGTATATGTTTATGTATGATCATGAGAAACACACATTCCATGAATAATTGGAGGACCCTGTATGGTCTGATACTGGATTCTTTGGTCAAAATTTTGTGGAAAAAAGACTCGAGTAAGAATTCAAAATTATTTCTTAGCAAGTGAATTTGAAGCACTTAATTTGATGTCTTTTTCTACCTTAGACTGTAAAAACAAGACCAGTTATGCTGTTAGCTGGACTTTGAAAATGGAAATAATTATGTAATTAAGAATGTGCTTCAGTTCTATTACACTATCCATAAAATTCCACAATCTTAAAAACAACACGTTTTAAAATATTTTACTAAATATAATTCATGTAACTGAATTTTATATCCTACGAAGTTGTGCAATTAAATAGTACACAACTATTTCTTACAATTAAAGATTGCAAGGATCTTCCTACATACAATATGATATATTTAACAACTTTTTATGCTAAATAGTTGACATAGTTAATGTTGTAGTCGCTTAATTCAATTTTAATTAGCCAAACACTAGTTTGAAAATGTGAGCTTTTCATTAACTGACATTGCTCATATTTTTGCTGCTTGTTTTCCCCATAGTTCTTTCAAATTATGTATGTATAATGTGTTAACGTTCATGAAATGCATTTATCACTGAAGGCGATGCCAAAATTATTGCAGAGTGAAGAGAAATATACGCATGTGTTTTTTGACAAGTGTAGCTTGAGCCTGAGAAGATTAAAAAAAAATAAATTTTGTAGTAGTAACCAAGTTCCACTCCTGCAGAAAAGTCTTCTGGCTTGGTTTTATCTTGGACCAAACAGTGTTTCTCTTCCTGTTCTTTGTCTGTATGACAACAGACCCATAGCAACTACCTTTGAATAATATGTGGGCTGTTTTATCTCAGAAGTGTTAAGAGAGAAAAAACTAGGGAGAGAAGATAGAAAGACAGTGACAGCAAGTGGAAAGTGGAGCAGGACCATTTGATGGTCACAGTTGTCTAGGCTGAGATCCTGTCACTGCATAGCCTTGAATTACACAGAAACCAGGAGAACTCGATGGAAAGGGATTTACACCTTGAGCAAGGATCCAGGAGAAGTATTTCATGAGGGACGGTTTCTAAAGGACTTCTATAATTTATTGTTTGATTCTGAATTATAAAATAGGGAAAAGGTGATATTAATTTGACTTTGTTATAATACTTGCTTTGCACTGTTAATCCTACTGTCTATATAGCTGGGGAAAAGATACCAGCTGGTTGTAGGCTAGAAATTACCATATTAATGTTTTATTTGTGTGGGAATATAGTTGTGTTAATTAATGTTTTGATGTGGTTACCAGCACTTAGTGGTCTCTGAATGTCCCCTGCTGACTTAGGGGAAATTAGAAAGGTTTGGGTATAAATGTGGTGGGGCCAGTTACACCATCTTTACCTAGGTACTCAGGGGGGATTCCCACTTTATGAAGGGTGGTGGTGTGGACTCGTGCCATCAGGGAGAAGCCTTCCAGAGAAGGAGTGAAGGGTGGCTGGGGAAAAGGAAATACGGGAGGTGTTAAGCTGAAACAGGGATGTTCAAACAGTGTGCAGCTTGACTCCAGACAAGGCTGTCTGTCTCTCAGTATTGATAATTATTACCTCACTATATATGAAGAAATCTAGGTGCCTGTCTTGCTACAGAAGTATATTTACAATTCAGTGCTATTTCACAGTCTGAGATACTTCTTTTTCTTTAGTCGCAATTGGTTCACTTTCTTATTAAAACTTCTGGAGTTTTTGCTTTATTTTTCCTGCCAAGAGGAGGGTAGGGAGAGAAGCCCCTGAAATGTAAAGAAGGGATATGAATGAGGAAAATGGAATGTTAATCTTGAAGCTGTCACTTACACCCTTTGCTTTACTTTATTCTAGCTTTCTCCCTCTGCCTCCCCACCCCCCCTTCCTTCTTTCTACGTCCTTTGTTAACTTCTTTCTCCTTTCAACTGCCATTATTGCCAAAAAGTGTCTTTTAATATAAATATTTTAATGTAATGGACAGGCACTGTGTTTATGCCATTGATAGCTCTCCTGTGCTCAGTCTGCAGATCTGAAAGAGTTAAACATACCAGCACTCTGTAACCTAGATAAAAAATATGCATTTTAATTTCTAATAAAAAAAAATCAAGCAGGTATGAATAGCAATAAAATTGCTCAAAATGTTTAAATTGAAGGAAAACAATTGAAAATGGATTTAGAAATATAATGTTTAGTTAAGCAAGGTATAATGTTCTGTTATTTTAATCAGTATTGTGAAGCAATTTAAACTATGCTGGAAGAGAGTTCTTACATTTTAACATATAATTCTCTCCCTCCCCCAAACAGTCACCAAAAATTCTTTACTGTTTC
This sequence comes from Haliaeetus leucocephalus, assembly GCF_000737465.1. Classification (NCBI taxonomy): domain Eukaryota; kingdom Metazoa; phylum Chordata; class Aves; order Accipitriformes; family Accipitridae; genus Haliaeetus; species Haliaeetus leucocephalus. The sequence goes on along the minus strand of NW_010972528.1, from coordinate 10,693,073 downwards.
AGTCATATTCTGCAGTCCTTGGCAATAGCGTGCCCTTTGTGCAAAGGTTTTCAGGTTTTTGGTCTGTCTCTTGGTTGGCCTTAGTACAGCCAGCGCTGGACAGAGCAGCCAAATGGACCTCCAGGCTGTCATGTGAAGAACTAGATGCTTTACATAAGTCCTGGAAGAACAAATAAACAAAAAATCCACTACCAGTCTTAGCATCCTTAGAGAGATGCAAAAGATTGACTGTATGGGAGGAGTCTTGATTCAGCAGTATCTCTGTTATAGAGTAAAGCTTGTCCCTGCCTTTCTTGGCAGGGCAAATGGGGTGCATTGCTGTGCAGGTAACAAAGGCTGAAATCTCAACTCTGCTGGGCTGTATGCTGCAGTGCAAACACCTGGAGAAAGAGCGTGACTTGAGGGAGGAAAAATAGGATTGGTAACTTCTAGAGTCTCCTCCAGCCCTGGTTCTCTGATGCCCCAACCAGCTGACAGTTCAGTCCTGGCACTCTCTTCTGGGTAACTGAAACCCTGGGAAGTTTAAGCATGTGTGAATTGGTTCAGACGAACACTTTTGCTTTAGATGCTTATCTGGAAAATACGTAGGCATATTTACAGCCTTTGTTCTGATTTTTGTGATGCTTTCTTGATTCCTCTACCTGCACTGAAGGAAGTGGGTCTATCTTGCCAGTTGCTGTCTGTCCAGCATCTTCATGGGTGACTTTAACCCAACTTCTCTTTTTATCCTCCATCTCCTTCAATACAGGCTTGTAGGCCTGACACTACTGCCTATACCTCTCTGAGGACAGTGCAAAACTCCTGACTTTGGTGCAAACATTTGCACGCTTCTTGCCCCAGCAGAAAAGAGGTGTTTGCTGATATGGATTTAGAGGTTTATCTTCTTGGTCTTTTTAAGAGAGCCTCGGTTCTTTGGGGAGGAGGAAGGGGTGTCTGTGCTCAGTCAGCCTGGGGGCACTACTCTAAGGTGGGCACCGGGCCTGTCCTGTGTGCAGGCCCTACCCGGAGGAACTGCCACCTTTGCCAAGTTGTCTTCAGCAGCTGCCGTGTGAGGTGAGGGGTAAGGAAGCTGCGCTAGCGGGGGGGGCCCTCTGCGTGCAACGCTTTCCCCTTTGTGGCCTTCTCCCTCCAGATGGGACTGTGGGCACATAGGTCTCTCATGCTGACCTCAGCTTTACCCCACAATTGTTCCTGTCTGTTCATTTAAATTCCAAAAGAAATGCAGAGTAAAGAGAAGATCCTGCCCTGCGTCTGCGGAGCACCCGGTCTTGCAGCCCGCATCCCTGCTTGGATCTTGTGGTACTGCTCCAAAAGGACTCCTCGGGAGAGGAGCTGCATTGGTGATAAATCACTGTGCCTGAGGCTGCTGAAGAAGTAAAGTGGGGGAGAAAGGAAGCACTTTGCCCTGCCTTTTATTTTCAGGGTGGCTGCATTTGTGGGGAGAACTGTGGGCTGCAAAGGGAGGTTTCTCCCCTTAATCATCCAACTCTCCTAACAGAGGACTTGAAACTGCGGACACTTCCTATGCACATTGGAGTGAATGGCATGCACGGGGACACCTTGATGTTCTATGTGCAGTCCCTGCCACTTTTAAACAAGCTTTTTGGTATTTAGAATGTGTTTATTAAAGAAGGTTTGGGCTTTAGAATAGGTACTAAATCTCTGCAATGTGCTGAATTCCCATTCTGTGATACTCCAGTGCCAGTGCTGAACTGAGGGGAGGCGGGTGAACTTAAATTAACCCAGGAGAGGAGGGTGAATGCTGCTTTCAAGCAGCAGATGCTGCAGCACCAAATAAGCATATTGCACAATAAATAGCAGTCGTGGCTTTAATTAGGAATTCAATTGAAGTTAGAAACCACTTGCCTACAGTAAAATTGTCCTATTTAACATTTCTATCAACGTTTTTTTTTATCATTGGCATTGTTGCTTTTAATTTAACTTTCAATTTTAACTTTCAATGTAATAGATAAAATCGTTTTAAGACTGCATTAATAGTTCTTTCTTGTGAATCTATCTCAATCTTGTATTTGAATCACAGACACTGAACAAATCTGAGACGTTCAGGGCAAAAAATAAGCAAGTCTTTCAACTAGCTGTCCAAAATCTGGAATACCTGTGCTTTTGGATCAGTAGATCTATTTGGAACTCCAGGAATGCGTGTTCAGCATCCATACAAAATGCTTTCTTTGAAACCTCTGGTCTGGTGGATTGGAAAGCAGTTGAAAGGTGACAACCTATCAATATGTGGCTCAGAATTGGAGGAATAGCGGCTTCACTTCCAACAGCAAACACAGACTACCTTTAGGTATTGAGCTTCCTAAAATGTAAGTGTTCAGGAAAGAAAAAAAACATGCTTGCTTTGTTCCACCAGTGTGCTTGTAACTTACCTATTGCAACCATAATTGATGTTTGCCTTTGAGGATTAGCTATTTATTGTGTTGGCAGCTTGGAAAAGGCTTTCCACACTTTTAGTTGAGGATCAGTGCATGATAAGTGATTCCTAGTGCCTGCAGAAGCACTTACGTGACGATGGCGGTAACAGGCTGAGGAGAAGATGATGTGTGAGATAGGGCAGATGATCTGCTAGTGGGAATCCTCTGGATCTGTCCATATGGATGTTGAACTGGGAGGGACTGGGACTCTGCCAGCAGGAATAAGACTCAAAGACAGCCTCTGAAGAGAAGTAAGGATCCTTGTTGGCTAAGAAACATACCCTCCACCTACCTCTTCACCCCCATAGACCACAAAGCATTTGCCAACAAATAAATATATATATCTCTATATTATAAACACACCTCTAAAATAATTATAAAGCCTTTACTACCAGAATAATGCCACAGTTCTGAAATGTGGAAATATTACAGGAAAGAAATTAATGAAGCACTAGTAGGTAAAAAATGCAAACAATCATATGAAAGAAATCAACTCTCATAGTACAAGAAGGGGTAACTTCTGCTAGCCCCAAGTTTCCTGTTATCTCACTTGGGGGAAATTCTTTCCTGGTACAAGATCAAAATAAGGTATTTTGAGTAATTCTGGGAATGTAAGGAGACACAAATCAAACTTTTGAGAGAGTTTAATACCTACAATAATACCAGTGTTTTCTACCCTTTATCCTTCCATCAGATGTGGGCAGTCTGTATTGCAAGAGAAGGAAGTAGAAAACCAAACCAAGACCACTGAACTCTTCAAAGAAGTTTTGTCCTACCCCGAATCTATCCATGTTCCAGCAGGAACTATATGCAGAGTAGGGACTGTAGCTGAGCCTTGTTAACTGGATTGAAATTGCAGCCAAATAAAAATACCCTAAATTGTAGACATCCATTTATTCCTACTCTGGTTAAGAAATAACTTTCCAAAGCCTAGATCACACAAGCAGTGTTTGTGCTGAGTGTTGTAAGAGTATGTAAAGAGCTGAAATTCATCCAACACGGAGCTGGATGTAATCTGTTCAAAAGTACCCTGGGAAAAATGATATATTAGTAAATATATTTAAAAAAAAAAAAAAAAAAGACTAGGAGTGAAGAACCCCATAATGCGAGTTCAAACATCGTTGAAAGAAAATATAGTAAGATAAAAAGAAGCAAACAAAACTTCTTTACACTTCTATTCTACTGAACTCTGAATTTTTGGAGTAACTTATGGGCAGTTAAACTTCAGGAGGCAGCCTCTGTGTCAAAAGTTTGACATACCATGTTCCTTGAGCTCTCTAAAACTCTAATATAGCTTGAATTCACTTGTCAAAAGTGGAGAAAGTGGTGGATTTCCAAATCTGTGTGTAATTTCAAGCAATGAGTCATAATCAATAAAGTATTCCCAGAACTATAGTTAGGAAGGGAATAAAAACAATGTGAAATCACACAGGAAGTAAGGAAATAAGTTTCTAAAGAACTGTAGCCGACAGGATATTGGCTACTGATACTGTATCCAGTTATTTAGATAAATAATGTGTGGGGTTTGTTTTGTTTTTTAGTAAGCATAAGCAGTTTTCCAACAGAAGGACTTTTTTTTTTTTTTCATTTAAGATTTACCTTTTGGGGTGATTTATTTTGTGCAACTTATTTTGAAAACACAAAATTCTGATTTTAAGTTTTGCCAAAAGAATGTTCTCCCAGGGAAACTGTTCTCTTTCAGTGGAAAGCCATGTGTGGAAGCCACGTGAAAAAATGTCTTTGAAAACATATATGGAGAAAGTAGTTTCTAGAGTGGCTTCTAAAGTGCCATTGGATTGTGGATTTTTGCAAGGTGCTTTGAGATCTCAATACTGCAACATACTTGTTTTTTTACAGGCTGAAGTTTTTTGCATAACTGGAATAGATTTCTGTGCAAGGCATATGCAGAGATTAAACGGTGAGTATGGTGAGAATGTGAATGGGGGGAAGCCTGACCAGAGTACGGGATAAATCCTGCTGCCTTTGAAACATACAGATCTGCTAAAATATAAGTGATACATGTAGCCTCACAAATGAAACCAAATCAAATTCAATGCCCAAATGACATCTGTCAGAGATATGTTGGAATCAGTGGATGTTGCTTTTCCCAGTCCCTTCTCTGTGAGTGATCTTGGATTTTCTTTGTCATTTTAAAAATCTCAAGGAGGGTGCTTTGGATGTGATCTCTTTATACCCTCCATCTTCCATTTTAAGTATGACCAGGATTAATATAACATATGCAAACTAAATCCAGGCTATTGCATTTACCAACACTGAATTTTTATGAAGATAGGGTAGCTTTTTAATAATCCTCCCTGGCTTCTATTTGCCTTCCTTTTTAATATTTCAATGAAAAAAATATTTGTTACCATTTGTTATTTTGCAATTTATTTTTGTAAAAGTCTATTTGTGTTGCTTTTGGCCAGAGAGTTACTGTAAGTTGCTCCAAATTGCTGTCCTCCTGGAGCAATCCATGGAAATGTGTTGCTATTGTGTTAGTACCAAACTATTTCATATGTAGAAGACTGAAATCACAGGGACAAATGCAATATTTTTCTTTGCTTGCCTTCTATCTAATGAGCTCTGCTGTTGGGCAATTGGAGATCTTCATTCTAGCCCTCTCCTTGCTAGTTCCTGTGTGACTGAGTGCATGAATTCTTAATATTCCCATTTCCCCATCTGTAAAATGGGAATTTTTATACTTTCCAGCTCTATAAAATTTATAATGCAATTAATAGGATATTGACAGAGCAGTCTGAGACCTCAGGTGGTAGGCACTATATGTAAACATTTTGACAGTTTTATTATTTCTTCTAGGTTAAAAATAGAAAGGTTTAGGAATCGTATTTGGAAAAACGCTGAAAGAATTTGCGTGGCTGTTGCCAATAGAAGTATTTTGACCATCTCTCTTACTATTTCAAAAAAAGTCTCTCATCTTGACATGCATCTATATAATGCTGTTTAAAATATAGTCCCCATTCACACAATCTTTTCAGAAAGCTCCTTGTATTAATAGGAAAGTCTTTATTTCTTGCAGAAAAGAAATAAAAGGAAAAGTGAAAATAACTTTGTGGGGTTTAGACCTAATATTCCTGTAATATTGACCTATTAAAGTTCAGTACAATACATTACATTAGGTGGGAATAACACTGGCTAACCCAAAGGATCCAAACTAAGAATAATGTTTCTCACTATTCTTTTCAGCTGACCTTTTGCTTAGCTGTGAGCTAAGGTCATTTTCACTCTTGGCTGGGCTTCCTTGACAGCTAAGATGGCTTCTTTACGAAGATACTGAGATAAACTAGGGTCATGCATTCATTCACATTGCTAAAACCACTTCATCAAATACTGCTTCTATATAAAATACTCCTGATCTAATCAAGAAAACATCAAAATCCTGCAAAGCGCCCTTGTTAATCCTGTCACTACCTAGACCATTTTTCAAGATGATTTAATTAGCAAAGTAAAAGAACTTACTATTCTTTCAGCATTATTCACGCAATTTAAAATGTATGCTTTGGCTTAAGATATAAATATCTTGCATACACTAGTAGAAAATACATGCAACTGTAGCATTGACATTTAAAACCAAAGCTATATCCTTCAGTCAGTCATGGTCTGATTTTCTGCCAGTATCGCCAGAACCCTAAAGCCACAGAAAGAGGTCTACCTTTACTAATTTTCAACCAGAGATACAGTGAAAAAGAACTGCTACTGGAAAGAGCCATGTACAGCAAAAATGTAGTTACGTCTTTAGTTTTTCCAGAACCAAAATGGCTTTCCAATACCAAGAACTCAAAATGTTCCAGAGAAAAGGAAGAAGATAGAGGAGATAAGTATGTGCCAAAAAAAAAAAGCGCTGGTGTTGCATGCTTTATGCATATATGCTAACCCATAAAATTTGGGTTAGCGAAGGAAAACCAAAAATAGCAACAAGAACCCATGATGGAACTCTAGTTTAACCCTAGAAGCAACTCCCCCTATTCAATAAAGTGTAGACTTACTGGAGCTAATTGTCAGCATATTCTTTATTACTACTTCATAGTTATAATATCGGAGTGCTCCTAAGGTATAATTAAAGATTTACCTAGATTTATGAGACTATCATCACCAACAGGGTTAAAGAATGCCAGTGAGACCCATTGTGCAAGGGTTTTGCTCAGCAGTTTCCACAGCAGTAAGGGCATTGCAGAATTACTTCAGTGCTTTAGAAAATCTTGACTGTTTGGCACTAATGTAAGGGGCATTATTAGAAAGGGGACAGTATGCATGTGTTAGGCCAACTGTGGGCCTTCTTGCCTTTTCTGAAAAGGAGAAAAGAAAAAAAAAAAAAGAGGGGTGTGTGTGGAATGAGAAGCCAGAAGAACAGGATGGATGCACTCTGAAAAGTGAAATTAAATAGGAAATTATAGTTATAATTTAGAAAAACAACAATAATGATATGCTGGAAAGTTCTCAGTGTCCACACAGCCCTTGGTATTTCCTTAATACAGATATCCTTGGTAATGGATCAGTGCTCTTCCATCTGAATTTTACACAGCCCACTCTCCTAAATGTTAACTAAGCAGTGCTAAATGTTGTAGGCTTCCAGATGTTACCATATTTATTACATAACCGTTCACTGGTTGTATTTAGCAAGCATAGATGATAGGATGAGCCTGGAAATCCTGGAAGGGATAGAAACAATCTTTAGTGGTGTTTTAAGACATTAGTGTACCTCACCTTCCAGTTTACTGTGTATAGGATCAAGTTGTGTAAGACAAACCTGACTTTGATTAGTACTTTATTCTTGAAAGAGTTTCTCTGTCTTAAACAGGACAGTCTGAGTGATCAGAAACCACAGTTAAGGGTTCACAATTTGCCTTTCTCTTAGCTGCATTTAAGCATACAAAAAATGATAAGACATTAGTATAGAAATGTGATTCCTATATTAATGACAAATTCTTAGATGATGAATTGTATATGAATTTACCTATGCTTTCATACATAGATCTTATTAGAAATTACTTCTCTCTCCTATATTCCCAGAGTCTGTGTTGCCGTAGTAGTTTATAGAGGGCAAAGGATGAAAATTGTACCCGAGTTAAATATAATACTCAATTCTGCACATGGCCTGGAAACACTAATTGGTTATCTTGCCCTCTAATATTAGTCTTTTGCAGTGTGAATCTTTGATCCTTCTGGCAAACATTTCAGTTTCTGTTTGCTAAGGAAAGGTTTCATTCTGTGCATACAGTACATGGGTGCCTACTTCTTATCACACTCACTGCAACAGTGTAGAAAAGCTAATATTCGTTGCACATAAATTGCTTCTCTTATTGCAACTTTCACATCCTGTTCCTTCCTTATTTGCAAATTCAGAGTTGAAGCTGTAATAGACATTTAAGTCATGTGAAAAGGATCCAAGGTAGAAAAAAGAATATCTTCTGTGTGATGGATTGCCATTTTGAAAAAGTGAGATAAGGGAAGTCAGAAGAATGTAGGAAACAATAAAATTATGTTATTTTGCACTTTCCTGTGAACAACTTACCTTTAAAACTGCTTTAACTCAAGAGCCCTTAGGACTTTGAGCACGTAACAGGCTCTTGTAAGACCATTGCAGTTTCACATGCAAACACTTAACTTTTAGAAAATGTTGGAATTTTAAGCTACTCATTCAAGATATTCTTTATTGGTGTTGGCTGGTATACGCATGATTTCACATTTTCTTTAGCTCCCTGATCATGTAATACTCCACCCCCCCACCCCCTTTTCCTTCTAGAGCACAAGATGAACTGTTTTCTGGAAATAAACTAAGGCACAGTATGAGGTTATTATCTGCAAGTTCCTTGCCTTAGTAGCTCTAGCAGTTGAAAGTTAACAATAACACTTGTTACTGCAAGAAGAGAAAAAAACATGGCTAAAACACGAGAATAAATAATATGCAAGAAAATTCAATTACAAGTCTGGCTGCTCAGCATGGGCCTGAATAGCAGGCTTCCTAAGCTCTAACAGTGGTGGATAAAGTCAACCAAGCAGTAGTGACATATGTGGATCTGGAAGCTGGAGCATGTGGCCAGGAGACAAGAGGCTTTAACTTATGACCCAGACTTACGCAGGGACTCTGCTGCCTGTAAAATGGGTTAAATAGTATTGTCCATCTCCCCATGGAGAGACATCATTAGTAATTCTGAGGCATGCATATACTCTGGTAATAGATGTCAAAGCAATTCAGCATTCCTTGCAGCAAATGCATCAGAGGCAGAAACCCAAATGGAGAGCTGAAAAGGTATTCTTGGAATAGCTACCTCTCTCCCTGAGTTGCGGTGCCCCCCCTATATACTGCATTATGCAGGGCTTTTGCGGAGAAAAGTAATCATATAATTGAAGACAGCTTGTGCTACACTTAAGTAGAAAGCAGATTTGAAGTCGTATGGACCACCTAATTTTAGTGTTCCCTATCTTATAAGTGCTTAACTTTTATAAAATAAATCATAATCTCTCAATAGTCTTAATGTAATTTCCTGGGAAGTTTTTTTTTCAGATGAAGGAAATGAAAAAATTCTATTTTGTGTAGTCTTAACAGCTCCCATCAGGCATGTGATTTGACTCTGATTCCTCAGGACAGATGTAAACTATTTGAATGACAGGACTTTTTAAGTTACTGGCAGCAGGAAAAGGTTCTTGTCTTGGAAAGGGTGGGCTGTTGCAGCTATGCACTGAGCCAGGGAACCCAGACCAGATTGTGTATGCAAGCTCATGCTCTCTTGGCTGCGCGTGCATGCTAACGCTGGAGGAAACTCTTCTGCTGTATGGTGACACTGAGGTGGAGGATGTGTGAGAAGGTCCCGTTAAATAAAGGGTTTGCTCCCCTGCAGGACGTGCGTGTACTACTGCTGTGTTGGCTGCAGCGTGACTTGGCCTTTTAAAACATTCATTTTCAATCAGTACTTGGAAATCCTGTTAAGACCCAGCAAACAGTCTGAGAGCAGAAAGGAGACTATTTGTGGGGGAGAAGGAGTTAAGGGTAAGCTGCAACCATTTCTTTCCCCCTGCACTAAAGAAATAATGGAAGAACTTCCAAGGCTCTAGCAATTTCTTCATGTCATACTTTGAAAGCTGGATGAAAACAAGAGGTTTGTAAGAATTTCTCAAATGTAAGGGCAAAAGAGTCATTTAAAATGAAAGTGGAAACCAAAGGGGAGTCCTTAGCTGCCTCTCATATGAAAGTCCATGCCTGTGTCTTAGGAAGAAGTCTAAAACACAAACCAGTAAGTTGTTCTCTTATTTGTATTAGCATGTTTTTTTCAAGCTTTTAGAAGTGTGCTAAGAAGATCAACAAATCCCTAAGATGTTCATTCTTATATAGTAACAGTTTTGACCCTGTATCATTCAGGAAGCAGAAGGCAGAAGAGTCTTAGACTCTTAAAGGTATCCTGGTCCATAATTTGCAATGTCTTAATAGGTGGTAAGATTTCAGTAGGAATTATAAATCTGCATACTTTGACTCCTGCAATGTAAAACCCTGCTTGCAAGTTGCTATTTAGTATGGACAGTGATGGGGAGTCCTTTAAGAGGAAAATCTGCGAGAACAAGGTCTGAGAAGCTTACTTGGTTTTGTTTTTTTGTTTTTGTTTTTTTGTTTTTGTTTTGTTTTTTTTTAAAATTGCATTGTGTTGGACAACTTGAAGCCTTGGGCTTGCTACAGACCCTGATTTTGTTTCTTGTGCCCTGTCCTCTTTTCATGTTAGTATGGGTTAATGTTAGGATATGTGTTAGTGTGGCCTGCCAAATGCTTTGGGAAGGTCTGTTTTGCTCTCAGCAAGTAAAAGGTTCCTCAGCCCTGATATAATCACTTGAAATCCATGTGAGAAGTACCTTTTAACACTTAGAAGTACTCTCTCAGCGATAACATGCCTTAAAGAAGAGGTATACATCAGAATTTAAGCTATGTCATTTCCTTGAGCAAACAGAACTCAACAAGGACAGCTCTCCGGAAGAGTACAATGACTTCTATCAAGTAATACATTTGTATATTAAGACTTTTCTTTTTGCAGTATAATCAAACTAAACTAAAACTGGTCATCTTCTAGCCTAGTTTCTTATGGAAACAAAACATATGCAGTCATACAGTTTATTTGGTTCTGCAGGTCCCTCCGATGCATAAATTTCTTTGAAACTAGGGTTCAAAAATTAGCAGATGGATAGTGGTTTTAGGGTATTCATTTCCTCTGAGCTCCAGGCAATCAGACAGGTAGAGGAAGAGCCTAATAGTCCTCACTTGAGAGAAAGATTTCATATAGTATTCATAACTTATTAGACAGCAGAGCATTTACACTGTAGGGAGCCCTTCTAAATATCCCAGCAGAGGAAGCGCCTTGGATGGACCTTGCATCTCCATAGATTTCATAGTTAAGACTCCAAAACACGAATCTACTGCAGACAATGTTCTGGAACTACTTGTTTGCTTTGAATTGTGAAATTATGGTTTTCCACGAACTGCCCAGTGAATCCTACTGGAAATATAGTTGACATTATATGTTTCTGGGTGTGTGTTTCATAATGATGTGCTATTCATCTCTCTCTGTCTAAATTGTCATCTTCCCAAGTGGGAAAGGTGGTGTGGTTTTTTTTTTTTTCAGAAGTTACCTGCTACAGCAGGTGTTTCCAGGAAGGGATCCTAAGAAAAGAAAGGTGTTTGAGAAGTAGAGGGCTGAGTTGCTAGCAAAGTGCTGTTTTAGCTACCTGCTAACTGTTGCAAACTGGCTCCCAGGGCTCTTGGATTCAGAGATGCAACATGCTTCCTTGTGGTCCATTTGCACCACCAAGGGTAATTCAGCCTTTGAAAAGAAACCTCTTCTCTAGCAGCTCATGAGTGAGAGTGGCAGACACGAAAGGGCAGCTGAAGACAGTTTAGGTCCTTTTTAAACAGCCATTGCAATGAGGATGTGGTGTAGGAGGTGGAAGTGGCTGCCAAAAGCTGGAAAGTAAGGATGAGGGTAAGGAGAGGTCAGCAAGGTGATTTAAAGTGATCAAGGCCTAGACAGAGTGGGGGGTGGGAAACAATTTTTAGCAACTGTATATGTAAATGGTTGTAATAATTAAAACTCTACTACCATCCACAGTAGTAACAGTAAAACATGAGGGCTTGGGCAAGCAGGACTAACCTACTGCTGAAATACTCCATTCCTTAAATGCTGATAAGTGTTTTTAATTCTGTTCCAGCCAGGTTAGTTATAAGCTCAGTGATATCCAGCTGCAGAGGAACACGTGGCCAGTCCTGTCATCTCTCACCTTAATGAGCACTGAAAGCGAATAAGTAGAAATTCTACTCAGTGCTCAGCATAGCAGTTCATTATATAAGTTCTACATATAGTTAAATTAGTAGCTTAGTTGACAAGAAGGTGACATAGCTCAACTTATTTTTTAAATTGCTTAGCTTTATCACTCTATTGAACAGATTGTTCAAGTATTTATAGAATACTCTGCTACAGCCAATGTGATCTGCAATTAAGGCAAAAATGGTCAAGTAAAATGACATGATCAAGCAGTTTAAAATGAGTTGACCTCTGATTGCCATCAAACAACCAGAGGCTGAGGCTTGAACCACAAAATTGCCTTTTTTTAATTCTTTAAGGAAATTGGGTGCTGGGACTGAAATGTGTTTTGACTGAAACTTTAGAAAGAGGGGAAAAAAAAAAAACCCCAAGCTATGAGACCTAGAATTTTGTTCCTCTCCATTGTGGTTTATTAGCATGTTTTTGGGTTTCAGTGAGATGACCTTTTGGTAAAAGCTGTAAACCTTAGAGGAATTACAGTTGCTGAAGTCCTAAGCCAAGGATCTTGCCACCCTGAAGGTGTCACACTCCTGAAATATATAGAGTTTAAATTTTGGTTTAAAAAGATAAAGGGATTTAAATTAGTGGAAAACAGTCCAATTGAAAGGTCTAGGACTTTCGGCTCCCAAGACTTTGACCCCAACCCTGAAAGAATAGGCAAGTTGCATCTTCACCTCTGCAGCCCTGACTAAGAGAACATGATTCCAGGAAAAAAAAAAAAAATATTGGAAATTTCTTTAGCACAAAGATATTTGTATATTTGTATTTTATGTGGCGTTAACAATCTCTTGCTTTTGGAACCACAGCTGAAAAGAGAAGTATGAAATAAATGAATCATAAAGAAGGTGGCTCAGGTTCAGCCGTCCTCTTTTAAAATACTATAGAATCATGACTATAACTTCTAAAGTGACATTTTTCTTACCTTGCAAGAAACTTGACAAATCCACAGTGTGATTTTTTTTTTTTTTTTCAACTTCCCTTTTGCAAAGATGCATTATTTGGAAAAGGAATTCTTCATTACCAGTTATTTATTTGACTCTGGTGGACACTGTGTGGAGGGGAGTCTTGGCCATCAGTGCCTTTGGTGAACTCCTGTTGGTTCTAGGAAGGAGAGCTGGGAAAGTGATACAGAGACAGAGAACAAAAATTTAGGGGTTAAGGAATGCATATTCGGAGGAACCTTTGAACACCAAAAATAGAAAAATCTTCCCAGAAAGAACCTCAACCAAGTAGTGAGTTAGTTCCTACTAATAAAATTTTGGGCTACAGAGCTCTTGGCTGGTAAGGTTTTCTACCACAGGAGTCAGCTGACCTGCATGGTTGGGATCATCCCACCATCTTCTAGCGTAGCCTCCAAAACTCAGTAGTGCCTATATTCTGCTCTCACTTATCCCAATTCTGAAAATTCCTATGATTTAGAAAACAGCATTATATGTTTTTATTGGTAAGCTGGTCAGATATTCCTTCAGTTTGAGAAACACCTGGGAATCATTGCCTAAGACTTAATTTAAGGAATTAACAATATATAATTTTTGCAGATTGACAGAAACTTTGGCTGTTTCAAATGAGCTTGTTCTACAAGCTGCATTGTTTTAATTCACTTGGAGTTTCTTCAGGCTTTTTGGAGCAGTTGTCAGTGTTTAGGTTAAAAGTTCTTGAAAAAGAAGTCCATTACTGTTAGCACTTCCCTCTAATGCAGTAGATTATATCTTGTTTCGCAATAACTACAGATCCTTATGCTGCCAAGAAATATTTCCAGCAGATTTTGTAATAGAAGGAGTCCACTGGAGATGGGAAATGAAGATACAGGAATATCTGACATCAATCTTGGCCAGAGTATCCAGTTCTGTTTTTGACTGCACTGGGCTGTTGCTGGTTAGAGCAAAATCCATCAGTGCAAAATTATATGCCACATAGTAGGATGTAAAGTGCTCTTCTGGACAGTGCTGATGTGGTGTTCTTGCTACCAGACTCCAGATGCATCCTTAGCTAGCATCCCTGTGCTTGTCTCAACACCTTGGCTTACTCGTCTTTCTAGTGGTGTTTTGAGGACTACTGGTGGACATAGAACTTTGCTTGCTTCTCCCTCAGGAAGGCAAGGAAGAAGAGGCATCATACACATTCCTCTTCTTCTCACAGTAGAATAACTGATTTTATCATTGGGTGTCTTGGTTTACTGCTGAAGCTAATAGCACTGCATGAATCCCCTGCAGCTCTCCGCAGTGATTACTCCTGCCTGGCATCCAGGGGTCTTTGAAAGGCTTTTTGCACTGCTTTTCGACAGGGAAAATTTGTGAGAGGGAGAACTTTCTGCTGCCAAGGGGTGGCAGGGCAAATTTAGCTTAGCAGCTCACCTTAATTGAGTCTGCTGGTGCCTGTCATGCACTAAAACTTCAAATTTGATCTGGTCAGCATGGCTATGCGCTGCATAGGTGTTTGAAGTTGGATTTATCCTGTCATGGGGACTGTCTCCACCAATGAAAGGAACAGCCTGTGAGTCTAGTGGTCTGTGACAGCCTGGAACTCGAAATCGAAATGGGTGTGTTGGCAAGCGGTGAGCAGCTGAATCCTCAGAGCAGTTAATTCTACTTTTGCCGCCTCTCTTTTTCTTCACATAGTCATTTTGTTGGTTGTGCACAAATCTATATAGGGAGTAGAAAGCAATATAGGTCTTCTACAGCTCCTCACTATTATTTTTGTTTGACCTAGTAAGCCACCCTCCCCCTCTTTTATTTTTGTGGCCAGTCAACTTTGTAAAGCCAGCCATCCTGACTCACCGTACCAGCAAGATAAAAATTTTAGAAGTGGAAGTTCAGTGCTGCGATGTGATTTAACTGTACCTGTCTAAACCTCCTAAGCTTGACATGTTAGTATCAGAATATGACATGTCCTCATCAGAATGATGTGTGAAGCCTGGGGCACTTCAGGAGTGCTGTTTAACACACTAGAACATTTAGTCTTAAAATGCTGTTTTAATTTTTTAGTTTTCAGTACCCCTGGTCTAGTCCAAGACCAGCATGTAGATGTTTACTAAATAGGTAATGGTGAAGAATCCAGTCCAAGTAACAGTGGGACTGTTGTATGGATATTTTAAAGGAGGCTGGAAGGAGCCCCAAGAAAGCTAGATTTTGTACATGTTCACCCATTCTCTGGATGCTCAGCATTGATGGGCAAGTGTTAGTGCGCATTCACACTCAGTTTGCTCGTCAGTCCCATCTGGGAAGGCCTGGAAGTCTGAACCTAACAACCAATATTCTTTAATGTATTTTATTCCTTTTTACCACTTCTTTTCAAGCAGGGGAAAATACCCTGTTTTTTCATTGTTTTCATCTGTGTGACAGCAATCTTAAGCAAGCAAGTCACTTCAGTGGTGCAGGGCATTATACACTAGCATGCTAGGCACTATAGCCTAGGGATGGCCCTCTCCTTAGATGTCCAGTCTTGCTGGGAATAATGTCACAGAGGAACTGTAGAAATGAATCTGTCATCAGGAGATTTCTCCAGCTGAGTTTCATTGCCCAAAGACAAGATGTTTAATTTCTGAGCCGATTTGTCTTCACTTAACCCTAAACATTTTTAAGACCTTTCCACAAGACTTGAAGGCCAATCTCATGCCAAAGAGGGGGTATTTTTGTTTGCTTCTGTTCTCCCCTAGGTCTCCTTCATTAACTTCATCTGCCTCAGCAGAGAGTAGGAGAATTGCTTTTGTGTTGGGGCTAGAAAATGATAATTTTTCAAGAGTGTTTTAAAACATCAGATGGGAACAGAAGTTCACAAAAAGTATTTCTGCCTTTTTTTTTTTAACAAACTGTTTCATAGCATATGCACCACTTAATATGGCATATGTTAACTTCAGTGTTTTAATTGATTAGCAAAGTAAACAGACGTACATAATGGGAATGATCTGTCAGGAGCATCATGAGGCTCCAGCAAGGTGCATTCTTTCTTAATTTAAGAATGTACTTGTTTGGTAGTTTGGGGCTTTTGTTGTCTGTGATTTAAAAGAAATTTCATACAGTATCTACTGTACATTTTGCTTTCACCCCTGCAAGCTGTACTGTCTGGTGGCATGCAAATGAAAGATGGCTTTACATACTGGGGGAAAGAAAGGAAGGGATTAGGTGGACTACTAAATACACAGTGTGGAATATTGTCAATGTTCCCTAGTGACCTTGGGAACAGACCTTGACCATGAAGAAAATAAACTGTAATTAATAACTCAAAAAGTTCCAGTCAACCAGGCTAGATTGCAAAAGGCATGGGATGGGGAGGAGCAGTCCCCAAACTTGTTGTCGGTGAAGCAGAGTTTGGGTTTATATCAATCTTTGCATGTATATTAGCCCTTGTTTTTCCAAGTAAGAGAAGCAAATTCTCTACTTTCTGTTAGAGGAAAATCTGAAGAAAATTATGTTAAGGGTCGTGTTGTAAAAGCTGACTTCTCTTCCATGAACTTTCCTACACTGCTTCTTTGCCTTAGCAGAGATTTTGGTCTTGGATAGGCTTTTGGGGACTGAAGGTACCAAAGCACTAAGGTTAAAGCAAGGATTGAGAACTGTTACTTGCCCACTTGCATGAGCTGAATTTCAGTTTATTAAATGTCTTTGTCACGTGAACTATTGGGTAGTAAAAAACAGGCTGTAGCATTAGAATCTCTCGCAGCACTTGAATTGCTCCTATTAACATTCCTGTTAACTCTAACTTCATACTGAATTTTTTAAGTTCATTGGGTTTGAATGATTTGCTTTATTGTGGGGTTTGCTTTACTGTAACTGACTTTCATTAGAAAAATTCAGCTCAGACAGCAATGTCAAATGCTCCATTCCAGCTCTAAGCAATCCCATTTCTGTAGGCAAGCTTGCAGACTTCGAGAGCCTCTGCAGGTGGGCCTCTTAAATCTGGGCATAACTCTTAAAACACAACTGTTATTCTTAGTTACTGCTCTACAGACAGCTTTCCTGAGAGAGACAGTCTAAACGTCGTCTCTAAAATCAATCATTCTATCTAAAGTATTGCAAAAACATCTATGACAGCCTTAGATTATTTTAGATGCAGTAGATAAGCGCAGTTGTTTTTTAACTTGTACGCGGGATGTAGTTTTTTCCACAGTTTTGATAACCTTCATGCACATAGCAGTTAACAGTTGAAAAACATTTTTTTCATTAAAGCGTATCAACAACATACAAAAGCGTACATCCAGTAGGACAAAGGCTTTGGGGACCAGGACTTCTTGTTGCTACTCTCTGCATGAAGCTGACCTTGTCTGTATTCTATAATGGAAGTTACTTCATCATCCAGCTTTGGGCCTCTCCTGAGCAAATACTGTCAATCACACTGAATTGTGCCAAAAGGCATACCAGCTATGTCATGCAGATGACTGTCCACTGTGGACTCAAATGAGACCACCAACCTTTAACCCTAACAGAACTGAGAATTTGTTTTGTTTCAAAGTAGAGACAAGTACATAAGTCTACAGGGTGCTTTTGTTTTTACATTAGCTGTTGTTAGGTTTTCTAGGGATTACATACACTGCTAAAAACAAAGGAAAAAAGGAGGTTTTATTCATTCTCTATGTACTGTGCAAAAACCAGTCCCATTCAACACTTTGTATTTAGCTGATATGTAATATAAGCTTTAAAGAATTTGGCTGTTAATTTTGCTTGATTATTTTGACTTCATATGTAGTTTCATTTTGCATACTTGGTTTAAAAATATGAGGGATGTTTGTTACAAAAGTATTATACCCCAAAGACTTTGAGATACAAAACTCTTCAAAGTTCAAGTTGCAGTGTAGCTAATGTCCCCAGTTTAATCTGGGAAGTTTGCAAAGATCTTACTGCATAATGTTTTAGTATTTTGTTAATTTTTGCAGCAATTGTTCAGACTCAAATTGCCATCTTAATGTTTTCCCTTAACTACCTTCATCAGCCACAGATCATAGGACACTGAGAATCCTGGCTAACAAAGCTAGGAAAAAAGTATTTAGCAGACAATGACCGTAAGCAAATTTCAAAAACCCAGGCCAATTACAAATCATATTCTCCCTCATTCAAAATCAAGGCAGTATTTTACCTCTTCCAGGGCCTTTCTGAGCCTCCATTAGCATTCCAGATTTGCTGCAGCAAAAAACTCGTTTGTCCCCGCAGGAAAAATATAGATTGATTTCTCAAAGTATGGTCAATTATCTTCCTTGTGCCCTCAAAGCCACATTTGGACTACAATCAGTGACGTCTGCTGAGCTAGCTGAGCATTAGTCCTGATGGTCATTTGACCATTAATCCTTTGGTTGTTGTATGGTGTAAACATTAGGTTACCTCATCACCAGGAATCATCATTAGCCTGTGCATCATCTGACCTGGCCTGCTGAAGGATTTCATGTCCTTCACCATTGTATCTTAGCTCTGTTGCCAGCTGGGCCCTTCAATTTCGAAAGTTTCTACAAAAAATCAGGGAGAAGATCTAAGCACAGATGTTTTTAAGGCCAAATTCTACTCCTTAAGTTCCAGAGAAGCCTCAGCCCTTTGTCCTGTGGTATAATTTTGTATGATGATTTTCCTGGTCAAAATTGGGTTCACCTTACTGCAGTGAGATGTAAAATATAAATGACTGTTATAAGAAAGTTGTACCAGAAATGTTGAAAAAACTTCCTATGTTGTACTTCTCAGGATGGGTTAGGAGTGTTTCTCATCAGAATCTCTGTCTCCTTTCAAAAGCCATGTTTCATAAAACTCTTCTTTTTAAATGCACCAGTTATGAGAATGGAAGATCAGTGACATCGCAAAAAGTCCAAATGCAACGTAGAGTAGGGATGCCTCCATAGAGACACAGTCACAGTGTATGATGGTGAAGATGTCAATTTACTGCAGCATCGTAACAGCTAATAAATCCTATGCATTTTAATAGTCTCTCAACTCATGAATGTTTTTCCAGTTTTCATGTCACACCTGAGTCCCTTTTCTAAAAGACTTTTCTTGTGCAGAACTACTAGATTTTTCTATTGAAAGAGTTCAATGTAATTAAACTGATTGCTGAAAAAGACATCATTCTTCTTTTAATAAGGCAATTTACATATTCAATAACTTTAGACTTGCTTTCTGAAAGACAGTTTGAAAGTTTATTTGTATGTTCTTTCACTCAAATGTTTTGAGATTCTCTCATCTTGTTTCCATTAACATGCCAATAAATTAAATCAAAATATAAGGCAGTTTCTGTAATTTTCTTATTTAGCAGATAGATTATAGTGAAGGCCTTGATTTGAACTTCAGGAGCTTAAAGATATTTTGTCATTGATTTTGATGGCTTTCGGCCCTAAGAAAGCATCATGTGATTTTTATTTTTTTTTTCCCATAGCAATCTAAATAGAGTGAATGTACAACAAGTGTAATCAAGACAGTGTAATTTAATACTTGGTAGGAGTAAACAATACTCAAAGCAACTTTAAATTTTAGCAATCACCAAAGATCCATTTTGGACTCATACCTCAAGTTTGATTTTAAAACATAGACCTTAACTTGATTTCTTTTAAATGTTTTTATTAAATGCCAACAGGTACATTTCCTGTCACCAAGAAACGTTGATTTCTAGTTGTAGGCAAAGATATGCAGTAATACCATAATGGGATATCTTTTTATCTTTTTATGCCAGTTCTGCAGATCTTCTGATCATTTTTGTGCTTATTATGCACAATTTAGTTCTTCCTTGGTTTGCAAATGAGCCACAAAGAGAGATTGATTTTTACAGATGTTTGCTATTCAATATTGGTTGATAAATGTTTTAGATGTGGTGTAGAGCTCATAGTTAAGGGTTTACGTTCCATAGACCAAAACTTCTTAACATAAAACATTTATTAGCTAATACGTACCACAACTCCTGGTAGGTGTACTGCTATGGGTAACTTCTGATGTATGTGTTGATCACTGAGATCAAGTTACTATTTCTGCTTCCCTAGTTCCTTGAGTAAAAGGCTTACATGCAGGAGGAAGGTCTGTGTAAGCTATTTGCTTGTTACAGAAGATTGAACTTTACTACAAATACTTTTCTCATGCATATGGATGGCTTGCAGGAGAACTGACATGGGTATGGCTTTTGATTTTCATTTTGAGCATTCCTGCTAGTTTCATCCTTTTGTACAGGAGTAACAGAAGGCTCATGCTTCAGCTCATGAAATTAAAAGAGGTTTAAGTGGACTAAAGGCTTCTTTATAGCCCTCGGCTAAGTGACCACCTAGAAATACTTCCTAAATGCAAGATGAAATCATATGAAATCAGTCATGTGAAATCTTCGGTCAGTGAAAACATATCAGGTTAAAAGTCAGATATTAATAAATTTTAATGGAAAATAGATAAAAGACATTACATCCAAGGAACTGAATGAATGCTACCAAGGAGTCAGTCACAATTTTTAAAGTTCTTGTAATGAAATAAGAAGACAAAAATGATAGGTATAGAATTTCATTTTCCTTCCAGTTTTACTTGCCTGACCCCTAGTTAGCTATGTCTTCATTAAAAGAACAAAACTCAAAATTTCACACCCATTTAACACCAAGTTAAGTATCACTTAACCCCTTGGTACTGACCAAATGTATCCCCATTAAGCAGAGTTTTTGTTAGTACCATCCCAATTAAACAGCAGTCACAGCTATTCACTAACATTATACCAAATTAGTTTCCTGGGAGGTATCTTAATAAAGCAACCATCCCAATTAAGCCTGTCCTCATTAGATGTAGGATACAGTATTACTATTTTATTGTAATTGAAGAAAGGCTCATGGTCCCATTTCATATAGTTTAGCTACAGAATTATTAATAAACAACAGTCCCAACTAATATATTAGTGCTGACTCAGGATATAACAACATTGACCTATTAAATATGGCATTTGCATGTAATCAGTGGCTTCTTGCTGTAGTTTTCTGAGCCACTGGAAAACAGAAGGATTTTGTCTTCTTGTGATGTCCTTGTTGTTCTTTGTTGACATCATCACATTTATTCTGTACAAAAGAAGTGTTGAAAAACATAGAAATTGCTGACTTAGGCTCCTTGGAGCTTTTGGAGGTGATGACTGTGATAAGCTGGAAATCTTTTGAGCTTATGGTGTTTGCAGTTTCCCAAATGTAATTCGGATACTTTGCTAGCTCTAATTTTTAGCTTTAGCTCCAGTTGTTTTCTAATACAATCCTGAAAGGGTGAATTTGGACAATCTCATCTTGGCCATTTTGAGCACATATGCTAGAACTAAGTCTTTTTGGCTCAGCTGTAGCTTGAATCTAATGAAAATGACAGATAATGCAGAGCGCTGTGTGCCTGCCAAAAAAGAGGATATTTCCCATGAGATAGCACCTGGTGATGCAGAAATAGACACTATAGATTTGTGATTGGCTGGTAGTTACCAGTATTCATATCTAGTCAGTATTATCAACCACACAAGATCACATTTTGGATAATAACAGCAACAATGGCATGCATAAAAAATTACTGCAGCAAAAAAGGGAAAAAAATAGATCAATTATGTCAATTATATGGTAGCACTTTTTTTCCCCTCAGTTTCAACACTGAGAAAAGGTGGCATCAATCTCTGATCTAATTATTCACATGCTTATTTGTTTTTTTTCTTTCACTTTTCTCTTTTTTTACACACATAAAGGATCTTCCCTTTAAAAAAACAGTGTAGAATCAAACGTGCATACATTCTGTATGTGACTTACATTTTAGCAGCTGAATAGTTGGCTACTTGAAAATAAAAAAGAATAAAAAGATTCTTGTGTTGGCTTTCTCTAAAGGGATATATATTGAGATGACCTTACCTGAGAGCAAAAATGCCATCAGCCAGAAAACTGTCATAAATTAAACTGGTATTTAAGCCCTGATTCTAGTAAAAGGGTCCAAATTTCCAAGGTGCCCCTAATGGGTCTCTCTTGGATGATAATGGAGATTTTCTCTGAGGGAGTACATTCACAAAAAAAAAAAAAAAAAAAAAAAAAAAAAAAAAAAAAAAAAAAAAAATCACAAACACAATGTCAAAGGAAAAATCAGCCTCCTTTTATTAGGAACTATTGTATACAAACTCCAGCCGGTTAGGAAAACTACAGCTCTGCTGAATTCAGCTTACCTAAGGTGAGATAATGAACAAGGTGATTCTGAAAAAGAAATACAAAATCATTAAGCAGATCTGTAAATTTTATAATGAATCATTTCAATTAGATTCAGGCAGCAGCAGATGTTAACTCATTTTGGCACTCCCAAGCTTTGAGGTTCTTAGGCTGAATTACTTTTTTTTTTTTTGGTGGAAACTTGATGAATCTCACATTTAGAATTGTGCATGAAAAAATGTGTTATGTAAAAACAGAACAAATGGGCCCTTCATTTGCTGATTAATGGGTCAAACCTCTCTTCTTTCACCACGAGGGGGTTTTAATGTGAGAAAGTGATAATAGGTTCACAGAGACAACAAGCTGGGGCTTAATGCTGCTGGTGAACCCAACAGTATTTCTGTGGTTTTTCTTGAGATTTCCTTACAGTAGTCCAGCTGTGCCATGGAGGAACAGACATTCCCATATGTGACACAGTCTTCGTGTGTCTGCAAGCGTGGTAAAACATTTGCTGTTTTCAATGGGTTTGTTGGGCTGTTGCTAGACAGTTGCATTCATGTGGTATGGCAAGAGTTTTGCTCTGTTAATATAAAAGAGGGATCACATGAAATGTCCACCTACATTTGCACAGCATTTTTAATGTTCATATTTTAAAAGTCCTTGTATTAACCTAAATGGAGACTGTGCCACTACACAGGATTTAATAGTCTTCTCTCATATCACTTTGCTTTCTGCCTAGACCACCTGAATGGCCTAAGCTGTCTGATTTCTCTCTTGCTCGCTCCTAACCTTGTCTGCTATCGTGAGGAGGGTAGTATTT
The DNA here is from genome assembly GCF_000737465.1 of Haliaeetus leucocephalus. Classification (NCBI taxonomy): domain Eukaryota; kingdom Metazoa; phylum Chordata; class Aves; order Accipitriformes; family Accipitridae; genus Haliaeetus; species Haliaeetus leucocephalus. The sequence goes on along the minus strand of NW_010972528.1, from coordinate 10,670,417 downwards.
GGTTTACACTGAGCAGCTAAGCAGATGTCTCTGTGATGGCAGTGTCTGCCTTTGTACTGGAAGGGAATTTCTGCTGGCTCACAGCGCTTCCTGAAAGAGCTGTCTCTTTAAGGAGTTATCTCATATTTTCAGAAATTGACTGTGAAAATTCTAAGTAATGGTGTGACATGATCACACTCACTTTCCGTAGTTAATCCTTCACTAGGGGTCAGGCGCTTTCCCTGCTCAATGAGTCATTTGATTGTCATCTACCTTGCACAAAAAAACTACGAAGCCCCAAGCACTGTCTGGTAAGGATGACAGGCAGTCACAGTGCTGAGCTCTGTGCAGGAATAACTGAGTTAGAAAAAAGCTGCTGGCACTGTAATAAAGCGTTTAATGGACAGACAGCCTCTTTTACCTTCCTTGGGGTAACACTAAATCCCTTTTTATTGTAGTTTGCACAGATGTTAGTGAGTTATCCATTTCTCTAATCATACTAGAAGTTGGCACATCCATCTTAAGTAAGAAGACCAGCCCACTCTGTTTTTGAGAGTCCTTTTTCTAATAAACTTGTGTCAGTTTCAGGTCAGTTTCACCAATACAAATAAAATTCAAACAAATAAAAAGTATATTGTCTCATGATGAGATGTATGTAATTATGTCCCTTAGGTCAGTTTAAATTTACAGAGGGAGTTACACTGTGTATAACCCTTACTGCAATCTAGATTTTCCTCCTGCTTTAAAAAATAAAACAAAACCACTGCAATATTTAGCCAATATATTGTAGTTATGTGGTATTCTCAGTTTTGGAACTGAATGTTCTATATGATTAATTTTACTTTGCAATTATTTGTATATAAATGCATCATTGTGTTCTGCGAACAATATCTCCCCTCCTCCCTCCGATAAATCTTTGTGAATGGAATCCACTTGTTTTGTTTATTTCCTCTACAAAGTGATGCTAACTGGCTCAGTAAATGCAGAATATTTATATTTGTTTCTATTCTTTTGCATGGTGCTAAAGCAATTGCATCCTCTTGTTGAAGACTTTATTTCCCTGCAAGTAGTTATTCCTAAATGCAACACTTTTATTAATGAAATGAAGTAAAAGCTTTGATCTGGGGGCTGAGTGGGGAGAGAGGAAAACCCACAGCCTAGATCGTACATGACAAGGTGCTACATGCTTCAACTTCTAGCATGCTTACAAAGGTCAGCTAAAGTTCAGGAAGGGATAAATGATTGCTACTTTGAGGGGGTCCATGGTAAGCCTTGTTCTTTTTTGCACCGAGTTGATGGGTTCACAGCGGTAGCTGAATTTTGATAGATTGGCAGACACTGAAAGGAAATGCTAAATCTGCCACAGGGACTCTAACTAACTTCATTTTCTAGGGGCAAAGGGTAAAAGACAAGGGGTACTGTTCAAGGGCAGGACATCATATGACCTGGTCAACAAAGCTACCAGTGTTGTTTGTTTGGATCCTTGCCTTGTTGTACCTGGCTTCTTAACAAAAGGCCTTACCAGCAGGGTGGGCTATCAAAATAAACATTAAAGGTTCAGGGGTTGATGCTAGTCCTTTGTGTATGTAAATTTACTGCTCTCTGGGGTCTCACTGTAAATGAGAAGGCCTGTCTCTGTTGTGTTTCCTGGTAAAATACTTTTAATAAATAAATCAAAGACTATGGAACATTAACTATTTCTCACCAAAATGGAAAAAGTATGCAGTTATTTTTTTTTAAACAGTTCCCATACATGGCTGTAAAAAAGAAAACCTCTCTCAGCTTCCAAATACCTAGGGCAAGCTACACGGAAAATCTCGCAAAACAAAAACCTAACCTCCCAGGTTGGCTGTTGAGTTTTACACCGAGTTGATGTGCTGAATATATCTGATGTTTTATACACGCCTTGAAATAGATAAAGCAATTGATTAAATTGAAGGCCGCGTTTTGGTAAGGTCAGCTTTACGATAGGGTATGTACAATCTAGGCACATATGACGTCCGGTTAGTACATGCAATTGTAAAGACTTTATTCACAAACTGGGTAATTGTGCACACAAATGCTTAATTAAGTGCATTTGTCCGGGTCATTAAGCTGGTTGTATACACAGTTGTGAAAACTGTATGTTTCTACTTTTTTCTTCTTTTTAATCTTAAGTTTCCTTTGTGATCTAACACGTTCTAGAATGAATGAAGGAATTTATACTTTAAGAAAATGGGGAGTTTGAAATATTTGCAAGTGAATCTGAAACCATGTGAAACCAGCAAATGTTTCAGTTTTCATCAGAAACTCAAAACGCATCAGTGATTCCCCAGGTTTACAAACCATATGGTGAACCTGAGTCTAACTTTCAATGACCACAGTCTGATTTATAGTTTTCCACAGCAATTGGTCAAAACCTGTGATTTTTCCCAGGCTACAAAGGAAACTAGACAAGCTTAAGTGATTTGACCAAGAGTTGGGTTTAGTCTGAAGTCACAACTCAGAAGTTGACTGGTGGTTGGTATTTCCATAGCTTTCTAAACTGTCCAACCATTTTATCAGTACACTGAAATTAAAATTGGCTGCTTTACTGGCCAAATATTAGTAAAACTTTGTTTATATTCTAACACCACTTGGGAAAGAATAGGAAAATCTCATTTTGATTTTTTTTGTTGTTGGTGGTTAACAACAGCAAAGCTCACACACCCTCTGGGAATCAACCTCTGGACCACTATGGGTTAATTTAGGTTTATTTCCATTTCTGAGAAATGGACAGCACATGTTGCAGGGATTTTTTTTTTTTTTTTCCCCCTAAAAAGGGGCAGGTCCCAAAGCACTTTACCTCACCCAAAACAGATCTGAGAAAGCTTTCTTCAAGTACCACACCCATTTTGAGTTAAGCAGCCCGAGTCAGGACACACAAGAGGCAATATCTGTTTATTGGGATAAACGAGAACTGGAGAGGATTAGAAGGTGAGTCAGATTGCATTCTACAAGAAGGAGATAAATGACTCCACAAAGCTTGAAAGCAGGTTGCTTTTTCCTATTTCTTTCCAAAAGAAGAGCAAGAGGCTTCTTTTTTTTTTTTTTCTTTTACCTTTAGTGAGATGTTATGTATAATATTGGAGCCAAACACCATACCTAAATGAAACAGGAAAAATGACTTTACTCAGCTGTACATCCTTATATGCTGCAGGTTGGATTTATGCTCAAGCTAGTGATTTTAATGAATTTTAGATGGAAATTTTAAATAAATTATATAGGGGGAATTTCAGAGGTTATTCTAATTTGACGTATTTTGGTTTATTCTGATTTAAAATTCAGAAACTGGGATGGAGTTGAATTGAACAAGCCTTTTGTACAGCCAATTCAGCTGCTGTATTTACTAAGGTTGTTGATGTATTTGTCTGATTTCTTTACTGTTGAAACGCACTATGATCTCTTATCTCGGTTTTAATTTTTTGATGAAGAGGGCACATCAAGATTGCCATATTTAATTGAAACACTTTGTGGATAGGATATAAGCCCTGTCATATGCAATGTAATCAGATGTTAAAATCTTCCATCATTACAAAATCAGCCTTCTTTAGTGAAAAGTACAATAAATAAGTGATAGGTAGCACTTTGGATTCATCAAAGGCAATGGGTAATTTTGTCCAGCTGAATTCTTCACGATGTTGTAGCTTAAGGTGTGGTCTTGAAAGATGGCTCGTTTGCAGTACCCTGGAATGCATTTTCACATCTGTTTCTACCCAAAATAAGAGCATCTCTCTTTTGATAAATACATCAGCGGTTAATCACATGTCTTTGGGGAAGTGTATGTAGTCTTTTTCCAGGCAGATGTGAGGAAGGTCTGCCTGAATTGTGAGATGACTAAGAACGGTGTGAATGTGAGCAGTGTTGAATTCAAGTTAAGGATCTTGTTTGGGTTCATTGCTGTGCCTGCCTCCTCGTAGCCTCTAGGCAAGAAGAAGTGCATGGGAGCTGACTGAGGCTTGCAAAATACCATGCAGACCTATCTTCAAAGAAGTGGTCAAGTCTCTAAAGCACCAGCAATTCAGTTATTGCTGTAAGGGCAAACATCACTATTGGAGCAATGCAGGGATGGTTGTGACCTTCCAAGGCTGCTGCAGAAACTGTCTGTAAGTGGTCAACCCTTAGGACCCAAGAACAGATATTTCTGTGTCTTAAGGTGAACCGTAGAGTCATGCAAGAGGAGCACGCAGGCTGTGGATCCCACAGTATATATACAAAACCATAGAGCTGCTGGCATCTTCTCCTCAAGATACGCTCAGTGGTATTGAATCTCTTTTTCCTCATCTTTTCCACTCCCACTCATCCTGAGATTTTCCTTCATGTTTCTTTTCTCCAAGGGTCAGAGAGGAAAGGAGCTGCTGCTTGATAGCATGGCAATCTTTTAGTTCACCTTTTAAACTATCATTCCGGGTTCAGCAGCTCCCAATAAGCATCACTTGCAAAGCAGTGAATTTTGTCTTGTCCTCAGAATTCTATAGACAGTCACAAGGCATTGAGCTTGACGCTGCTAAAAGCAGCAACATTTTTAGTATAAAGAAACAGATGTTTGGCCCCAGAACATGGGCGCCACCTTCTAACAAAGGTACTTCCCTAAACACAGATCCAAAGGTCAGGGTGTCCCTCCTTGCTTCCAGTGCACTGATGGACGTGCATATCCTGAGGTACTCACATTTTCTGGCTCTATTATACCCAGAGTATTTGTTCATTCCAAGAAGATTCAATACTGAATTGTGTGACTCTGATAAGCTTGACAAAAAGAAGCGTCTTGTGCTTGCTAGAACAAATATACTGGCTTTCGTAGCAGTGTGAATCCAGCAGGAGAAAAAGGCATAATTAATTACATTTGATTGAGTTCAGAGGCACGAATGTAGTGTCTCCCACATTTCCGTAGTTACTCTGCAACCACTCAAAACTCAAGGGGGCTTCCCAAGAGCACCCTCAGGGATGTGGGAGTCCAAAATATGGGTATCAATTATGCATAATTAAGTCAAATAAGTAGTTTGTCCTCAACCTCACTTTCAGCTGGCCTTGCTTAGAAACAAAACTCCTACAAAACAGGGAAGTTCTTGCAAACGGGAATAATCTTAATAATCTTAACCTTCCTGCTGCCTCAGCTGCTATTTTATGGGTGTAAGAGTGTGCATCTGCCTTGATCCTTCTCCTCTCCCTCTCGCTCTCCTCTTTTTCTTTCTTTTCTTCTTTTTTTTTGTGGGAGGAACATTTCTTGAAAATAGAAACCCTCATAGCTTTTCATGGTGTAGGACACTATGAAATCTTTAATTGGTCTTGAATCTGTTTTTTAAAACATTATCTTAACAAAGAGAAAGAATAGCCTGATTGGGCCAATGGATCAGGCTGCCATCATATTATCCCTGTAGGTTTTCAGGCACAGCATTGGAGAAAACAGTAAATCAAAGAGTCAGCTGAAAATAGATATAGCATACTATTACTGAGTTCTAATTCTGTGTGACAGACATTTTTGAGCGTTTTGAGTGATAACTGCGGAACATCTCCACATTCCCAATCAGGAAATCTAGTCTAAAATTGCTGACTATTTGGGTGCCCAGGCTTGCCCATTGCAATGAGAGCAAAATGTACAAAATACAGCATTGAAACAGATGAATTGATTGAACAGATTGAATCATTATTTCATTATTGCTTACTTAATAGGTGGTTCTTCTGAATCATTTTATATTTAAATGCATTACGATTATAATTTCCTTGGGTACTCACAATCTTTGAGTCAAACTGATATCCCTTTTGATTGTTCTATTACAAACACTAGAAACATGTTCCTTACAAAAGGCTCTTGACTACATTTAATCTAGGTTTAGTTTAGGATATTGGTAGTCTCAAGACATTCAAATGCATTCAGAAGTTGGTGCTTAAGTAGGTTTTGAGCATCATTTCCCAGCTCATCATAAGCTGTACTTTTATTCTCTGCCCACAGAATTTCCTGTAATTCAACAAAGGCCTCTGTGGAAGATTTGGAAATTGCTTAGGCAATCTTGAGGTCCATTGTTTGAGGACTCTGACCTCAGTTTTTAAAGTAGTGGGCCCACTGCTATCTAGTGCTAGTAAATTCTGTTCTCCTCCCAAACAGAAAAAAAATTAAGGCTAAGAATTCCTTCCCTGCGTTACTGCCAGAGGAGGGACTTCTGTAGCAAATTGACTTGTATCCACAAAAACAGTGTGGCAAGATACCGTATGTGGTAATTGTACGCACTGTTCAAAATATTTTAAATGAACTTGTTCTTACAAAGAAATAAGTTATGAAGTTAACTTTTACGTGTGTGTGAATAATTAAACTATTGTCACTACTCTAAATTATCATCTATTGTTAACTTACATCATTAAATCTTGCTTCTTTGCTAAAGAATAATGAAAAATACACTTAATTAACAGTTATTGCAAGCTTGAGGCCATTGATAACACAGTTCTCAGACTGAATTTCACAAGTGTGTTTTGTACTTGACTTGAAATTGCTGCTTTATTCTAAAGCCCTGCACAGTGATGTGGGCATAACAAATTTTGTATCACAAGAACGAACTCCCTTAGTAAATTATGTCACTGTTGGTTAAGATTAGGTTGCTACAAGCAAACAACTTGAGTGTTATTTATTTTTTTTTCCAGTGCAGAGGGCGGAGTTATGGTTTGAGCCTGCTGTTTAAGTTGCTTTTAGCAAATTTATGAAAGGCTTTTGCTGTGTGCCAAATCTGACAAAATCCCACCCTCTTTGCCTCGCAGCTTCACTGTGCCAATCCATCAGAAGATTTTGGGGGGTTCTGTAACAGTTCCCTGAGGAAAGTGACTCTGGTTAATTTCCCTGTTGTTTCGATTACAGAGGTGATAGGGTTTTTTTCCTTGGATATTGTTAAAAAGGCTTGCCAGCACTGTAAAGAATGTGCTGCATTCTTCAGATGAAATAAGGCCAATCAGTGGAATAATGAGGAAAGTAATATCTCCCTAGAGAGTCTGATTGGGTTTTCATCAAATCAGCCAACCTTTTCCAGTCATTTACACCAACATTCACTCCATGCAGGGTGTTATGCTGTCTCAGATTCTTTCCTCCTTTTAAATCCCTTGTGATTATTACTGATAACTAAATAATTGGGATGAGGCAAATTTATGTATATTGTATATGTTCTTCCTTTTAAAATTAATTATTTTGCTCTTATTTTTTTCACATATATTTTAAACGACTCTCCTACCCTGGAAGCTATTCCAAAGAAGAAGGATATGCAAGAGCTGGAAGATTTATTCCTTTGTGACACTGAATGTCCTTTTATTTTTAATATGTGGGGTAGTCTCCCCTGAATGGAAGGTTACCTACTGCTAAGACTACAATGCTGTGACAAGATGCCCAATTCTTGTTGTTAATTAGAGCTTGACACATTTATTTTTATTTATTCATTAATTTGCCTTTCTGAGATAAACCTCTAAAATGAGCCATTTAATTTATTGGGGAGTGAGGAAAACAATAGTTACCATGATCTTCCCTTATTTCATGTTCTTTTCTCTGTCAAGAGCACAGCATTAAATGCACGAGGCACATCTAACTACTGAAACAGAAACATGCTCTCTTTCCCTCATACGGAATTCAAACTAAGAAAATGGTCATTTCGGATTTGCAGATAGCTTATGCAGGTGGTTTCTCACTGTACCTACATATATCAATAATCTGTTCTGAAAAATATAAGGATTATGGTGTTGGGCCAGATCGTCCCCATGTGTAAACCAGCTGGTTCTACCGACACCAGTAGCTGTGCTGACTTACGCTTTCTGAGCATTTCACCCAGCATGAGTCCCTTCAGGTACACAGAAACACATGGCAAATTATTGGCTCACCAGGGCTACTGTTCATACATCTCTAACTAGCCCTTTCCTATGAATCCAGGACCTTTTGGTCATCGAATGAGAAATAAGCAGGAGCACAAAAGATGCAGGATACTGCAGAGCTGTGCTATTTAAATGCATTTGCAGACTAAATGTTGCAGTCAGCCTACGGCTGGCAGCTGCATACATGGCTACACAGTACCTAAAATAAGGGGGATTTTTGTTTTCCTTCTGTGCTGGGTAGTGCTCTGCTCTGGAGCACAGACTAAAAGAAAGCTGGTATCCTGTCCAAGTTATCTTCCTTCTATGGCTGGGAGATTAAGAGACAGTGTAGCTTTGTTATACACAAACACATTTATGGCATCTTTGACAAGCTCCTGGACCACATCAGGCATGATCTGATTACATCACTAAAATTAATGTGGTCTTTGGATGTTTTACACAGCAATCTGGGAGGCATTTATTTCCTGCAGTTGGGGGGGGGACGACACACACGACATGTTTAGCATGTGAAAGTTTTCAAAATTAACCGAGTTCCATTCACACCAGTCCTCCCACACTGCTCAGCAAATGATTCAAAGCCTTCAGCGTGATTTCATCTGTGCAGACTCTAATCCACTTACTTAATGAAATACATAATTAACATATTATAATTGCAGTAAAGATGGTTTTGACAGAAATCATTTCCCGTATCTAATACCGTGGTAATTTAATCTGTTCCCCACTCCCTAACACGACCCTCCGTGATTAAGTTTCATAAGAATTTTTTTGATTGATTGATTCATCTGACGTGCCTGGGCCCTGCTAAAGGAGTGTCTGTCAGTTTACAGAGCCACGTGATGTTGTGGCAGATGGTTGTGGAGAGGCTCTTTGCGCTGTCTCCCTGTGTGGTCTTTTTTTTTTTCTTTTCTTTTTTTTTTTTTCCTAAATGCCCTGATAATCCAAATACAGCAACCCTGATCCACTAAATCGCTACATGTTTTTATATGCTGTCTTTTAGTTGTGTGTATAGTTATTAAACTAGGGAAGGCAGGATGTGTTAAACTAGGAGGTCTAAATCCTAATGCTGTCATTCACTTCCACAATAAAACAACCCACACAGATACTTTTTATTTGATTTTTCTTTCTGTTTGTTTTCAACACAATCTCTCTAGTCTGTCACTCACTCTCAGGCAGTTACTTGAGTTAAAAGGGCCAGCCAGCCAAGTTATACAGACCTTCTCAGCTAAATATCACTTGTTACCTGCAGGAATATATGGGGAACATTATCAGCCACTGGCTTTTCAAGTCAGACTCAAACGGCTGCTCTCTTGATATGGGTCATGCCTCATGAGATAATATCCAGCAAAAGGTCTGTGGCAAATGATTACTTTCTTTTCATAGACTGAAACCCTATAATTTTTTTTAATGCTGTCACTCTCCAGGGAACTGTGTCCTAGTGACATTGTGAAAAAAACAAATCCCAAAGTGGAGGGATGCTGGGTGTCTTCCACTGACACAAACCAAACCATTTGGCAACATAAAGCATCCTCCTCTCACCTTTATTCCTGCCCCTTACACCACCCTGTGCTCCAATATACCTTTTTCCATCTCTAGTTTGTTTCTCTTATGGTAGGAATTCAACCAATACGGCTCGTTCTTGTCCTGCATTTTCCTCTCTCTCAGTGGCTTGCGTGCAGATAGCCAGTTCTCCAGCAGGTCTGGTGAAAAGCAAGTAACTGTCTGTGTTTGGGACAGATGACAGAAAGACAAAGACTTGCCACTGTCAAGGCAGCCAGTCATTGTCAGAACTGAGATTAGAGCCGCTTGCTCTAATTAGATGCTCAACTTGCTGAAACAGACCATCCTGTTGCAGGTTTGGGCATTGGTGCCTGCAAATTTTGTTATCCACAGCTGGGAGGTTCCCTGACGCTCGAGCAGGACCAGTGGCAACATTTGCTCTTTGTGGCTTGCTTTTATTCACAAAATGGTCTGCACAGTAAGGTAATACTGTATGTGAGAGGGCATGGGGCTGTAGCATAGGTGTTTGGGCCTCCTCTGGGGGCAGGCAGGAGGGGGACAGACAGGTTGAATTGTGTGAGCTGCTTTGCCCCTGGGACAAAGTGGACATGGATTTTTCAGGGTTTCTATCTTGGAAGAGGGCAGATTAGGGGTGTTTAAGCCTTTTTAAGTCCCTTGATTGTCTAGACTTTTAAAAATCTCAAGAGGTGAGACAGCACCACAGCAAGATAATGTTAGTGGAAGTTCAAGCCTCTCTTCATAGCACAACATGCACCAGCACTGGCATCCAAGCAGTGGGGGAATCCCTTAGGGTCCCATTTTGCTTTGCAGTTATATCAGTTTGCAACACCAGTTGGTGCCAGGCAGTATGGCACTAGGAGCAGTATTGCAGGCCAGTTCCCAGTCTGGTAGCATGTGGGATGCCGACATTAGTGATTTATGGTTTGTAAGAGCTGAAGCATACTGCAGGCACAGAGACCACGGTCAGCTTCTGTGTGCCCCAGCTGCCGGAAATCTTTTGAGTAGCAGTCCCTTGGCTCTGTTGGTCAAAAGGTGGATGAAGGTGGTGAAGTTATGAACAGTGAGCAAATCTTTGCTTCCTGTCAACCTGAGCCTTAATTTTTTGGCTTTCCCATAAGTACAAATAGTCTCAAAGGGTCTGGTGGGAAATGTTGCTTATGTGTCACAGGGCAGAGACCTTGGTCTTAAAAAAAATGCTGTACACAGTTGCGTATTGTGGCATTCATTCTGGTTAACACCTGGAATGTCCAAGTGGGTGTATTGAATGACAAGGAGGGTAGAGAGAGTAGAAAATAACGGAAGATAATTTACTGCCTATCTTTGCTTTTTTTTGTTATTGCGCTTGATAATAAGTGAAAAGTGACTCAGGCTCCAGCCTCTGTGATGGTCGTAATGTACCAAAGGGACTCAAGGTAGAGCTGACCCCTCTGTCCCACTGCCCCACGTCCTTCTGAACACTAGATCTTGGGCAAGTGCTTCTGACAGAAGCTTGCACTCATGAAAGCCTCAGTCTTCTTCCTAGTGGGAGGATACGTGAATCATTTTTGATGATGTGAAGCTGCATTTAATTGCATACTTTCATAAACTGAGGGAGTACCAGTGCTTGACAACATATTAGGTTTGTGGGTTTTTTGTTAGATGATGCAACATGCAGCATATTCATTCATTTCAGCAGTGTTTTTAACACTAATAGGGACTTAGGTGCCCAATTTCTGTTGATGAGCTGATGCATTAGTTATGGTTTATTTGCCTACCAGTTCTCACTGACCTATATACTACTGGTGTGTTTGCATAAAAACTTATGCCAAGATTATCCTATAGTAAGTGAAGTCTTTCCGCGGCGCATCTGAATTCGCCTTCCCTCCTAGTGACAGATTGTAAGTGCACTGATCAACAAAAGCTCTGCTTTTCCCATTGAATTGTGAAACACTTACCTGGGAACAGCTTGAGCACAGAATGCGAGACAAATTAAGAGGCATCTATGTAAAAGGAGGAGGACAAAGATTTTGAAAAAAAAAAATCAATGCAAATGGTCAGTTTATTAATACACTGGCACAAAACCACAAGTGCGGACAATATACTCACCCGCCCCAAACCCATACTGAGTTCAAGGAGGCTGCACAAAATGATGCACACCAGCTCCTATATCCGAGTCAGTGAACTCATTGAACTTGACTGAAATTCCTGTCGGAGCATTTTCTTTTTCCTATGAGTGTGAAGGGAGGGGGAGGCTCCTTTGTGAGTGGCAAGTGTACATGAACACCACCACATCAACTGCCAATATGTTATGAGGCCTTGGTAACAATCTGGAGTCTCTGGGGAGCTCTGCTGCAGTTCAAGTGAGTATCAGACAGAGAGAAAACAATTTCTGGTGCCAATAATGCAGCACAGATGAAAAATGTTTTAATATTTGAAGCTGCTTTATGGCAGAAGCAATGACAGTGATGGAGTCAATGTCAGCTTTTTTCCTTTAAATGTCATCTTTCGTCTATGAGTTTTTTCTGCTCTGGAGGCATGCAAGCCTGATGCTGACTGTTTGCAACCATTGATCATTGATTTTATTCTAAATGGAAAGCTTGCCAGAAGACTAGAAATTCTGGAATTTATTAGGATTTCTTTAAGAGGCACTTTAGCTCAACAGTTCTCATTACTGTCTTTACAATGTTACTTATTTTTCTTTTTATGTCATATGATTTGTAAAGGGTTAGTACTCAGAGAACAATATACGATTAAACCATTGTGCATGCTGGAGTTGCAAGCTTAGAGAGGAAAAAAGGATTCTAAGGAGGGCTAAGCACATATCTGAGTGTTAAACAACAGCTAATGTCTCTTCAGAACCAAAAGCTCTATTTTGAAATCTGTGGACATGATTTTTATTAAACAGCAGTTTTGATTAAATAAGGTCACTCTTAAATTACTAATTCTTAAAAACATAAATAAAAGGGCTAAACCATCTTTATATTCTGACATTTAGTGCATAAGCAACGTACTGTGTGTACCAAATGTCTGAATATAATGAAAGTTTGTCCCGTTAAACTAATACTACTGATGGGCAAAAATGTCTTGGTCTCTAATAGCTCTTCAATGTATTTATTTACAGTGACATTATTCTGAACGTGCCAGCTAGGAGTGGTTTAAGGCTTTATTACATATTAACATTTAACATATTTGTCTGCTTATGTATAAGTGATTATTCTTCATTTGGTTAAAAAGAATCCATTTACGATTATACAGTAGGCTAAATGTTTTCAGTTTGTGATATGTTTCCATTGGCACAAGACTAGTTCAAACAGGTATGTTAGCTCTTGGCTGACATGCCTGACATTCAAGCTTTATTACGGAGCAGTGTACCCAGGGAATGTGAATTATAGTGAGTATCAGCCTTGGCCTGTTAAAAGCATCATTCAGCCTAGTTGATTATGGAATTTACTCTGGAGTTTGGGTCTGAAGATCCATCTACTGAACTGATGCTGTTTATTTGTTTAGTCACAAATAAGTTGCAGACCAGACAAAGGGAAAATCATAGTGGAAAACAGGCTGATTGAATAGCAATGACCAAGGAAAAGCAAAATCTTGCAGAGTAAAGAGCCAGTAGTAAAGTTTATTGCCACTGTTTAGATAAAACTAATTCTGGCAAACCCTTTAATAAACCATCAAGTGTAGCACTTGAAATGTAAAAGAAAACTTTCCGGAAAATAAAATGACCATCTGCAATGTTACCTTAGATGCTGTAAATGGACTTTCTGGTATAGTGGGGTCTATTGTACCCCATTGATCAAGTTGCTTTTAATGTTTATAGTAATGAACTGTCCTGATCTGCAACGCCACATATAATACAATGGTTGTATTGTAACTGGGGTAGAGGAACAGCAGAATGTTGTCTGCTTGCCTCAACACCGACTATTCTGCACAGGCCATATCCCCACATACTCATTCTCATACTTGTTAACAGGTGTGTTTCTGTGTCTGCAGCAGTGAAACTCAGGTAATAAAAATGGCATATTTTCTTTTATTGTTGGATAACCTATGTTTACTTCTGCATAGATTGCCACCAAAAGGGCTTGTTTAGAGTTGTTCTACACCCAATGATCTGTTGTTTCTGGCAAGGTTTTAAGCATTCTCTGATGAGATCAGACTCTTTGGCTAAGTGCAATAATTGGGAAATACTGAATACTACCCAGCAGCCATTTCTTGAGAGTACTATTTAAAAGTCTCTGCTACTAGGAATATCCATAAAGTGCAACACCATTTGCATGAACCATTTGTGCATTTTGGAAGGTGTATCTTCAGAGATGTTCTATCAAGTGCCCTTACAGCTTAAAATCTTAATGAACATTTGCAAAATAACCATGAATTTCCCTAATAGGAACAGCTGGAAGCTTATCTGACAGTTTTGGTATCTGTTTGTGAACCAGGGAATCCTAAAAAAAATATTTAATATGAAGTGGTGACAGTGTCTTATGCTTCCGTGGCATAGAGATCCTCCTTATCATTATTAATCTGTGTTGTAGCAGAATCTAGAGGCTGCAGTGGATTTAAGGGTCCCATTGTGTTAGTGCTGCACATATACATTACAGATATTTCTTGCGCTTAGGAACTTAGTTTCAAAAGAATGAGGCAGCACAGGCAGAATGACTGTGGGAAATGACTATGAGATGTGCTATTGATAGCCAAGATCATACAGTTTGGGGGTGGAAGTGAGATTTAGTGGGTTTTAGTTTAGTGTCTCGCTTAGCAGATTGTTTCATACCCTTCAAGAACCCCATATTTTTCCGCATACTGTTACAGGCTTCTGCTTGGACAAATTATTGGTTGTTTACAGGTCTTTCCTTCCATCAGGAAGTGACTGGCAAAGGAAGGCCCCACAAAAAGTGATCTTTAAAAAAAAAATTAAGTCAAAGTAATCCACAAAGAAAAATTTAGATTTTTGTTCCTTGGTTGGGAAAAGGATTTTAAGGAAAAGCAAACCTAACTTTTCCACTCTTAAGGGGATTGCTGCTAAGTGGCAGCAGAGGACCACAGAGGCAGTGGCGAGTGTGTTGAGAACAGTGATATTAAAAAGAAAGGAATTTTGGGGGGAACCCTGAAATTTTCTAGAGAAAATAACTTCAGCTGAAAATCATTGAGTAGCTCCAGTAAGGATGTTACTCCTTTACACTGGGAATCAGTGACTTTAGCATTCCTGTGCTCAGCAATCCACAGCTTTGTGAATTTTTCCATCTTCCTTTACAAATATTCAGCTAACATCAGTGAAAGGAGTCAGTTCCTTCACCGTGAGGAGCTTAGCCTTGCAAGAAACCTCCTCCTGCTAATCCATATTCAGAGAAGCCCTGAGGGAGCTATCAAGACTATTCTGAGAGTCAATTACCCACCCACGAAAGGATTACAGGATCCTGGCCCCGCTCAAGATCCCCAGCTAGATCAACACATGTCAGTGTTTGACAAAGGTTTATGCTGATAGTACATTCAATGCGCTGATGCCCCCAGGACTGTTCCTTAGAGACCTCTCAGCTGAGAGACTGAAGAGCAGAGGCTTGATTTTGGAGTCGGGGAAAGCAATGGTCACTGGTGACTTCCAGTAGGGTAGCATCAAGCCACCAATACCCTTGTGAGTGACAGTAGCAGAAATAGAGGGCAGTAGGTAAGGGTATCCTGGTGTAAAACACTTCTGCAGTTTCTGTTCTGACAAGGGAAGGGTTGAAGCTGCAAGGCAGCCTCCTTGCTCCTCCAGCGAGGAAAGTATTAGCTGCAATAGCTGACCTCAGCTCAGCTGGGCTACCCCAGGGTATGGGGACACATTTGCTCCATGGAGTCAGTCAGGCTGCTGGTACCATGCCCCACATCATCCTTCTCATCTTCCAGATGATGGGAGAGATGGGGCAATCACCCAGTATTTCACTCCTGATGACACCAGGCTGGGACACAGCTGTGATCACCCTGTCACAGTCTGCACCTATGTGACTAAAGAGAAAAGTTCAGCTGCCAAGATATTCAATCTGGAACTCCTCATTAAAAAAAAAAAAGGAGCTATTAGACATTATATCTTTAATAAATGGCCTATATATTATGACATAATTTAATTTAGTGCTCAGAATGTATTATGGCTACCATAGCAGTTTTACATTTATAGATTTCATAGTTTTTCTTCTATAAAACAACTACAATCTGTACCCCTTCCAGATAATTACAATAAAATGCTTCCATTCACACTGACAATGTAAACTAAGGGTAGAGGTGTGTAAATTCTGACTCAGGTTTATAGCCTTGCAGGCTGCTGAAATTGCCTAGGTTTAGCATCCCCTGACTAAGGTGCCTTCTGGGGTCGGGTCCTGGGGGAGACCTGCCTGGTGGGCATCATGCCCATTGCTAGGAGATCCTCGGGGTTACTGCTGAGGCACCGTGTTTGTGGGGATGGTTGAAAGGATATTGAGAAAATGAAAGGAGTTGAAGGTAGATACTCATTTAGGCTGACCTGGAAAAAAGAGAGTACCAGACCTGAGTATGATAGGACTTATTGGGAAGAAGAGAGGAAATCAGCTGTAAGAGATGCAGTTTGAGTGAGTAGGATGGAGGGGAATGAAGCTTTGAAACTTAAATGACAGGTTCAAAAAGTATGTGTGATCTGAGAAAATGCAAAACAAGGTGAGAGAGCAACAGACATGTTATAATGGGATTCATTTTCCTATCATGGTGTAGTGTATTTATTCAAGAGCTATTTGCATACGGAAGTCCTGCTAAAAGCAATGCTGTTCTGGTTTCAGCTGCGATAGGGTTAATTTTCTTTCTAGTAGCTGGTATAGTGTTATGTTTTGGGTTCATCTGAGAAGAATGTTGATAACACACCAATGTTTTCAACCTTTGCAAAGTAGTGTTCAGACTAAGTCAAGGATTTTTCAGCTTCTCATGCCCAGCCAGCAAAAAGGCTGGTGGGAGACAACATGTTGGGAAGGGACACAGCCAGGACGCATGACCTAAGCTGGCCAAAGGGGTATTCCATACCATGTGACGTTATGCTCATTATATAAACTGGGGGGAATTGGCCTGGGGGGGCGGATTGCTGCTCGGGAACTGACTGAGCATCAGTCGGCAAGTGGTGAGAAATTGCATTGCGCATCACTTGTTTTGTATGTTCCAAACCTTTTATTATTATTATTGTCATTTTATTATTACCGTTATTAGTTTCTTCCTTCCTGTTCTATTAAACTGTTCTTATCTCAACCCATGAGTTTTACCTTTTTTTCTGATTCTCTTCCCCATACCACCAGGTGGCGGGGAAGTGAGTGAGTGGCTGTGTGATGCTTAGTCACTGGCTGGGGTTAAACCACAATAAATTCTTTTAAATTTTTTTTAATGAAAACATCAAATCAAAGATCCCTAATGCCTGTGGAAAAAGTTATCAAAATCCTTTCTTATTTCAAAATCCCCAAACTTAAAATAAACTTGTGTCAAGAAAAGCAATAATTCCAAGTTAACAAAAATACAACACGGTACTTAATGGACTTTCTCTCTTTATTAATTAACAAATAGATTTCCGATATCTGCACAAATCAGTTAAAAATGAGCTACCATCTACCTTTGATACCCTATTTGTTTAAGCTTTCCCCAACCTGTTTATAAACTCAGCTTGTAAGAGTGTCTAAGAAACAGCAAGGACTTTTGCTCCTGTGGCAATCCTTACTCTCAAACCCATGTTCTTAATGACTATGCTGGAGAGGGGTCATTCCTGATTTTTCAGTCGTGCCCAAGTGCAACAAATGGAAATGTTTTTTGAGCTTGTAGTCCTCCTTACACAGTAATAAAAAATGCTCTAAAGAGCTCAAATTGTTTCTGGGGTGCAGCTTGGTCAAATATTTTTATGATCCCTTCTTAAATTTTCTGATTTTTTGAGGGTCTCTTTTGAGGAGAGAAGATGCCAAGTTTACATGGATCAGAGGTGACCAGTGTTTGTAGCAGCAAACACCACTGCTACTACAATTCCAATGAGGCAAATGTATATGTGAGTTTCTATTTGTACATACAATAAAAATATGTCCAATTCCACATCCACATGGCAGCCCAAGTATATTTGACAACCCAGTTTTTGACACTTTACAATGTGGCCCCAGGTCTAATAACCTTCTTCAGCAGATGCTGCTTTTGTATGTTTTTAATCACAAATCATTCCTTATCTATTAACCAATCATATTTGCTAACTGGATTGCTTGTGAAGACCTCTTATTGTAATTAGCATGCTTCAGTTGAAGAGTAAACAAATATTCTAACAAACTACTACGACATAAGTTGATTTTCTGTTACTCAATCACTACCATTGTGGATACAGCAAATTTTGAATTAAACATCTCTCCAAGATTTAATGATCTCAGTCAAGAACATTTTAATTAAATTAAGGGTTTGAAACTTTTATTTTTGACAGAGAATGAATAAATCAGCAAAAGGTGAATCTGGTTCAATGAAAAACTTGATCCAGAGAAATAGTCTTGGAAATAATTAAAATTGCATTGACCAACTGTGCTCAAAAGGAAGAGTAAGTATTTTGTCAAAAGAGGCTAAAACATAATGTACTACACCATGTTCAAAGTATTGTTATAGGAAGATGAGCATTTGCCTATGTAGCAATAGCCCTCTGACGAGGAGGTCATGTCTTCCACCACCACCAGACCTCTGTTCTGTCATCCTTGTGTTTGAGTTGAGAGATGTGAACGTTGGGGTATTTCATGAACTATATTAGGAACATTTTGGGAGCTCTAGATATAGTGGGGGATCTGGCTGATATGACCGGTGCACTGAGTTTGTGGTCTGTAGTTTGCTGGCTCTCCTACTGGTTACTCATCCCTGAAGCTGCAATATACTACATTTACTATCACCTTTTGTTTTACTGGCAGAATAAATAGAACTGGACATCAATCCAGAGCAACAGATTTATGTATATAAAAACTGTATGACTAACATACTCAGATCAACCAAACAGCATATGTCTGGCTCCTTTATTTTAAGTTTATACCATGTTTTGAAACACATGCACACACACTCACAGGCACACACCTATCTCTGGATATTTAATCGGTCAAATTACCTGGGAAGTAGATTTTGTGTAGTGAATATATTATGAGCTACCAAGAAATATAAGTTTACTGAAAATACCTCTCTGACATCTGTAAAAAAAATTTCAAGGTTAAAGTGACTCAAGGATCCAATCTACAGACGCTCACTCATACACTAGACAATATCTCTTTTCATATTCCTTAAACCACTGCATGCAACTCTCCTAATCTTAATAGTACTCTGGAGAGTGTGGAATGGCCAAAACATGAAACAGAATAAACCAAATATACAGAAAACTGTTGCATTTGCATTGCAAAACGTTGTCTTGGGTTTGAAAATAATGGAATGACAGTTTGTCCTCTAAACAGTGACCCACCTCCTTAACCTTTAAGTATCATCTGCCTCGGCAGCCCTCAATGCTTTTTTTTACAGATGAAAATAGGGCCCATAGGACTTAGGACAGATCAGGTAACAGGGCTCCGTTAACAGCTGGGCTCGTTCCTAAAATAGTACATCAAAAAACCCCAAACTAAAATAAAAGAGGTCTAATTTAGAAATGGATTTATTTGGCTACACTGAAACCTGCAGAATAGAGGAAGGGAGAGAAAAAAGAGTGTAACCTGGGGGAGGGAACAGAAACCTAACAAAGATGGGCACTTCCCTGAAGCATGCTGTGGAAATCTTTCCTCAGTCATGTCCTGGTGGGCAGTAAAAAAAAAAACGCAAAATGGGAGAATGTTTTTCCAAACTCCATTCATATTAATCTTAGGTCTGTGTAGATCAGCGGTCAGATATCCTGCAGAATATGTGAGAACATGCATATCTCCTTTTCTTTTCCTGGGCTGCCTCCTCTTCCTCCAGGAAAGCAGCCAGCTAAGTGATAATTGTGGACATCCACCTTTCAGATTGAATGCAGCATGAGAAGAGCAGAATTCCTAGGTTTTCCTCATTTTAGTAAGAGGAATCTTTTTTTTGTGAATCTCCTCACTACAACTCCACTTACAGGCCAGATCTATTTTCTGATGCGTATTGTCTCAACCTCTTTTAAGTCTAAGATTCTCTTTCTAGTCCTTGCAGCTAGATCTCTTTGGCAGGCCATCACAGTTTCAAGTCACAAGTACTGCAAGCTCTGCTGTAGCCTGTTTAACCCCCTTCACCCTCCAAGAAATCAAATGACACCAAAAGGAAGGTCTAAACAGGGGTTTCGAGGTATCGTGTCAGAAAAATGGCAATTTCAGTCTGTAAAATGACACTGTAGAGAAAGGATGGGTTGTTCTTAGGGTATTTGTCCCAGTTTGTTGAAATGGTCAGCATTGCCCATGGAAATATTTTTGCATCTTCCTGGTGAGAGGATGTCTTTGTTCTCTTGATAAGATCTGTGAACACTAATGAAAAATTTGTCTTTCCCTCCCAGAACTGGTTTTACTGGCTTTGCCTTCCCTCCTCATAGGATGGAGGGCAAAATACAACAGGAAACAGAGACAATAATATTAAGTGTGCAAAGGAAAAAATGCTATAAATATTTTGGTTGAAACAGCAGAGAAATTAAAGATAAAAGTTAAATGGAAATAAAGGCAGTCAGATGGTTATTATATGTTGCTATAAAATTCAAGAGCTGTTAGAAAAGGTAGATCAGGATTTGCTTTTAAAAAAATGACAGGCCTGTAAGAAAGCAATATTTTTGATTGATAGAGATTTTAATTGCTCTGATATTTATTGGAATGACAGCTATTAGGAACTGAAGCAGTGATAAGGGATTCTCTGAAGCTTGAGGGTATTTGGATAAACACCTCAAATTTAAATGCCTATCAGAAGCTTATTAAAATTATTAAAACCTTGAATTTTTCATTTGGGCTAAAAGTCTTTGAAAAGAGGTTCGCTTGGAAAATTTCTTATGAAATTATACAGATTCTATTAGTGATGACTTTTTCCTTCTCTTCTCTTCTCTTGAGAAGTATGTGTGAGCTAGAATAGGCAGGAAATGCTGACATGTATATCTGCAGAGATTATAGTGTTAAGGACAAAATTCATGTGGGTAAAACATGTTCCAGAAAAATGTGTAGCCTTAGAATTAAAAAATGGGGTTACTTCCCCTCACAATTCAGGTTTTATTTTTAGGAGATTTAATCTGCACATGTGCTATTTTCCATCTATGGCAGCTCTAGGTTTTTAGAAAGTTAATTACTTGCTTAGGATACGTAATTGGAAAATTTAATCCTGAATTATTAACAGTTCTGTTCTGGATTCCTGACTTTTCTGTGGTCCAAAATGATTTTTCAGAACTGTTGAGCATCCGCAAGCTGAACCAAACAAAGAAGGCTGTCATTGTTTCAGAGACCGGGGGATGAGAAAGTTCCAAGTGTGGTCTTCGCATCACAGCTTTGCTGATCTATGTGTCTTTTATTATCCCATTGAGATGAAACACGAATGGCAAAGTTAATAAAATGGCCATTCATTATCTTTCATGCATATTTCCTCTTTTTTAATGTTTTATTTAGTCATTTGCACGTTAAAAAGCAAGAGGATAGAACTCTAGTGCTATTTAACCTTGTGACACTGGTCATATGAAGGTAGGATGTTTCTTTCTTTCCCCCTGCAGATGCCATGCCAGTTACATGACAGTCATGACCATTATGATTGGCTAAACCAGTTCCCTGGGAGATGTGTTAATAAAATGTCTAAATTATACATTGATTAAGTGCATATGTTAAATAGTGACAGTTGGATACACAGTCTAAGTACAGGTACACTTGGAAAGAAATATTTTTGTGGGTACTTTGAATTAGTGGGATGGTATATAATTGTAAAAACTTGAGTTGTTGTTTCCAAGAGTATTGGAAAAGGATGATGTGAGGAAGCTGTCACTATTTCTAGAATGATAGTCTAGGATGATCGGATCAGATCACAAATGAAATATAACTGTGCAACAGTAGCACCCTGCTGCTTTACAGAACAGAGTTTAAATGGCTAAGGATTTTCAACTAGATGTCATGAAATGGTAGGGAGTGGATCCTTCCAATATATGCATATGTTGTGAATCAGCAGTGCCATAAACTGTTGCAGAAAAAAAAAAAAGTGTTAGAATCAAGGAAGGTAGTACAGGCAGCTGTTGCATGAGTTTTGGAAGGAAATGGAGAGCGAGGGGAGATTTAGGGAGAAAGAAAGTGATGCCCTATATTCTAGGGGTAGATAGAAATGTAATAGAATTAGCTGAGAGGTACCGAGAAGAGTTAGGCTGAAAAAGTAAGCACGGACAAAAAGGAAGACTCAGTCCAGAGAGTTTCAAATACACATATCTACTTTGGAGGTGTTATTCGCAACATCCTTCAATCCTTTCACATGCGGTTTTCTTTTTGTCAGTTTTTATCCAGTCAGCTCTGTTTGATGTTGTATCCCTTAATAATTTCTTTGTATCTTTTCCTCCTTCCCAATCTTTTCCTCTTCCTGTCCTCTTCTATTTAGTCCCTCAGTGTGGGACTCTATTCATTAATGCTTGCAGTGGAATGCTTCTGAAATGCTGCACTAGAAGAAGGGCAGAGTATGTCTACTAAATACATGCAACAGCTTTCCTCTCTTTATGGTACAGAGCAGATTTCACTCAATGTATTGCATATATATTATACTATTTCAGTCTCCTGGATATTTGGGAAATTTTGCTATTTGAATTTTAATGTTAAACTCAGAACTGTAGCTTTGAGTTGATTTTATTCTTCCATGTACCACGAGGATATATCAGCCAATAATGAGGAATGTGAAAAACAAGATGCAGTGGAGAGTCAATAATCCAAATACTTCTGTATATCACACATCCTCCAGACTGTTAGCAAATTTCTCTTTGATAACAACATGTTTTCTTTCGCACTGGCAAAATAACATGACATAACCCTTGGCATTTGAGAAGAACATGTATTTTTTTCAGATGGGTTAGTTCAGGTAAGCAGGTCTGATTCAAATACTTAGCAGATTGTCCATAAATTTGACATTCATGGGAAGTTGTTAATTCTGAAGTGATCATAAACACTCACAAATGCAGAGACTTCAGTTAGCGCATAACTCATGGAAGATTAGAAACCGAGATGGTTGCTTCTGACAAATCTTTCATTGATGTGTGTGTCTAACCATCAAAAGACGAACAAAGAATCAACATGTTTCATAAAATACTCTTCTTATTTATTTTAATTCTTCTGTAAAAGTATTTGACATCTTTTTAGATTATTTCTTGGATTTACTTTTTGTTGCAATCAATCTTGATTCAACAAAATATTCTTACCAAAACATTTTTAATAATGAAACAATTACAGCAGTAAATTTACATAACCAATGAGTTCCTTCATTGTTTCTTTTTACTACAATATTCTTTTCTTGATTTCAGAGTAGTGTCTGCTAGTCAGTGTGGACCAAAGAAAATAGTTTAGTAGAAACTGATTGAATTTCTTCATTAAGGCTTAAAGTTAAAACAGCTTATTGGATAATTCTTCATAATTGCCGTGACTCTGTAGTTCTGGGTTAAATCTAGGGGCAGCAGCACTGCAGTAGTTAGACTGTTCCAGCAAAAATTCCACACCAGCTTTGGAGAAGTAAAAGCCAGGCTGTCTGCACAATAATTGTAATTCCTGCCACCCACAAATGTGGTGCGACCCTTGATTTTTTCCTGCCCATGTGACCGTCCTTGGAGGAACAGTGGGCACTTAGTGCCAAATATTTCTGTGAGGACCTCCACAGTAATTCTTGCTATGTCCACCAGGATACATCTGTTCGCTAGTGGAGTAAATCAAGGACCAACCCAAACATAAGCTATATTTTGTTCTGAGATTTAACTGCAGAGAACAGGGCACGGGTAGCATCCGTGCTTGCCTGTCCATGTGTCAGGCTGGACCAGGAGCAGGCTGCCAGGCACTGCGAACTTCTGCAGCACTGGAGGGCTGCTTTCACCGACGCCCATCTCTGGGGCTGTGGCACAGGCTGCCTGCCCACTGTGCTGCACTGGGACTTGTGTCTGAATCACTTTGCACCTCAGTCCATGCCAGGTAGTCACCAGAACTCATTTGGAGGTGTCGAGCACTGCGTTGGGCCATGTAAACGTGACCTCTAATAAAGGCTTAAATAAGGCTGCTGCGGTGGGTGGGTGGACCTTCAGCTCTAAGCTTGCTCTGGATGGGCAAAGTCGATCATTTTGTTCTTGCTTTTCCGCACTGTTTGGGGACTTAACCTCTTCTAAAGTCATTCTATCTCCTTCCAAAATGAGTGGCAACTGGTTATGATGCCAACTACATCTTACAATTAAACGAGTCTTGTAGCAAACTCTGTGTGCACAAGTGCTAGATTTGATGGTGTTCAGCAGCTTTCCTAAGTTCTATTTCAAATGATCTAAATGGTCACAATAAGTTTTCCTCAAATTTTCCCATCATTATTCTAATCAAGGGACCTGAAAGAAGGATGGGGTCCCCCCCATATTTTGCAGCAGGCATGAGGGTAAATTCCTGCTCCTGTTCTTTTAAATAGTTTTAGCTCTGATTCTTCTACTGAAGTGACTAGCAGCTTCCTTCATGTTGTCCGAAATAGTGGCATTGTGAAATAATCCAGGTATGTGGGTGCAACTAACGAGGAGAGTAAAACAGAAGAAGCAAACTTCAGAGCAAGATTAAAAATATTCTATGGAAATAACCTGTCTAGGTTTTGACAGATGAAATTTGAAGACAAATTATTTGTCTTTAAAGCAAAGGCATTTTTAAAAGAAAATTTAAATGTAATGCATGAGGAAGAGTTGTGCTGATCCAAAAAAGGCGGATTAACTGACATGATCTTGATTGTAGGGTCATTATACTGCTACCTTGGAAAAAATAAAACAAACAAAAAAAGTTAACAGGAGGTCAGGGCAGTGGCTTTTAGCGGCTTAGCCCACAGGGGAAAAAATGTAACATACAGAACTGCAGAATGTAGAATTGCCTGATTATGGGAGATTTATGGGCTTTGTGGTAACAGGGGGCCATGTTGCGTTTCTACCACAGTCCTGCTGTCCACAGGCCTGGGGGAGGGAAAGCAGGCAGAAACAGCCTTCCCCAGAAATGTTTCCTGAAACGAGGGCTGCAGAAAAACTATCTGGCTCTCTGGTTTGACTTAGCAATCAGGTTGCGCTGGAGCTGTGACATTCCAGTCACTTCTGCAGCAAAAATCTTTGTACGGAGGAAAAAAAAAAAAAAAAGAAATTTTGCTAGATTGATAAAATGTGCTCATCACATAATCTTGTAGTGCTGCTCCGACAGAAAAATGTATAACAATATGTGCAATTTATTGATAAATGTCAGCCTAAATAGTCTGCGAGAGAAGGGGGGGAGAAGAAAGCTATACATTTCCCACAAGCACCCCCTCAGGCAACAGCTTGAGCAAATACAATACATGCGATGCAATAAACTAAGATTATGGGACTTCACTGCAGACAAGTGTGGCCTTCACTGTAGGCTAAGTAGGCAGTCACCTCAGCACTATATTTAAAGGGGCACTGGAATAACAGAGATAACATGGTCATTCTCCAGTACTCCAGTTCAGCCCAACTCTTCTATGACTGTTTCAATAACACTTGTCTTTCTGTCTGATAGGACCTTTCTGTCATTTTTACGTAGAACCTCAGGACTTGCACATCTTCAGCGTTGCTCACATGCATGATTTTTATCAATGCAAGGGCAAGCATTAGTGTGAGCTTGATTTAGAGCAGAGCTGCTTACTCCAGTTTCAAGCCCCTTCAGGCTGTGGTTGCCTGCCCTGGATTCTTTCCACATGGGGCTTGACCCTGTGCAGGCACAGAGCTCGCGGCAATCTCGCGTACCTAAACCCAAGACGTGTACATGGGCTCATGGAGAGCTCCACAGAGGACCATTTTGGCACAAGGCTGAAGACCAAAGAGATTCGCTGCAGGGAGCAGAGCATTAAGGAATGTTTCAGTCTTTCAGAACGCATGACAGAAGATGGGCTGAGGGAGCTTTCAGACAAAGAAAACAGCTGCAGTCTGAGGGTACAAATACTGTTTTCATGGTGGGGATGATGGAGTTTATGTTATTATCTTGGTCCAGTTCAATTCCTTCTTGTTGCAAGCTCCATTTCAGTAAGGAACACAAAGTGACTGCGATCAGACTCTACCTTCCTGCAGGAAGACAAAATTTTAAGGTGGCAAAATGACAACATCTGGCCTAAATAAAAACTTGAAAAATATATTCTAAGCTTAGGTTGTCAGATCTCTACTGAAACACAGACTTTCTCACTGGTGGCACAGGTAAGCATCAAAATACTAAACAAATATATTTTTCTGTGTTCATGAGAACTCTTGTCTTGGAAGTGAAAGACCCTTCCAAAAACTGTATGAAACTGAGGCAGCTCAAAGAGTTAAAAACCCATGCAGTTATTGGTATTTATAAGGCAGCTCAGATTTGGAAAGGATTTTAATGAGAACATTTAGTCTTCATTACTCTTAACATTTTGTTTTCAAATAAATACTCATACCTGTGCTTGTGAGATTTGGGGTGCTTTATAATAAGACATGCAATAAATCCCTAAAATAAAAAATTAAAAAAATAAATAGGTTGTTCTCCTATACTACCAGAACCTAAGGAGACTTTGTCCATGTAGGCCTGCTAAAATACATATAAGCTGAGGTACTTGTTTTTGATACTAAGCTGAGTACACAGAGAAGCATAAATCACTTTTTTCCTCTTTACTGCTGTTTTCCTCAGTCAGTTTTCCCATAATGCCTCTGCAGAAGCTGACAGTTGGATGCGGCACAAGACCCTGCTGGACAACTGTCAGATTTGTTGAAGGATATTAAAGAGAACTTGATCATGTGTCAGCTCTCTTCAAAATATACTCACATTGGAAAAGTGATACATCTGTCAAAGCAAGGACTTCAGCATTTGGCAGAACAGGCCATTTTCACAAACAAAACTGTCCAATTACATTAGGGGGCATGAACTTCAGGTGTGTATGCCAGGGACAGAAAGATCTGCAGCCACACATCACAGAGACTGTCTCCTTAAGCCATATGGTTGGATGTGGGCTGCATCTCAAGCATAGTTTCTTTATGCTTCATAGATTAGAAATTAATTTAAAATTATCAGAAACATAAATTGCTGCTTTGAACTTCTACATGAACTTTTTTTTTTTTAATTTCACTGAAGGCTGCCAAGAATTCATTTTAGGGGGGGGAGAGAGAGAGAGTGGAAATTTATCAAGTTTGATTAGATGATTAAGAACTAAGCTATGGAACAGAAATGCTTCTTTCTTGTTTTGTTTTTTAAATGCTTTTAGTAAGACTAGTGTGAGTTTTGATTAAATAGCATCATTGGTTAGGAAACAAATTGTGCCTGAGAGCAAAGACTTTTTCTTGGAAATATGTTATAGCTGAGTTTAGGTCTTTCTTGGCTCACACAAAAATGCAGACATTTGGTGGGAGTGAGCTTTCAAGTTAAAACTGCTTGTATCACACACAATATCCTGTGTGTGGGGAACTGTTATATCTAAGTTCAAGAAAACCATCAAGATTCAGTGATGAGGATGGAAACTGTCTTGATCACATTGTTTATGCCAAAATGCTCATTTCTGTGTACAAGAAATTTTAGACTTCATCTGTGTGTGGAGGTAAAACACTGCAGTGTAGTGCAGAGTCTTTGACAGGCACAATTTACAAAGGATGAGCTCAGTTTTGAGAGTAGTGTTAGGAGATCCTAAGGTGAATTTAGCTTTTTTAGGTTGCTTACAATTCTATTAAAGAACTGTAAACATTTATACAACCTTTTAATATAAATAATGTTAAGAGTTCAGAATGGAAATGTGAAAAACATGACATTAAGACAAATTTTCTTATTCCAACTAAACATCTGGGCTAAATTTTATGCTGATTTTTACCTTGTGCAATCCCACTAAAGGCTGTTCATTAAAATGACAGCTCTCAATATTATTTTTTTTCCTTTCCTTTCCCCATTCACAGAAGCAAAATCCTACTTTGATTGGCTAACTGGTTTATTTTGAATAAAAATAGCAATTCTTCTCTCTCCTCCTCTGAGACAGAGAATTCCACATGAGTGTTCTCAGTTCCAGGAGAACAAAGTACCTCTTCTTTGCCTCCTGGTCTGTCTGTGCTTCCTTAGCCGAGTCCCCACTACCAGATAATTGTAGTTCTTTATGTTGACAAATAAGGAAATATATGCATACATATACAGGCGTGTGCGCACACACACACATACGTGCATGTATGCATATACATACATATGTTCTTCCACCTTGCTTCAGTTTCCTCACAGGTAGGTCTTCACGCTTTCTCCATTAGGAAAAATGTCCTCTTCCTTCACTTTGTCTCCACTCACAGAAAAAGATGTATTTTTACAGCAAGATAACACACAGCTACGAAGCTATCTGGCTTTAAATCTTTGTGGAGACAAATCTCAGGCAGGTTTTCCATGAAGCATTTGGGCAAGATTGACAGTATGCCTGTAACAGCTGAGGATTTGAGTTTACCAGTTACCTTGTAGTAACTGCTAGAGGTTGTGAATTAGCCATATTGTGTGCTTAGAGTGTATTAGCCATAAAAGTTTTTGGTATCTTGGTCCATGCACGCTGAAGTAGATGAATGGCTCTATACCTTCTTTTTGAGGCTCTCTGCAAACTCAGAAAGACATTTCTACAGTTGCAGTACTAATTTTATGTTTTAAATATTGTTTAGCTAGATTTGTCTTTTTTTCTTGTGAGATCTCTGGAAACAACAGAAGGAACCCTCCCTCGTCTCCACCTAGTCATTTGTGTCATTGCCCTGACGGATGTAACCCACTTTTTGAGAAATAGATGCAATTCTGTATTATTACATTTATTTCAAAATCCTCATCTAAAAGTAGCTTAATTTCTGTAGAGCTGACATTATGATTGATAGGAATTTCTACATCACAGTCAGTAATCCTTAAGAAACTAAATACCTAAATGGAAACAGTTGTAGTGAGGGCTTTTAACTGTATGTCCATGATAGCTGCACAGTAATGTGGTGACATGTCACCATGACAATGATGTGACATGTCACCTCACACAATGACATGTGACAGCCACAGAGTAACTCTGGCACTACAGGATAAATCACAGTTTGTGTGTAACCGTGATCAGCTCTCTGGCTACTGATCCAATTCTGGTATGGATACAACACTTCAGACTTCTAATTAGCTCCAAAACTCACAGTTTCAAATCAACTGGCCAACTCATAGTTGGGCAGGTAATTATGTTAAGAGCAGTTTTGAAGGAGGTGAAGTTATCTGTATAGAAATCTTCAGCGCAGGCTTGGTAATGGGCTTTTCTGCCTACCTGCAACTGGGCATGGGGGAGCTCATGGTGCACTGCAGGTAACAGATGACTGGTGGGGCCTATGTCTGTTAACTCCTGCCCCTGTGCAGGCAGGCTAGAGGGGCCATGAGTGGACCGATCTCCTCTGCCTTCCCAGTTCTCCAGCAGGACAGATGAGCTAGAGTGGATATGATGGTGAAGGGCCACAGGCAGCTTAGTTGCTGGCTGAGGAGCAGGCGTAGGAGGCATGGTTTGGTCCCTGCCCTGCAAGAAACACAGGTACGCTGAGCTTTGGTGGGGCTGGCAAGCCAGGCTTCTTCCCAGCCTCACCTCTTTGCATCTCAGAAGTCAGTTTGATCCATTGGTGCTATCCAAATGAAGCAGCTTTTCCTGCTTGTTTGAAAACATCCTGTTTCTCATCCAAACATGTCATTGTTACGAGGTCTGGGTGGCAGGCAGTCCTGAAACAGCAGGTCTGAAATTTCACAAACTACCACATTTTTTAACTCTTCCTTAAAAAAGAAGAAAATTCTCCTCTCATCTCTCCTGACCCACAGTCTGTCCTTCCCATTTCTGTGGTGCCTGTAGTCCTGAAGATAATTTTTTTGTGAGACCTTCAAAATTTTTAGTCATATGAATGTGATGGAGGACTGATTTAAGATTTTTTTCTTATTCATAATCATCCAGTCCTATTCAAGGACTGGGTAGCTAGAGTCACATGAGAAGATAAATTTTATATAAAGAGCAAGCTCTATTACAGTTGCGAAGAGCTAGAACTGCAAGAGATGTAGGTGCTGTAGTGCTGACCACTGCAAAGCCTGGTGCATGAGGGGTCTCTCACTGTGGACCCAGCACCTCCTGCACGTCGCTTCCCAGCTCAGAGCTGCAAGGAGTTAGGAATAATCTCCATGGGCAGACACAAACAGTCGTGTTCCACTGTAAGCCAGAACTACAGCAAGATTTATTGCAGTGCATTCAGTGTCCAAGCTAACTGTGAGTCTCAGCTGCAAGTGTGGACATAGCAATGGGCTAATTCAGCTTTATAAATTTTAGCAAGGCACTGGCTTTTGCCTGCCTGGCTTGTAGGGTGGGTGAAGCCATTGTATGAATATTAGTGCTCATCTCTGCAGTAACCATGGGTTTCAGAAAACTGGGTTTAAAGGCTGTCATCAGCCTGTTGAAGCTAGTCCACCACAGAGGAGTGATTTCACTCAACAAGAGATGGAAAGCTAGCCTGCATATGGCACTGTAGATGCCATTATCTGAGATGAGAAAAGAGGAGCAGCTTTTCACTCTGATATAAAAAACCCCAAAGCTTATATACTTTTCTGTGTAGTGAAACATCTTCAGTGTACTTCTGCCATGAAATCTCTACAATGTTAGCATAACGTTGTCTACAGGGAAAAATATGGATTGGGCTCTGTTCCCATGGGTGTGGCTGTGTTTTAAAACAGAGTACCCTCATGGCTCCTCACATCAGGCCCAGTGTTTTGGTAATGTGTGGGGCATGCTCTGAGAGAAACTTTGCAGAAGCAGGGGAACGCTGTCTCCTACCTGACCAGGTTTGTATGTGGGATAGATGCTGAGCTCTGCATTGCTGCCAAGGCACACACAGTTCTGCCTGTACACACACACACACGCACACACACACAGAGTTTTTTGGCATTCAAGGGACTTGAAAGTCCAAAAGTAAAGCCCAGCTGAAAAAATGAATTCAGCAGTGCGCTTAAATTCTATCTGAATCATTTTTTCTCCAGATTTTCCACTATAACATTTAAAAATCCTTTTCTTAAGATAATTGTCAATATAAAACTTACTGTATGTATCAATAGCCCCACAAAGTTCTGGTATGTATATTTTATTGGCATTTATGATACATATTTGCTATTCACAAATAACAGAACATACCTAAACTTGTGCTGGTAAACTTTTATACCTCTTCTTGTCTTTCTATCCTCATCTTTCTATCCATATAGGAATCATGACAATAGAGAACTCCACTGCCAGTACAATTTCAACTTCACAGTAACCTCAGTTGACGTAACGATTTGAGATATTCATGGTTATGGCTCTGTCAGGCTCTTCACAAGCTTCAGTTAGTGGAATAGCTCCTCCAGTTGACAGATGACTTGCCAGAAAATACAAGGGGATCTGAAATTTTAGTTCTCCCTCTGCTTTGTTCCATAATTTAATCTCTTAATTAGTATGCAGAGTACGTTCCTTTATTTAATGAGCTGTGTGGTGACCTACACTGAGTTTTAGTAAAGATCTTGATGCATGTGATGCTCAGCTTCCAGCTAGCACTAAAGGCTCACCATGCGAGAGCTCAACAAGTGCTGAGAGAAGAATGAAAAAAAGTGAAGGTTAAAAGCAGTAAGAGTCTTTACCAAACTTGAGGTATAAGGCTTGCTCTTTTAGTAATGTGAAAAGCCCTAAAGGCCTTCAGATTTACCTGGGTATACCCTAGCCAGCGTGGTGTAATGGGACAAGCTGGTCTGTCAACTGCGAAAGCTGAAAGTTCGAATCTTTCAATTCTGCTTCCACCACATGCTGGGTTTGCTTCCTGATATAGCTGGTACCTGATGAGTGTTTGCTTCAGACCAGGATTTCCGCCAGAAGTGGACTTTTATTTTTAAAGCAATATGTAGGAATGTCAGAATATGGGCGTCATTTTGGTCTCCTGATAGGAAATTGGCCAGTGGGTTGAAAGCTGGAGGGAGGAGAAATTTGCAAACAAACAGGCTATGGTGGCCCCACGCTGAGGGGAAAAGGGCCTTCATACCTTGTGCTGTGAGGCTGCTGGGCCAGCAAGAAAGACCTGATGGGCTCAGAGCAGCCCCGCAGAGCACCCAGCAGGTCATCGAGCTGCTGCAGGGCACAGGGGCACTGGGCACAGTGTCCTGGCCCAGGCAGCACTGGCACCCTGGCAGCTGTAGGGTCTCAGGGGTAGTTCTCCCTGTTTGGGCACAAATTCCCAGCAGGGGAGCCTGGCAGTGATTTTAACAGCTGGTTTGCATTGCTCTGGCTCTCTCCAGACACAAGGGGTCCCAACAAGGGTGTGAAGACTGTTGAACTCTGTATTATATGTGCAATCCCTGTGCTTGAAAGCAAAGGGATAGCCCAAAGTTTTAGGTGTGAGCCTATGAAGCTGGGAAATCATTACCTCCACAGTAGCGATCATTGCTGTGAAAGCTGAGAAAAATCTGCTTGGTAAGCAAGTGCTCTAAAAAAGTCAAAGCATTAAGATGGTTTAATTGGCTTAATTTACTTCCTGTTACTTTAAAATATGCCTGTTTGAGCCTTGACATTACAGCACTTCAAGATGCTCTCTCTCTGATGCTGCATCAAAGCAGTGTTGAAGCAAGAGGGGCTGTAGTTTAAAGTGGCAGCTCTAAAAATTACGGTTCTCCTCTTGCCCTCCTTAACTCCCAGCAGCAAAATCCCAGCTCGATTAGCAGACTGATTTATTTTACATAAAAATAGTAATCTCCCTTTTTGCTCGTCTCCTCCCAGTTGGTGAATTCCATTCCTGACATCTGCATTTTCATCTGGATACTGTTCTATTTTTTCTCTACACCCCACCTTCAATGCGTATCAAATTGCTGGGTGCTGTTAAGTATCTGCTATATTTCACTGCAGAAGTGGGTGCATTTGGATGATGAATTGAATATTTCCTATATATGAATAATCTTCAATATCCTGCTTATATCCTTTGGGGTGAAACACATTATGGGTCACATTTTAAAACTGGTTAGGCGTTTTGCTCAAATCAGGCATTTACATAACTTTAAAAATCTTTCCTTCTGATATTGACTTTTATTTATTATTACCTTGTCACAGTTTCTAATTAAATGAATTTATTTTATACCCCAGTAAAGGAGAAAGATTAAGACACAGTTAGTATAAAGCCTTCTACCCCTCAGTACACCCAAGATGAAGGCCATCTCAGGCGTGTGTTGGCATAGCCATGGAAGTGTGGAGCCAGGCCTGATGGCAGCAGCCAGAAGAATAGCACACTGTGGGATATC
Organism: Haliaeetus leucocephalus; assembly: GCF_000737465.1. Classification (NCBI taxonomy): domain Eukaryota; kingdom Metazoa; phylum Chordata; class Aves; order Accipitriformes; family Accipitridae; genus Haliaeetus; species Haliaeetus leucocephalus. Next base: position 10,637,685 of record NW_010972528.1, on the reverse strand, counting down.
AGTGAAATGGTAGGGGGGCGATATTTTCCTCTTTGCATTCCTATGATTTTAGTGAATGAAGGGAGTTTCTTTTCCATGCTTCCCATCTTCCAAATCTTGCTCACTCAGATTTCAAAGCTTATGAAAAATCTTAGAAGTTTCAAAATGATTTTGCAAAACCTCCAATTTTCAGCTTTTTGATGAAATGAGGGAATTTGCTTGTTCCTGTCTTCACGAGCTCTGGATCGTCAGTGCATCCTGGTGTCTGTAACTAGGCCCTATGTGTCTCCAGTCTCTGATGCCAGAGGTGGCTCTGCAGGGGCAGAGATCTGCCACCCCACGGGGTGGGCAGGGAGAGAGCAGGGACAAGACTGGTCCTGGTTGTGTGCTAGGTGCTGCCAGAGGCTGGGGCCTGAAAGTGCCCTATAAGGTGACCAGAGTTCGCCAGGATGATGTTTTCTTGCTCTCCTCCCATAAAGTCCACGTAACTTCCCAACTTTGTTTGTATTAAAGCATAGCTGGACCTTAGACTAAAGCAGGGCTGAAACTATTTTTCTTGTCCTGGTTTCTAATAAGCTCAGGTGAACTTGCAAAAAGCTCCCTTGAAGACCCTATTGACTGGAAGAGCATCACATTTCATGTTTGCTGAAAAACTCTGTCATCCCCTCGCGATCAAAATGACATTGAAGATATGAATGGGGTCATCCAACTTGCCAAACATTTTGGAAGAGAGAGTGAAAAAGCCTTTCCTTTTCAGAGGATACTTAGAGGTGAAAAGGTAGAGAGTAGCAACTCCTGGAATAACTTCAGTGTGGGGGTGGTGTTTCAGGAACACAGGGTGAGGGATCTGGAGCTGGAGTAGGACTGGTTGAAATGCTTTGTGCATCCCCAGAGAAAGAGGGGGGAAAGAGGGAGCGAGAGAAAAAGGGAAGGAGGCATTATATCAAAAACAGGTGATCTTTGTCTAGTATTGAGCTGAAAGTTTTGCTCAGCATTAATCATACTAGAAACCAATTTTCATCCTCCTGTATTACTGATTTCAGGAAAAAGGGCATTGGGAAAGAAGAAAAATGCAAAGAAACTTGACTGGGGTATTTAATGCTGTGAGTATGTAGTGAAAACTGATCAGTTCTTCCTTTTCATGTGAAGTCCTAATATAGCAACAACCTGTTGTTCACAAAAATTAATGGCAGGTACATTTAGAACAAATGAGAAGATATCTTTCTTCACCCAGCGTGTCCACAGCCTCTGAAATTCACTACCACAGTAGGTCATAAGGACCACTAGTGTAGCTGGAAAAGCTACAGAAGCTTATGTCCAAATACCATCACTTATGTTTATACTTGCTAAAATAAGAGTGATCTAACCACAGCTTATGTTCAGAGTCTACAGTGATGTCTGAACTAACTGGGAAAAAATTTGGTCCTGTGGGTGCTCCAAGATGGCAGACAGTTTTACTGTTCTCAGATGTTCCCATAGTTTTGTTATTTTTGTGGCTTGTCGAGTTTCATTTTTTTATACATCTTTTCCTTTTATAAACCATTGTTTTTTAAAAAAAGATGCCTGAGATTTGCTGTTAAACTTCCATTTGCCAGAAAGTTTTTTGCTCCGTGCTGTAAACAGCTGCATGAAAATTGGATATAAGATGCTAAAGATCGATGGGCACAACTGATTGCTGTTCCAAATGAGAATACCAAGCACTAAGACACTGAGAAATCAAATTGATGACCTGTAAAAAATAAGTTCCGATTAAGAAATATCAGGTTGAGAGAAATTCCTGAGAGCAAGGAGTCAAGGGAAGATGAAATACTTTTGAGAGTGAATGATGAAGTTGTTGGTTATGGGTAATTTTGAATTCCCTTTACAGTCTGTTACAGCACATCAGATCTATGGCTGATCAGAAAAAAACCTGTATGGTGGCCAGGGATGTGTCAGCGTTTGGGTGCTTAGTAAAAATTTGTGTTTGTACTATGGGTCTTCTGCATAGGCAAGTACTGGACATTTACGCATTCTCCTTCCCCAGCTGCACCCCCAGCAAAGGAGTATCTTTGAGCATGCACAGAAATCAATCTGCATGTTCTTACAGAAAACATTACATTATTATCTTCTTCAATAGTAGTTTAGTTTATCTAGGACATCTGCTTGGGATACTGTACAATTAAGAATATTGTTTTATACAGACTCTCTGAAGGGGGCTTATGGACGTGTTTTGGTCCCTGGTTTCAAGAACCTGACCCTGCAGGCACTTACTGGCATGAATCTTAAGTATATGAGTAGAGCCATTAAGGTCAATAGGACTTTTTGCATGACTAAGGCTCAAGTAAGAAATTATTTGCAGGGCTGAGCCCTCAGCTTGTTAACTCTTTTGTAGACAAGACTCACATCTCCTCTTTATCCTAGGCATGCTGTGGGCCCTCTAAAAGCCAGACTGTGGTCCACATTTTCAAAAACAGGGCCTGTGTCAGTGAACACTCAAGACTTTGTCTCTTTGTGTGTTTATGATAATTGCAGAAGCAAAACCCCCCAAGGGCTGTAGAGGTAAGTGAGCAAACCTGGCTTTCTTTTGATGCCTCTTTGTACTTTTACTTGCCTTTGCTTCTGGTGCACTGCTTGTCCCTCCAGCTGTATCACTATAGCAGAAGGACAGTGGTAAATCAGGCCTTGATGACTTCTGGAGAAGGTGACTGCATCTGAATTTTGGTCTCAAAAATGGCTTAAGAGGAATACAAACTGAAGATAAGTTCCTTTACTCTGATATGGATTTTCATTTGATTTTTACTGTATGTTTTCAAAAAGAACTGTCAGTGTGTTTGTTCAACTGAGTATATATGATGTTATAATTGTTTTGTTTAGTACTGTAAATATTATGTGTGATTAATCTTGTTCATGCTGGAAAGGTATTTGAGTTTCTTACCAGACAGTATATATTTAAGGTTTGCTTTATTTATGTGGAGAAAATGACAAATACTGTAGCCGAGGGAACAGAAAAAACGAGAGCAGCACACTAAAAAAAAATCTAGCTTGGAAACTGGGGAACAGTGCTGCTTTGCTGTGCTCTGGGTTGGAGTGACACTTCATCGTGGAGGGTCAGAGATAAAGATTGCTGGCAACTGTCACATCCAACCTATGATAACAGAGAAACTAGAAGGAGCCAGATGAGCAGGATGTGACCCTAAAGGCTAAGGAGAATAAGCCAGAGAGCCTGGAGGAGGCGTCTTCCCCAGAGTTTAAATCTTTTGTAAATAGCTTGTTCCATCACAAGTACTGATATCATGACCCTGAGCTATTGAAGTTGCTGCTTTCAATAGATCCTGGAGGCTCCATTAATACTGCTAGATCATTCACACAGGATGACATGATATTCCTTTCCTTTTTTTTTTACTTCCTGAGCAGTGTGTACTTAGAAAAAAAAGGAAAAAAAAAAACCCCAACCACCCTTCTCCAAGAGTGCATCTACTTAAAATGTAATAATAAATTGCACCCCATTAGGGTTAAAATAAACACAGCTACGGCCCTGCCATACTTTTGGGAAACACTGCTGTTCTATTTTATTTTAATACTGCAGGACTGTTTTGCTCTCACTCCACACCAGCCTCACAAATCACTAGTGCAGTGCTCTCACTAACTTGTCTGTATTATGTTCATTTTCTGGGTGGCAATAAATATTAGAATAAAATAAACTAAAGACTGCTGGCTGGGGCTCTGTTAGCTATCTTTATGGTTTCCACGGCAGCTGAATGACAGCTCAGGCTGGAAGCAAGCGGCCCCTTTTCACCAAGTAAATTTAGCCTTGGGAAGGATGAACATCTTCTAACTCTTGAGCTGTGATGGTTGATGCCAGTCAGTAAATCAGTCAGATTTTAATTATCGGACACATGACAGGGAGCAGTGACAGGCGGCAGTCCACTGGAGAGCATTCCTTCAAAGCGGCTTTAAAAACAGAACAGCACTTGAAGAGGAAAACCAACTGAACAGAACACAGTCACAGCTGAATTGCAGGACATTAATAGCATGATGGAATTCCCTTCCTAATAATTTTAACTGCTTCTTGGCCACAGCCTTCCAGAGCAAGTAGATCTAATGCAGTTTTATTGGGAATTTATTTTTTCTAAACCCCCCTTATACAGACCTGTGGTTTTTAATAGAGTTTCACACAGTTACTTGCATAAGCAGCTGTTTGGTGCAAAGAAAGCAGTGACAGATTTATAATGCAGCAAAACCTGCTAATTGGATAGATGAAATTGCATTTCTGACAGTGGCCCCTCTATGAAAATTGGTAACATACCTCACAATGATTTGCGTATGTAAGAACTTGATTATTTATTATATTTTGCCTTTTATGTTAATCCTATGATTAATTCTTGGGTAATTACCTACAAACACCTCCCTGGAAGCCTCTTTAGATAATAAGGGCTTGGTGGTTAGTGAAAGGTTACGTGAATTTTACAAAATCTATTTAGAGAATTCTCAGGATATTTAGAAACAGTTTATAGTTTCAATGTGTATTTGGGGGAAACTGGGGAATTACTAAATATTAGCTAGATTTTTTTTTTTTTGAAAGAGCTATTAAAGCAATCAAAGTCATCTTTGGAAATTATCACTGAGCTAATAAAAAGCTTAAGAGAAAATGTAGTAATAATAATAATAATAATAACAATATCAACAACAACAAAGCTCTTAGCTATTCAAAATGTATTAATGTGCTACCTTTCCAAGTGGGCAGCTTGCCGTTATTTGTTAATTGCAATACGTGAAAAACAAACTGAAGTGTAGCCTTAAACTGTTCTGCTGTTTCTCTTGTACTGGTTTAAATTCATTGTTTAGGCTCCCATGCTGAAATCGAGAGGAGGCCTTTGATCATGCCCAGTTGCATGGGATGCTGTACAACCGTTCGCAATATAGCCATGCTGCTGTAGTGCACAGGGCACTGCACGCGCGGGATATCCTGCCCCCACTCAGACAAACCCCTTCAGTGTACCGACAGGACACAATGCAGCACAATTCAGAGCAGAGCCTGGAGTCTGCTGAGAACACATGAAGTTGTGAAAACAAAAATAATGTTTGACTTAATCTCAGTGAAGATCAATAATTTTTCAATGAGTAACCCACAGCCAGATACAAATAGGCCATGCTTTAGAATCAGACCTCTCTTCTACTATGAAAATAAATGTCTTTCCTACTGTCACAAAAATCACCCAGCATCTGTAAATGAATCCTTTTTCCCAGTGGGAATCATACTGTGCACTTGAACTCTGATTTGGTTTTGATGTTCTAGGCTAGGGTTCAAAAATAATTTTAATTTAAAGGGTTCTGTGGGAAGAGCTTTATAATAGGAATGCAGGTTTCCAACAAATACATACCTGCTCAGCATTGTTGGAGTTTCTTGGTAATCATCTTCATAAAGCTAAAAAGCTTCATTTTTATTATTTGTTTTATAAAAAGAAATCTGTAGATTGTCAAATGTTCAGTTTCCTTGTTTTGTCTTGTTTCTAAAAGAAACAGAGGAAGGGAAAAGTACCTTTTTTTAGTGCCTTTATTTTCCAATCAGGTAATTCAAACATCCTCCCCAGCTGACAGGAACAGAGACTTAACCAGTACCTACCCAAACCAGGCTTGTCAAGTACTTGTCAGCTTCCAGTTGTCCGTGGTTCTTAAAGCGTGGAACATGCAATTAGTCCTGTTTAAATAAATTATTGCCCAAGACCAAGGACAAGGATAGGACCCTGCTGTGCAGGACACTGTCCCGTGCATTCTGGTTATAAGAGGGTAACTCGGCATTCATGGGAGTGCTGTTTTCCCACTCAGAGCCAGTGGAAAAAGACATAAAGTGCAGTAACACAGGATAAACCCTTTGCTCTGGTTCTGTACCTGACTTCCAGCTGCTAAACTGCACTGGAAGACAGTTAGAAATATATTAAATGCTTCCCAAATACTTCTTTCCCAGGAAAACCATTGCTGCAATTGCTGCAGTGATGTTTTCTGGCTGTACATGGGGGGGGGCACGGGAGGGGGAGGTGTACATGCTTGGGAAAGGCGAGTCATCCTGCTGATGGTGAATGGGGAGAGACTGTCCCTGAGACAAAACCTGGGAAGTATGGCTCACTCTGAGGGCATTTGTGAACATCTAGGTTTAGTCAGTTTAGGAGAATGATTCATGCCTCATTTTATGCCATTTGTAAATAAGGATGTACTGTTTGAGATCAACGTTAGTGAAATGTAGAGCAGAATCTGGACCTCGTGTGTTAAGTTCACTAGAGGATATTCATCCAGTCAGGATGAGTTGTTTTATTATGTTGTTCAGATGTATAAAGCAGGTTATTCAGGTGACTTAAATAGTAAGCTGTAATTTCTACAGAAAACAGAGATTTGTAAGCAGGCAGCAATATATGTCAGTGTTTTACTATGATTATTAAATGTTACAGGAAATGCATCGCATAATCCATACCCTTTGTGGTTTTTTATTTCTGTGTGAACAAGAGGATGTTATGGCTGCAGACAAAGAAATCATCCAGCACTGAGTTTGATGTAAAAACACCACCCCCTTTATAAGGCAGCACCTTCTGGCTAGGGGACAAATAAACCAGACGAAGAAATAGCCCTTTCAGAAAGGTGGGAAGGTAATGAAACAACAGAAAACAGATGAACCAGGTCTTTTGCTAGCATAAGTCAACACAGCCTCATTGAGATGTAATCAAGTAGATATTTTTCTGAGAATTTCACAGATTTGGGGAAAGAAAAAACAGTGGAACTCGGAGGAGATTCCATATATTGTTGGAAGCTTATGACATTCAGAAAAGATTACTTTTGTTACCTAGGATTTAACATTAAGGAATGTTTGTGTGGATTTCTAAGGGAAACACACTACAGTGAATGGCAAAGTGATATTATTCACTAATACCAGATAAAAGATAAATTATGTCTTCCCAAATGTGACAACCAAGTCCTCTCATTACTAGCAGTATTTTCACAGTAATATTTTCCTATTCCTGTGGTTTTAGTTGACAGTGAAATATATAATCTTACACTTGAGCATTCAGAGAATCTGCTTATGATTTGCTGTTCCTCATCTGTGCAAAGAGAAGGGTTTCTGGGAGTTTTTCTGCTCTTCTTGCAGTATTTTGAACTAGGTAAGGAGAGAGAAACATGGGAAATCTAAGATTAAGCCTCTAATTTAAACTAGAATGTGCCTAACTGCCAAATTTGAAATAGAGTCTGAGATTTCCAGGAACAATATCTGCATACAGATTTAGATCTGAGCCTCTTTCAGATATCAATCTGCTTATCAGTCTGCTTGAATGTGTGCTGGAGAGGGAAGAGGAGATGGTTCACAGTTGCGTTGGACTGGACTATCGCCTGTTGGAAAGGGCAGCGTGACAGCCACTGCCCATGACAGGGGTCTGATGTTAGTTATGCTGACCTTGATCCATCATATTGGCCAATGCAAACTGGGCACAAATGCTACCATTTTAATAATGATTTGCAGCCACTTTGTACCATGTAAGCAAATGCTCAAGGCACATAGTAAAGGAGATCAGAATCTGTGTCTGGTTAACAAAGTGTTTCCAGTGGCTGTCACCCAGGTTGTTCAGTTCATCCTTTTCCCCTGCATCTCTGCCTCTTAAAAGACGTTCTTGGGCTTAAAAGTGTGTTTATAGATTTTAATTAACTAAGTCTAGTAACAGTCTTTGAGAGGTAGAAGCTTCTCTCTTCTTCTCTCTTTTAATAGTGAACAAGAACGCTACTGAACAGTTTTGGGCAGGAAATAAACAGTGTCTTAGGCAGTTGAAAGTGTAGGTAGGCAGAGAGGAGCTGGAAAGTGTCCAGAGGGCTGATGCACAGACAAAATGGCCAGGAACTCTGGTTTACATCTTATCTGAAGGCTTACCCTATTCACATTAAAGTTCCTCCCTTCATACCATGCTTGGTCATATTGGCCCATAAAAGAAACATGAGACGTCTTCAATCGCTCCCCCCACTTCCTGCAGCACCCAAGTATTTTTTGGAGATACTCTGTTCAGATATAGACTAGACATGACCCCACTTCAATCTGAATTCTTATAAAGTCTTAAGCCTTAAAAAAATCATCTTGACAGACAAAAAAACAGTCAGCAACTGAAACTGGAGATTTCAAGTCTTATTGTCATCCTCAACTACAGCGGTTCAAAAAGTTTCTCCTAACTCTAGGCTTATCAAATCAGAACCTTACTCTTATCAAGATAATCTACTTTACAATGTTGGGAAGGATGAAGTATCTGCGAGGGTGCATTTAGCTGGGGGACCTTCTTAACAAATCTGAGCTCAGCGTTAGTCCTTTTGAAAAGTGGAGCTGAGCTTTTCTGGTTCTTAACAGAACAAATACCATCCTTGTTAATCCAGACATCAGAAAACTTTTGGGACACTTAGATTTAGAGTGTGAACATGTAATTGTGCAGTGGTAACTCTGCTTTTCTTTGGCTGGTCCCATGACTACTTCAGATGTAAGAGTGCCAGGAAAAATGGCTAGAATTGCAGAAGTCTTCTGCCCTCCACAACCTGTGCAGAGTCACGTATCGGTGCAGGAGGAGGAGGAGATGGTGGCACACCTACAGTAGGAAAATATCCACTCTATTCTGTCCAAAAGAGGATTTAAACTTGTCTGTTGCTATTATTAAAGTAAAAACTTTGCAGAAGCAAGAGCAATTGTATGTTGCAGAACTTCATGTATACCTGAGCATTTAGAGAGCGCTTCTGAGACAGGAATAGGTGCCAGAAGCTGTCCGATATATTTTTGGGTGGCATTAAATTAGGTTCACTTGCAAAAAAAGAAATTATTTGGTAGAGTAAACTATATCCATCAATGGAAAAGAAGTGATCAGATGGGAAGGTATGATATGACTGGCTTAGGCAAAAGGCCTTTTTCCCAATTAAATTAATTTCAGTGGACTTGGGCCTACAAGCCCCTGGCCTTGGGCACTTTTCACATCATAACAGTTGTGGGGAGGGAAAATGCAGAGATGAAATGCAGCCATTCAAAACTAGCCCAAAGCTGTTCTAGCAAATAGACAGACTTTTCTCATTTTCATGAAACCATTGAATATATGAATTTCACTGAATTCACTTTCTTGTGCCAAAGAAGTCAACATAGTTCATCCTGGCATGTTCAAAATTGGAAGCATCTGATTGACAGTAGAGGGAGATGGCAGATTCAGAATATTCAAATCTTGCTGTTGCACAGTTCACTGCAATACAAAAGATACACGCACAAAGAAATACTGCTGACAGTCCATCCATTGCACTGTGCCATACATACTTACTTTACATTCCCTTTAAAATAATTATTGTGTTTTTCTGTTTTATCGCCTCATAATTATCTTTTAAACTTCATATTATGTTTTCATATTTTAAGCTAGATCCCTCATGGGTCATTTTTCAGAATGAGAGTCATGCAGTGCTCTTCTTTTAGGGAACACATCTAACTATATTTTCTCTTCTGGTAAAGGTGTCTCTCACTAAGTTTTAATTTCAGGCTTTGGACTGAGTGTGTCCAGAAATAAAACTTACCTCAAATCAAGAGTATTTCTTGAGAAATGGATTTCAGCTTGGAGCCAACAGGGAGTGAACATATGAAGCCCCAATAAAGAGCCTTTGACCAAAGAGCACACTTACATTGTGTACTGAAACACAGTATACAGATATCCAGATTATCCTTAAACAAACTAGGGTGTTTCATGGAAGCAGTCCCGCCCTGCCCATGGTGATGTGATTCTTCACACAGGTGCTTTACCCTATTTCTCTACAGAATAAATGCCCCAAGACTTGCCTCAATCCAGGGAATGGTCTGAGCCCTGAAAACCCAGCCAGGTTTTTTGTGAGACTAGACAAAGCAGTGCCATTCAAGGCAAGAGAGAAGCTTGATATTCACGTGCCCCTGTGACAGGATCGGGCAGTGATGCCCCACGGCACCTCGCATAGCTCCAGTCTCTGCAGAGACTCTTACCCTGTGCAGCTCAGCCCCCTTCAGTAGTGCATGAAGGAATAGGGCAAACATCTGGCTCCTGTTTGTTCTCTTATCCTCTTCCCCAATGCATCTGCTGGGGGAGTGTTTTGCTTTGAAACTTTTTAATAATATATAGGTATATTGCTATGTGTTTATGTCAGAGAGGGCCAAGCCAAAGGCAATGCCTTGCACTTACTGCAGAGAGATTGGTGTCGATCCTCAGTTGCTGTGGGATTTCACAGTCAGGGACCAGTCCCCGCAGAAAGGTGGTAGGAATAGGCCATTGCTTCTTCTGTTTGTGCAGGGGACATGGAGAACTTCCCTGGGTGCTCCCCTGAGGAGGAAGGCCTGACCCGCCCAGGAATGCCAGCCCAAAAAGGAGGGCAGCTGGGAGATGAACAGATCTCCTCCATCCTCCTATCTTTGTCAGGGAAAATGGCTTTGAGGTAGAGTTCTGGCAGAGAGCTCAATGTCAGTGTGCTTCCAGGAAGCATGGGGGAGCAAATGGGTGGGAAATTCCTAGATTTCTATTAAATTATGTGACCTGTTTGTTGGGGGGGGAGAAGCCTTATTTTTTTCTCAGGGGGAATGAGAAATCAGTCACAAGTTTCATCCCAGTGAAGGCAGTCCAGGCAAACTAAGCATTAGGTGAGCATGTGTATAGATGTATTCTTTTGAGGTTCCCTCAGCTGACCATACATATTTCCCTAAAAGGGGAAGCCATGGCTGGTAAAGCTTGCAGGTATGTTATGAAATTAGGGTCTCCATTCTTGCATTTCTTAGCTCTGAGGCACTCCCCAAGTAACTTGAGTCAGAGCAGTGTGAGTCCTCAAAACGCAGTCCAGCAGCCAAACATCATCAGGTGATGAATGAATCCTGTCTGAACACTGGCTTTGTAAGGAAAGCAGGTGAGTCCTGCCTGGTCCTGAGTTCAGTTCTGAACACTTCAAACAGTGCCAGCTAATACGTCTTCTCATCTCCCACTTTATTTGCCATTAAACAATTCTTCCTCAGGCTTTCTTGTCTTCTGCATAGTCATTCATTTGAACTGCCATTCTTTTTGGCAAGTTGCAGGATTTTCAAATGCAGGTTAAAGCAGGTATTTCCCAAAGCAGATAGTGCACATACTTCTGGGAGCTCTTTGTAGCTTGTACTCTACTAAGGTCTAGCAGCTCCAGTTTGCCATTTGTCTCATTTCAATCTAATGATTAAACATTTTATCTTAACCCATCAAAAAAGCCCTCCTTACAACACTAAACAGAACACTTCACATGAAAACTTTCTTATGAAAAGAAGGTTTCTGGATATGAGACATGCAGTAATTAATGCTGCTTGATAGAATCTATAAATGTACACTGTAGCGATGCTATTTGCTTTAAGTACTACTTTAAGCAGGAAAAGGCAATGAATCCCCCTTCCAGTGTCTGATTTTATGTTTAAGAGCTAATGAACTGAATTCTTCGTAAACATTGGCAAAAGATGCAAATGAACAGACAGATTCTCCAAATGCAAAGGGACACATGAGAAAGAGCTAATTTTACACAATTGACTCTCTAACCTTTTTGGATCAGTGGAATTAGAGGCTGATTAATCTGCCATGATTAGCATTTATTGAAGCTTTTGACACTGCTGCATTGTTTTTCTTTTCCTTTTCTTTTGTGTCTCTGAGAGTTAACAGTTTATAATACATTCAACTACCAGTCCATCACCCTGACAGGGTCATAGCTTTCCTTTATGGACTTTTAAAATTAATAACAGACAGTTCTATTTTGACATGCCCTTGCTTCTGCTGCAGAACTCGGCTGTTTAATTGTAGAGCTGGCCTCTTGTGGCCAAATGCTCCCAATGTTTAGCAAGGGTTGAAAATATGGATGTTAGGAGAAAAACTGGCAGATGGCTGACAAGGCATTTTTACTCATAACACACCAGTAAAACTTTAACTCAGAAGATTTAGTGCTAGAGCTTTGCAGTCAGCAAGCTGCAGCCATATGCAGATTTTTTTTTCAAACTTCTAAACTGATGGTTTTGCAAAGTGTGCATAAGCAGCCTTTATTGATTATGATGTTAAAAATTGAAAGCGTCAGTATCATTTAGCTTGAGACACTTTTAAAGAAAAACTGAACATTCGTTTTCATTATGAATTCCTGATAGGCCAGACACTAGTAAGGTCTATGGTCTTTATTTTTAAAACTATAGCAAGGAATACTCTTACTGTGCTTTTTTCTAAAAGAAATGTTGTATATATGAATCAAGCAGCACCTAACATATATACAGTAGCTGTTGCTTCTTACACATTCATAGACTCCAGATGATGTCCCGACCCATGAAAGTGACTTGTTAGCTGGATATAAAATCACAGACACCATAAGCCTGGGTGATAGCTTCACAGCCTAACTTTCAGACACAAGTTAGTATTTATAACACTCTCAGTACCTATCTATCACTGCAAAAAGCGTGTTAAATAACTTTAAAGGCCTGACAAACCCACAAAACTAGGAAATGAAGATTTATGGGTGCACAGTCCATGAATTCATTCTATTGTGCCCAGGTGTTACGGCACACACAGCAATGACAGACGTTTGCTTTAGTTTAACTGTGAAGTGATGCAAGTACATTATCACAGGTATCCTGCAGTGGCCAGGCAACACTCGCCACCATTTTTTCCATTAAATGCAGCCAAACTTTGTGCTTGGTCACGAAACATGGTATAAAGTAGCTGGTTACTTAAATCCTTTCTCTGTGCTTCTATATTGCAAGACATTAATTCACATATATCAGCTAATTATAAGCATACTTTATACTAAAAAAACAGAAAATATGTTTTCCTTAGAAGGTCAGGAAAAAATGATCTTCCTTAGTCTTAGGTCAGAAAGAGCTAAACCAGGTAATTTTTCGGTGAGGCAAATAAAAAGAAAGAATAGAAAAATACATGTTTTCCATAGTCCTGTGAGACAGTTCTCTGTCCTAAACACAACCCTGGTATAAAAAAACCCAAACAGGGGCATTTTCTAGTGCAGCTGAGCCTCAAATTTGTCTGTGTAAGACAACATTTGTAGGTAAAAGAGGAATAATTATGCACCTAAATATCTTTGCTCAAATGGCGAGTAAGTTGACAGTTAGATGGGTGACATGCAGGTTGGTGTATCGTTTGCAGACACACCTCTTGCACCGGCTGGGGCAGCACTACTTCCCCTGACAAAGTTTTACCTCAAATCCCTTTTAGGAAGAAACATTGGAAATGGAATTCCCTTAAACCCTTAAGCACAGTGGTGCAATTATATCATAAATCAAATTAATTAAATAGTGTTTACATCTATCAGGGCCTGCAAAAGCTCTGACAAATTTTGCCCTGCCTGCAAGTCAAAAGGGAAGTTAAATGGTAAGGAAAGAGGCCCCCTCACAGCCATTACTGGTCAGAGCAGTCCCTCGTTGAGGGCACTGCTGCGTGGTTGAACTAGACCTTGACTTTTTAAACTAAGGGGGCCGGAGACTGTCTCCAGCAACTCACCCAGGGCAGGTCTTCCTTATTTTCCAGTCTTTCCCACCTGGTAGAGGGCTTCTCCACCTCTCTCCCTGTGAGCCATCCTGGTCCCCTCCTGGGGTCAGCTTCAGGGCTGCCTCCACCCTCGCACAACTGTGTCCTGCTACCAGGCAGTGAGCATCCAAACGCATACCCCCTTGTACATAATGCACATAATTTCCTAACTGCGCTCCCAGTTTCAGTTCTCCTGAGCCCGCCCATTTTGGGCATCCCAAACAGCTGCTCCATCTCTGGGTTGGACAGCAGCAGTCTCTGACCATGTCCTGCCAAAAAGGAGAGCGGGGCGAGGAGCCTGCTGCAGACCCACCTCTGCTTCGGAAAGAGACCAGGTGGGGACCTGACCTTCCCCAAGCCCCAAGGTCAGCCTTACAGGATATTTCTAAGAAGGGTATGTAGCTCTCCTGCCAGGTTTCTGGGAGCCAGCGGATCTATGCTGGAGCCCTCCTGGCCTCTTCACACCTCCAACCCCCCAAGGAGAGGAAGAGGAGCCCCATGCACCAAGGAGGACTGAAACCCAGCCTTCCAGTTGGAGGCTGTCATGGGGAGAAGGGTGGGAGAAAGTGGGGTTGTGTGGGAGGAAGAAATCCTTTGTGTAAAGCAACCAGGAAAACCAAAGGAAAACTTCCTTTGTGAGACACCGAAGTGAAATGGGGCCGGTATTTTGAAAACACTTTGGGTTCAGCAGCAGTGCTGATAGCATCAGCAGATCACCTGACTCCATAATTTCATGTTACCAATTACTGCAATTGAATTGATTACATGATCTAAATCCATGTGTATTACCTGAGCGTGTGGCCCCTGGTGTTTTGAACACTTATGCATAAAGAGTGCTATAATTCTTGTTAATAGTCATTGCAGTTCATCTATCGCTCATCTATAGTCTCTTGAAGATATAATAGGAATAATTACCATGAGGCACAATGGGGAAACGGAGTCTGACACCCTGACTGAGACTGAATCACACTAGAGCCTGCATTAGTCAAGCTTTGACTGAGGAATGCCTGAAAAATTTTGAGTGAGTCAAACCTGCTGAAAACCTGGCTGAGTTCCCTCCCTTATGAAAACTTTCCAAAGATTTACCCTGCTTTTTGCCACGGAGTTATTTCCTCTGAGGAAGACACTGAAAGGGCAGGAGTTCATTTTGCCAAATAAATATTATCCAATACTGGGAAAGTATTGTCATTTCCAAACCTAAAGCAACAAAATCCATTTAATACCAGGAGTCAGGATTTCTTGCTCCCTTACTGCCCTGCCAGCTCCAGACTATGCCAAAGCCACTATTGCCAAGGGGATAATGAGGTAATGTGCCTGGGTGATAAAATTCTGGCTTTCTGGCTTGTTGCCTGAGATATAAGATGGCACACACCTATGTTCATATGAAAAGGCAGTGTAGGATCTTTTAGGAGGCTTTCCAGCTTAAAAATAATGTGTCAAAGGGAAAAAAAAGAGCCAGGAATTAGACAGATAAAAATGTCCTTTAACTGCTTATAAACTGAAAGGAAACTCCAGTTGCAGAATACTGGCCCACGCCTAATCCAAAGTCTGCATTAACTAATGCTTGTTGGATGTTGAATTACAACAGAAAGCCTATGTTAATGCATGTGAGAGCCACATGAATATCAAACAAATTCATTACGATCAGTGCTATTACAGTGAATACCAAATGAGTTCATAATGATGGAACAATGAAACTGTTACTGATAGATTTTATTTCTGCAACAAATCCTCTGTATAAGGGTCCATTCCTGTAGTATTAATTCTAATATAAGACTGCATCTGAATATTAGCATCATCAGATAAATTATACCTTTCAATATTCTGAACTATTCAGTTCAACCTATTTTTCCCAACAGTACATAATTTTTTTTTATCTCAATTTGTCCTTAAAGTTTGATGGCTATTGTAAAGGGGTAACACTTTATTTTAAGTATCCAATCATTAGGAATTCATTTAGTATTCATTGCAATAACACTAATACAATAGAATTGAATGAATAAGAAATTCATTTAGTATTCATATAGATGTGATATGTACTTCTAAAAGAGTTCCACTCTAATTCAGCATTAGTTTAGCATTATTTAATGGACACTTTATTTTAGTGTACTGGTAAAGATGACTTAATTTCTACACTTAGATATTTAGATTTTTAAAAATTTTTTTTACAAAAAGGCTGAAGATATATGGCAAATTCATCAGAATATGATGCGAGCATTTCAAACCTGTGCAAGAGCATCAGCTTTATGAAAATGGTTAAAAGAAAATGTGAACATCTTTTTTTTCCTGATTGGTATTGACGTATTTACAGAACACACTAGTTATAGAGGTCACAGTAATTCTTTGATAATACAACGCATACCAGCTTTTTGAAGAACTTATTTTGTACCGGAACTTAAAGCACAAAAATTTTTTTTTATTAGCATGAAGGACTTCTAATGTATAAATTGCAATTGTAAGAACAAAGACAAGTCAAGCTTTCCTCCAGATTATGATCTTCAAAGCCAGAAAAGAGCTACATCCATGTTCAACTGTTCCATATGGTGTAAGTAAATCGAAGAAATGCCCCTATCCAGCAAGGGCAAAGCCTTATAGATAACCTCTCCTTCCTCTTCAAGCTTACTTCCTACCATCCATTAGCGATGGTTACCAGCGAACTGCAGCCACATCACTGAATCTGACAAAGTTATTCTGAACCCAGAGGGATTATGATGATTTGCCTATAATTTCTGGACTTCAGCAAACACACAAATGCATTTATGAAGTACCAACTATCCTTTCAGCTAACTCTTCATTAAAATGTATTTAGATGTCCTTCAAAAAAAAAAAAAATCATCTTACAGTGAAACTCAAACTGGCTGATTCCCAGGCTTACAGTTACTTTCCTATCAAGAATTAATGCAATATCATGCACACACCATTACTGAAAAATTCTACGCTGTTTTTTGCCAAGTGTTCCTATATAACAGTTTTATCACAAGTCTGACAGCCGCCATAAAAATTCCAGGCATTCTATATCAACAGCCCTCTTTGTACTAAGTTATTAAACATTAAATTTTTATTCGTCATTTGTATTCTGTTATGCAAAATAAGCTCCTTGATAAGATGTGTCTTCTTAATTGGGCCCTTGATGCTTCTTGGATCGGAGTTGTCAGATTAGCTGGAAGAAGAGGCTCTGCATTGAGCCAGCTCGCTACCAGGAGACCAATAGCTTTGTAACAACGATATTAAGTTAGAGGGGCCAAATGGAGGGCAGCACTAGGCTCAGGTGAGACTCTACATCTGTGCATGTCTTATGCTCAGGCACTTTTCTCATAGCATCAGCAGGGCTGATGGAAATAGATTTGTTTGTTGTTTACAGCATGCAGCTGTGGATGCTGCTGCATGGGAGTTGTATAAGATTGAAGCAAATTTGTACTGAGACTAAAATATTGAGCTTTTCTCCAGTCAGCAGTCTCTGGAATCTTATTGTCGAAAACTTTATCTAGTTGTAACCCTCCCCAGGGTGATTTTCATTTGCAGCTGCCCTGCTCTGTCTCTCACCGCCTGTCCCACGCTGCCTCTGCATCAGCCAGTGCAGGAGTAAGGCTCCTGGTGTGCAAGGTAGAGGCTGGGCCAGGCAGAAGTAATGACAACTGGGTCAAGTGCTTTGTACACCGGGTTTTCCAGAAAGCTTTTTGATTCTCACACATCCCTCTGACAGCTGTCATTATGAGACATTGTTATTTACTTCCTTTTTAGCTACAACCTGAAGAAAGGGCTCAACATTTAGTGTGGTGCTTGGTGGCAAAGCATAGCAAGAAATCTGTAAGCGCATGGAGGAAAGGAAAAAAAACCCCCTCTCATAAAAATGTAGGATTTATTATTTTCATAAGGTAGACCAATTCTAACAGAAGTAGAGTACATTTCCAGGCTGGTGCTAGAAATTTAATTGATTAATGCTACTGGTATTTGTTTGACTGAATTCTCCTGTAATTCTGAAAAAAACCTCCCTCATTTTATTAGTTATTTTCTGCATTACAGCCAGACATGGAGACCTCACCAACATCAGGATCTGTCATGCTATATGCAGAAGGAGCACAGCCGCTGCCTCATTAGAGCAGCTGGGCCAAGAGAGAGTGAAGGGAGTCACATTTCCAGTTTGCAGATGGGAAACAGAGGGTAAATGGGATGACCAAAGTCACACTTGGATGCTGTGGTGGAGCAACACATTGAACTGAAACTTCTCACATTTCATAAGGTGTCCTAACCATCAGACCTTCCTCTTGTCGTAACTAAAGAAGGCTTATTTAATATTTAGCAAAATACTACATCTAAGGCTATTGTCTGACCTGTCGGAGCACATTGCTTTTATTTCCTGAATTTTATAAATCCTTCTGTAGGTTTCATCTAGGACAGTTTGTGATTTCTTTTTCATGTTTTTGGCACAAAAATAACTCAGAAATATTGGCATGCGACATTATGTGGATTGAATAACCTATTGCTGTGAGATTCTTTTGGATTGTTATCTAGGAAAAGTTTAGAGTTTTTAATACAGACTTTTTTGTAAGAAATCTTTCAAATGAGTACAAACCCTAATCCAATGTAGTGGTGTACATCTTCATTTCAGTACACCTGCTGCAGTTTAGCTTATGGGCAACAGCAAGGAATAGAGATCAGTCTGAGCTCTTTTACTAACTTCTCTTTAGCCATGGTGATTTTTTTTAAGCACTTCATCTCTACAGGGTATTTGACTTTTAAATTTTGATATCCAGCTGGAGAAACAATTTCTTTAGAAGGAAGGGGTAACAATGAATGCCGTGTATTGACCCTACACATACTCAGTCTAATTTTGAATGAAGGCCTTCTGCAAATCTCCCTGTGTTTGCTCATAGGCGTCCCCACGCCGGCTGGATGACAACAAGGCTGTTGTGGATCACTGGGTATTGCAGCAGCAGGACTGAGAATATTAGTTTGCACCTAACATGTTTTGTGCATTTAGCTGGGACAAGGGTCAAACAGTGGAAGCATCGTGGGGGAAAAAAGCAGCTGTAATGTCCAAAGACATTACAAAGACGTGTAGAGACATGCTTCTTCCTGTTATGTGTATGAAGGCCTGCTTGCTTGCTTTCAGGCTAAGGACAACTGTTCCTCCTAAGGAGACTCAGTGCTTGCTTCCTATCCTAAGGCCACCTATGCCAGACTTGTGTTCAAAGACAAGAAAAAGGCATGGGGTCCTGCCAAAGCAATAAAAACACTCGATGGCAATAGGGAAGATGTAGCTGGTTAAGGCACATGTCCCAGCGTCAGCATCTCACACAACTCAAGGGTAAGGGAGGAGCTGGTGTTGGCATCGCCCTCTCC
The DNA here is from genome assembly GCF_000737465.1 of Haliaeetus leucocephalus. NCBI lineage: Eukaryota > Metazoa > Chordata > Aves > Accipitriformes > Accipitridae > Haliaeetus > Haliaeetus leucocephalus. The sequence continues at coordinate 10,618,852 of NW_010972528.1, read as the reverse complement.
ATCTCTACAGTCAGCTGTGGAGGGAGGGAGGAAGGGAGAGAGGACGTGCAATTCCAGCATTGCTCCATTGATATTTGGTGTAAACCTCTTATGTATTCAGAGCATTTTCCCTGGAGCAGGGAAGAGCAGCCTGCTCGCTCAGTGCCCATGTGCCTGCGACCCAGCGGGTGTCCCCAGCAGGCAGCACACTGCCCGGCACAGCTGGAGCAGCCCTGCTGATGCTGGCTGCGCTGTGTTTCCTAGGTGTGACCTCCACACCTCCCAGGAATGGAATTTTAAAGGAGTTTCTGTGCCTGATTTCCAGATTTCACACATTGTTCTTCACTTTATTGTGTTTGGAAGCTGAACCTGTAGACACCTCCTGCAGTTCAGTCACAGGCATACACACACTGTGTGTGGTTAGTATCTGTCTGCCCATCCTTCCCTTCCATCTCAGTCTCAGGGTGAAGGACACTCGGCTCAGAGGCTGACAACTAACTAGGTGATGTGCATCAGGGGCAGGAGAGCATTGCTGTGGCAAAGTCACATGCCAAAGGCCACACTCGAGTAGATCAGTGGCAGAGTTAGCCCTAAGCCATCAGTCGCAGGACTATATATCAGCTGTCTGAGACTGCATGTTACCTTCAGCCTTCCCTTGGAGCGAGTTGTTTTAGCTGCCATTTAGCTTAGAAACGTAAGACTCCTTCCTTGACTCAGAAAGTTCTTCCTCACAGCACCTGAGACAGTTTTTGAGCCTTGTTTATAGAAAATTATGAAGATTTCAAAAGGAGGAAGGGGAGGGAGTCTTTAAATTCTGGAGGGAGCCTGCTCTTATCTGCAGAATTAAAACCCACAATCCTGACTGGCTAAATAGATCCCTTACATCTATAATAATTCTTTCAAGAGATACCAGCTAACCCATGTGATTTCAGCAGCCATGGTTCCAGCATCTGGCTGTGTTTTGACGTTTCTAAGATGTAGAGGTATTGTGTGGAATTGCAATGTTTTTGCTCAAATGTCAGTGATAATATTCCTGGCATCCTCAAGCAGTGGATATTCCTGTGCCTAGATACCTCATTATCTGCAGATGCCATAATGAGAATATGAACGCTGTCAATCACTTTGAGACACTTGTAAAAGCAGTAACAGGAAAGCTTTCCTTGATTTTCTCTTACTGTTGTGTGTTGGTTGGCTGGGAAAATCATTGGGATGTGAGGAACGGGGACTTTGGCCTGTTTTTACAAACTTGAATCTGTCAAGTCTCAAGCCACTCTCCTTAAATACCTCCTATTCATCTTCCCTTCAGAGGGGGCTAGTGACACACAGGGAACTCTCCTGGAGTCTCTCAAGCAACTGTTACCTGTAAGGCAGCTTGTGGGGGATTTGTAATGGCTTATCCCAGATATGACACCGCTGATGCCAGATTATTCTCAACTATACCATTAAGGTTTATGGACTCTCTCCCTCTCTGTTTACTTCAAGACTACATAGACAGCTCAGGTTCAAAGCAGAAAAATCATATTTTCCAACCCAAAAAGTACTAGAAAAGCTTGAAGCAAACAGGCTATCCCTGGGAACCACCTTTTCATCCAGAAGGGCTTTCCCAGGCTAGATGTGTGAAGGTTTTTAATAAGTGTTGTGAAATCCCTACAGATGTAGATACAAAACATCTGCAACAGTTGACAGCTTCACAGATTTATTTAAGTTTTTTCTGAAAGGCATATTCTGTAAGTAAACATCTTACGGTTCCTAATTATCAAAAGGGGAAACAGTCTGACTAGTCTCTCCTTATTTTTTGCTCATTTCAGTTTGACATCCATGGAATATTGGGTAAATAATATTCATCTTCCTTGACTTTGATGTCTAAAAGTTAGACAGTTAAGTCTGAGCTAGTTACCCTTTAAAGACAGTGGAGTGAAACAGGGCAGTTTGTGCTAACACAGAGTCTTAGCATTGGTCAAATGAATTGGATTTACAGTCTCCACTGATCATAAAAAAAGATGTAGCTTAGTGACTAGTGCAGGCTAGACACCTGGCTTTACATATTGAAGGCTAGGTGAGATTGACTCCACCTGTCACTGTCCAAAATATTGCAGTGTGCACTTGTGTTTCCTACACATCTGTCAAAGAGTCCCCAGAAGCTGAGGTGGCTCTCCAGGGGCGCTGGCACTGCCAAGGCTACGCTGCCAGCCTGGAGCCTCACCTTGCCCATTCATTCATGCTGCAAGCCAGCCCAGCAAAATCTCCTTTTGCCTCAGCAGTGCCCAGGTGCCCCTGTTCATTTACTGTGTGTTGGTGGTGTAATGATAACTGTGTTAAGCTGCACAAAAATCTAAAGCAGGGGCAGGGAAGCATCTCTGTTTCCCTGTGGAAAGATCCCTGCATCCTTGACCAAAGTCACCGAATGGGGCCCCAACCATTGGGTCTGTTCTGCTCCTGCAGGAGGAGGTGAGGGCCAAAGAGTTTTATGGAGAGTACGCTTCTGCGTGACCATTTCTAGAGGCTGCTAATGTATTCCTCTCCTCTCTTTTAATTAATAAATTAATGAATTCAGTGCTGATTTTGCATTGCCCTTTTGAGTGTTGGAAGGCATGATAAACAGAAGTCATTAATGGGTTGGTGGAAGGCTTAAAATGGCTTAGGATAAGGGCTCTTCACAGGTGCTGAGGAAGGTGCCTTGGGTGACGATAGACGGGGAGGTGACACGGCTGGGTAGCAGAGCAGAGGTGTTGTGCTCCATCGCTGGGCGGGTACCTGGCCTGCTGGGCAGCTTCTGGCTTATCAGGATTACCATTGTACCCCTCCTAGACTGACCACACTTGAACAATTCTGTCGAGATCTTTTCTGCAAAGAGGTCGGGCTTACTTTCTGGACCCACTTGAACCCCTTTGTATTTTACACCACTCTTGCTACACATTTTTTGAGCACAGCTCCTCCCGTCTTATCCTTGCATTTAACATAACCATAAAGTAGCATAAAGGTGAACTTGATTTTATCATTTCATCAGGACTCCACACTGAAATTCAAACACAGTGTGTGTTTTCACTGAATTCATTTTACCTGTATAATCTCACATTATAATGGTATTGCCTTCCAGAGGGTCACTGCAGACTTGCACTGAGATCATTTTATCATTGCAAGCTTGTGTGATAATAGGATTACCATAGGCATGTTTTGAAATTGTTGTAAGATTGCTGCGAGGACATTAAGTCTCTATTCAAGACTTTGCATCAGTAGGAGTAGCACAAACCAAGCTAGAAAACCTGAGAAATGTAAATGTATTACAAAAAGGAAGACACTTGACGTGTCTTGCTCATGAAAGGAAACCATTTGTGTTTGTAGAAGTTTTGCAACAGGCATGAAAGTAAATCAGGAAAGCTTGAAAGAAATTAAATATTTATTGCAGGTCAGATTTACATATATACATGAAAGTACATACACAAAAATGCAAATGGACTTACTATCAGTGCCTATAGAGGCAAATGCTTATGTCGATACCTAATTAAACAGCTGCATATGGCACTGCATTTTATCAGAGCAATAATGGTGTCTGTCTGCTAGGGCTGCCCAATTGTGTCAGCTTTTTTATTCTTAAGTAAAAATGCCCCGTTACTAGTATTACCACTACAACAGGGAGTATATATATACAATCATATATGATTTCTTCCTTGTAATGCTGGTAACTATTATATGCAGAAGTTCTGATCAAATAGAAAGTGAATGGGCCCATAAAATTAGTGTCATGGAAATAAAGAATTATTGCAGCGTACTCAAATTTTAAACAAGTAGTGGGAAGTATTTAATTTCTGCTTATCATTTTTGATGCTGTTTGTGTTCTTAAGTCCTATTTAACTAAAGAAGAGCTTGTGGCTCCTTTTGGGAAAATAAAATAACTCCAACCAGAGAGGTGTATTTTTTTCTATTCTAAATCTGTCAGCTCCTTAATTTTTTTTCCTTTTGATTACAGGGCATATTTGCAATGTGATGTAGTTTAGCAGTACTATTTAAAATATGGCTGTTAAGCTTACCTACCATTCTGATCAGATCAGTAGCCTCAGATCATACTGAATGCTTGCCCATCCAAACCTTACTCAGTGACAGATCAGCTTAGCAAAGGGCCTTGCCTGGCCAACCCAGCTGGCTTCTATACTCATTTCAAAAATACGTTTTCATCAAAAGTTCTTCAGCTGACAGCTGATTTGGGGGGCAAATAAAACAGAAAAACTCTTGGAAATATAATTTTTCAATGAAAGCTTTGGAAAAAAAAGGGGTTTGTTTTTTTTTTTTTTCATTATTAAATCCTGCTCATATTCAGCATTATTTACTGCGTAACTCTTAAAGGAACCTTTAGCTTTTACCACTGATTCCAGCTCGGAAACCACTAACCTTTCAGAGAGCTCAAGGGAATTTTCAGCTGGCCCTGAGGAGACTCTGGTCTATGCATAGCTGGTTGAAGTGGGTCACCACAGCATGAAATACATCTGGGGTGTCCATGTACATGGATGGTGAGTTAGCAGCCGGAGTTGTGGGACAAGGACTTGGAGTGGTGGGTGTTTTAAAACCAGTGCTGCCAAGGGCTGTAGTCATTGAATCATAGAATAAATCAGGTTGGACGGGGCCTCTGGACGTCATCTACTCCAATCCCTTGCTCAAAGCTGGGTTAAACTTGTAAAATACCTTCATCACTGTATTCATTATCTGATCTAGTTTGAAAATTATCTCACCTTTCATTCAAGGGTATAAATGCACCTTTGAAAATGAAGTTTTATACTCATTTTGCAAAAGGGCAAGTCGAGGTAACTCACTGCAAAGCTACTGGCTGAGACAGATCCACAGATTTCCCGTCCTGTCTCCCAGCTTTGTGCTTTCCCTGCTAGGCATGATGCCTGTCTACAGTACAATTGGTTATTATTTACATGGAGGTACAAGATCCTTGTAACAAAATGCCCATCAAAGCATCAAAGTGGTCATCAGTGTGGGCTCATTTTTTCTCTTGGTATCGTTCAGAGTTGCATACATGTGTTTCCCACGGGCAGAATTTGACCCTTACTGCACAAATTGGAAGAAGAGGTTGGTTATTAAAGCAACGTGGTTTGAAATTGCTTTGGTAGTTGCTAAGCACATCTGTGATTATGTCAATTTAGGTTTACCTAAAAATATAAAGCTTCAAGTGAAATGTTAGAGAAGCAAGGCAAAAATAATGTTTTCATGTGTAAATGACATGCTGGACAACCACCGTAAAAACCCTGCATGTGGTTATATGCTGGGCTCCCTTTTATTTTGCAGCTCTGCGTATACTGGATCAAGGTCTACAGTTGCTGACCACTGCTTTGATTATCTCACTATAGCACATAATGCTTCGTACCCGGAGAATGTATTCTAGCAAGCTCCTAAATTGTATTTGGACAAAGAATAATTGAACACTGGACAGAATAACAAATGCTATGGTCAAGTTTGCTTCATGGGTTTATCGTGTTGTATTAACATGATAGAAATATGAATACTTAAATCTTATCTCAGGTATAGTTTATAACTGCATTAATCATTTACTGTATTATATATTTTTCATGTCACTAAGACTGTGAGGAAAAGATTCAATTTTCCCAGTGCAGTCAGTTGAATGTGGTTTAGATAAGTTAAAGGCATTGCATTAAACTGTTTCAACATGGCTTTCCCTTATAGATCCTACAAAAGGATGGGGAACATATATCAAACAGTAATAACTTGTATATTTTACTTTTTTTTTTTTAAGTCATATGGCAGTGCATTTTCCATTTTCATTAAAATCAGATAAATGAAGTTACTAAGTTTGCCACTTACAGGTAAATGTATTCAAATTGACACAGGCATTTTTACCTACTATATTTGCTTAAAATTGTTAAGGGGAAATGCTCTCCTATTAATTAAAGTAGCAGTTTGATAGACACTGAAATTATCCAGAGATACCATAAAGAGCGACAACAAATACCCCCAATACACCCAACAGTGTTTCACTTTCCTTATATTTGCTGGTGATGTGGAATATGAACCTTCCAAAAAAGAGAGTGACTCACAGGCATGCATCTCTGAGATTTCAGCACACCACAAAGCACTCCCATTTTACTCCACATAAAAAAGGAATATGTACCAGCATATGCATTATGCACTGCTAACTGCCTTTTTAGATCATTATATGAACATTGCACATTCATTGCCCATGAATTATACGTAGATTCTAATTTGCAAGAGAGATACTGATTCCTTTCCTCGAAATCAAGAGGTGGCCAGAGGAAAAACAGCAGATGAAAAGGCGAGGGATGCCAGGGAGGCTGCACCGACTGCTGCAGGCTGAGCGCAGGTAGGGCAGTGCGGCTGCCGACCTTGGTATAAAAAGTCCTAAGTGGACTAGGCAGCAGTATTTACTTGTCTGTAGGAGTGCCTCGTCAGCTGGAAGGAGTTTGGGACTTGCAGACAAATATTGGGAGGTTAAGTCCTTTTGCAGGGCCTCTTATTGCCACTCTGCTACATGGCCACTGAGGCTCACACCATGGGCAGCTGCTTCTGCTCCATGGGGAAAGGTGCAGGCGATTGCATCTGGCTGGGCTTGGGTCTGCTCAGGATCAGGGCTGGCTGGGGATTGGGTCCAGCACTGTGCCCGGGACTGCCTAAGTGCAGTAAGGCACACTGAAATCGAGGTCGGCTTCAGGCAGGGCGGACAGCGTGCTTAGCATGCAGGTACATGGGTCCCCCGTGCGTGGTGTGGGGTTTGTAGCACAGAAATACCATGACTGGAGATGAATTCATTGCGTTTCAGCAAACCTTCACAATTGCTCATAGCCATGTTTTGGAAAGTCCCATTTAATACCAGAAAAACCCACCCCCACCCAAAAAACAACAGACAGACAATTATGCTGCTATAGCTGTCATACTTTGCCATCATTCATTATTATTGATTTTCAGAAGTTTTGTACCCGGGAAGCCAAATACTAGGATCCTTAGCCATGACCATTCTTTTGCTACAAAATTCCCCACAATCGTTTGTATCTATCTGTTGCGCTTCAACATCATGCTCCGTTTACTTTATGACTGTAAAACTAAGTAGGATGTTTTAAATATATTGTACCATAATAACTTCTTTTCCGGTCAGATTTCCTCTAATTGAGATCAGCTGAAATAATCTTAATGAAGTTGTACAATATGGAAGATTCCCTGCCATGGAGGATTTATATGCCTAGACTGTAAGTGGTGAGTGAAGTGTTTGCCAGCACTCAATTAGTAGTTCCTATGTCATTACAGGATTTTTAGAGGGTTTTTCTTAAATTGCTTTGAATTACAGTGTCACAAAATGCTAAATCAATTACATATGTGTCCTTCTATCTACCCCGTAAGGATACCTGCCATGATTTTTTTATGGTCCTTTTAGACTCCTTGTTTACTTCCATGAAGTGAAGTAAAGGTCATAACACAGTGCAACTTATTCCTTAAAGTTTAGAAAAAAATCAAAACAGCAGGCCATAGAATAGAAAGGTGAGATTCAAAGACACAAATCACTTCACAGTCACAAAAATTGCCAAAAAATAGCAGCTTGCAGCTGTGCACAGCAGGGACAGAAAACATTAAACACATGTTAAATAACAAATAGGAGACTTAAATATAGCTAAAAGTGGACCTTATTCTGAATAAATCATGTAAACTGCATCTTAATGGTTCTAAGGAATGTAATGGATCATGTGAAATATGCTAAATTTATATTGTTAAAAAATCAATAGTTAACCCCCTCCCTTTTAAAAAGGGGACTACTGAGTCCATGAGTAAATATTTTGTCTTTCATTTTCTTTCTCTATGTACAGCTGGATTTGTGAAATTTCATTTCAGTTAAGGGCAAAGCAGGACTTGCATTCAAAGCAGTTTGGGTTTGGGGTATGAAACTATTTAACATTCTCTTTACAGAGGCTGGACTTTTAATGAAATTGTCCTTTTTCCCTTTCTTCTGTTACAAATGCAAAGAACTTGGATTATCCCATTTTTTTATATACGCCTGGTAAAGTGTTTGAATTGGTCTATCCAACATCCTGCATTCATTTGTGGTGTCTGTGAAAGGGCAGCCATTGCTCAATGGGCACAGCGAGTCTCATCCCATCCTTTCTACCGCCTGGGAACGAGCGAGCAAGAGCGAGGGGGAGAGGAGGGGAAAAAAGGATCTCTTCTTTTTATGAGAAGCATGAAAAATAAATCACCGGTTTGAGTATTCAAATCAATCCTGCTGGCAACTATCTTTCCCTTGAAATGTTTGTTGCCTGTATATTTCTGCCTTCTGAATATTTTCAAGCCTTTTTGCTTGCCTTCCGCACTGAGGGTCGCGTTTTAGTTTCCCTGTATATATCTTTTCTGAGATTAATGTACCTTAATGACATCATTGTGTGCGATGATGGGAAGGTCCCCAAGTTTGCTTTTCTTCCCATCTCAGTTGCACTTCTGAACAAATCAGCTCTCAGGCTTTGATGTTTTTTCCTTTAGGGCTATCTTTCTTATAGGCAATATAGCTTACCTATACATTTAGCGAGTCTGCAGTCTCTCATTAGATGCATTTTTGTCATCAATAATAAGTTCCCAAGGAGCCTAATGCGAGGGGTAAGAGATACAGTGTGGAATAGAGCCATTGTTTGATAATGCAATATCTCTCATAACAATGTAAATAAGAGGCTGAATACATTTCAGGGTTCCTTTGTGTTCCACGTTATTAGATGGTGCTCTATTTTCAATCTGAATATTCATAATATGCTCCTAGAGTGCAGCATCGAAGTAAGTGGCTTTGAGGAAAAATTATTTTTTTTTTAAGTGGAAGGAAAAAAAGAAAGAAATGAGGAGTGTTCTAATGAGGAACAGTTGAGTACTATGATTTAACATACTTCTGAGGTTTCTATCAGCCTGGAGCCGTTCTTTCTTGGCTTGTACACAGTGCATTTACATGGAGCTCTGTTTGGATGAGTGCCTTCCAAAGTACTAAATGCTCTAATGTACTGAAAAGCGATAAATATGGAAAATGCACACATGCATACGCACACACACAAAGTGCAGATACATATGCAAACACATATACACACGCACCCTTGCAGACACCCTCCCCCTCCCCCATGCCTCCTCTATGGAGAGATGGGTGAAATTTTGAAAGCAAAATAATAAAATTATACATCGTTTATTTATTTATTACCTGGCATTGAGTAATACTGAAGTCTTGTTTAAAGGGATAGACAAAGGGGAAGAAAAACAAGGGGGAAAAACCCCATGGAATAAAACCCATGCAAGTGTTGTCACTTCCTCCCTGCCCTGCCTGACCCTGCTAACCTGAAAATGAGGCAAGGAGGGGTTTGGGTTTAACCAGCACAACAAGCTGTGTTGCTGGCTATCGGATATTGTAAATGCAGACAATAAGCTCTGGAAAGCATGTCACTGTTTACCAAAGGGCTCTTTGCAGTGACCTTATGAGCTAACAACAGTGATGGGCGCAGAAATGGTAATTGTGATTTTTACAGCACAGTCTCTGCTAATTTCTTTCAGTTCATTCCTAAAAAAACTTAGCCCACAAAACCCAGAAATAAAATCGTGAAAACAAAGCTGAATAGGTTAATGAAATGACAATAGAAAAGTGTCCTTAATGGGGATACAATTGCTGCCTGAAATATTTATTACTTACATTTATTTAGATCCTTCACAAAAAAATGTGTCTGTTTTCCTATACTTTGATTTTTGCTCTGAAGTTTCGAGGAGGTTTTGTGCTTTTTCATCTAATATTCCTCCTCTAACTCTCCCAACGTGATTCATTTCTTTAAGATCTTGTTTTATTTTTAAGTCATCAATTACTCAAACTTTGTTGGCCTATCTATTCTCTGCCATCTGGACCCCATACCTTATTTTAAAGCATGTTCAAATAATGACAACCTTCTTTTCTCAATTAATTTATGGGCTGTGGGGACCATTTTTCATTTGTTATCATGCACTTCCATTTGATCTCTCATATCTTTCTTCTGCATCTGCAACCATAGTGTATAAATCTTCCTCTCAAGCATTGTCATGGTGCCCAAGATATATAGGTGTAACTCCCTATTAGTTCCACAAAACTGACCTTAATTTCTAAAAATGGTATCAGATGCGAATAAAGTTTGGTAAGATGATTTGTTTTGATTTACTTTGTACCACTTATCTTGGAGTTTTCTTCCTACTTTTCTTTTATCTAATTTAGACAGTATAGTCTTGCAAGCCCAGTTGCATGTTTATCCATTACCTCCCTGCCAAAGCTGCTCCTTAGAGAGATGGTGCTGTAAGATTTTGGATGCTAAGAATAATAAAATGGCATTTTTCAGTAACCTGTAGTAAGTATGCAATTTCTTTTTGCATTTAAAAATGGTAATTTTGTTTCCAATAAAATACGGGGATTTTGTAGGTCTGATTGAGGTGACATTAGTCTGGTAAAATGAACAGAAACAGACAAATCCAAATAGCTTTCATTTTATTCTGCTCTGTTGACAAATGATAAGACTTAAAAATCCAATTCTCCCACCAAGCACTTACAAGAAGCTGGTTTGGACTGCTGAAGGGCTGTGGCTCACAAAACAAATACCTCTCTTTTTTTGCTATTGTTATGAGGGGGGAGAAAGAGTGTGTGTGTGTGTGCGTGCGCTTGTGTGTACGTGTGTTTTGTTTTACATAAACAGACTTCAGTCCAAACTAAGGATTGCTAATTAAGCAAAAACCATGACCAGATGTTTATTAACACCTCTCAGGTTCATGGGATTTGGATAGTGTGCAGTTTTCATGGACTAATTTGAGAAGGGAAACACCTTTATTGGAATAATGGCCAATTATAGTTGCCTACTTTACCTATTTTTCTTTTATCTGGTGTACAGGGGGAAAAAAATAAGCCCAACCTATCATCCTTGTGCTGTTGATATTAATTCTGCACATTATTGGGTACATGTTATTAATAATAAATACATAATAACGTACAGATGAAAAATTCCTCAGCCGTTTACTTTACAGCAACTTTTTGTGTGTGTGTTGTTATTAGTTTATCACATGCCAACATTGTTAACCTATTTATATGTAGCCTGCCACTAGGTTTGCCTCTGCCAAAGCAACGATGCGTCACTTTGAAGCCAAAAAGCACTGAAACAGGAAGAGTTGCTGTTGGGTCCCAGCATGGTGACTTCATCACAGGCCTCAGCTTCAAACTGTGGAGTAATAAAACTGAATAGCACAATATAAAACTCCATGTTTCATAAGACAAATATTGCTTTACGCATTCATGTCCCTTGTACTATGTTAACTGTAGGAAGAAATGGAATACAGTTTTAGTGACCCCCTGGGACCTATAAAGGCTATTTCTGAGTCTGAATCTTGCTGTTTAATTTAATCATTTATTATATTAATATTCAAATGGGCTGCATCTTATTAGCTACTGCAAAGATGTTAGTATGTCTGAAATAAATACCTAATTATGCTTTTGAAGAGAGAGGTTCTAAAGACTTTTGTACATTTGTGCTAATAGAACAGTTCATTTGCAGATTTTTTCTGCAGAAATCAGCAGTCTGAGCGTTTTGGTTTTTTCCCCTCCTTACTTTGAATAAAATAAGAACACAGATCAAATGTACCATTGTGATGCCTAAATAGCACATACGAGTTTTCCCCTTTGTACTGCGAGACTTCATTCGCCAAGCGAGTGAGTTATACAGTAGCAAACTGACCAGTGCCCTCAGCTTCCAGCTCAATAACACATTAATAAAAATAACTGCTTTAACCAAATGACCATGAAATTAAGTATGTTCTTATTCAAATTAAACAAATGGATATGCTTTTGAAAAACATTTTTGAGCCTGACATGGTCATGTTTAAAATACATTGACATTTTATTGTTTTAAAAGCCCATTATTATTTTTTCCCTTGAGTGCAAACCAGAAAAGATGAGGACTTTGAATTTCACGTCTTCAAACAATGGACAGCAGCTTCTTGCAAAAACACATATTGTGATTCTGCATCCAAGGGGTAGCAGGATACAGGGACATGGAGGAAAAGCCATCAGTGGATTTCTAGTGCCAGCTCATCTGCAGGATCTCCAGGAAAAACCTTTTACGAAGTCTGCATAAGGATGACTTGAACTGCAAATACTAGGTACGTAAATGGTACTAACACATTTGAACTAAACACACACAGTGTGTTTAGATCAGTGCAGAAAATCAGTAATAAATGCAAAAGTTACAGTCTACAAAAATAAGAATTACAAGTTACTATCTTTCAAAAGAGCACGGCAACCAAACTTGGAATAATCTTTTATTTTTAAGTCTCTAAATCCAAGGTTCCTACTAATACAAAATTATTTCTTTCATACCTGTTTGCTGAATAAATGATGGTGTTAATAAAAGGTTAAGGGACAGAGACTGCTGGAAGCCAAAGTCCTCATTTTATCCACAAACAGCCAAGTTAGCGAGCTGCAGGATGAGGTCCTCTGAGCTGACCTGCAAATGGGCTTGCCCTCACTCAGCTGCAGCAGTGTGAAAGCCTCACCAGAACATCTCCAGCAAGAGAGGACAACAATTATCACAGTTATTACTGTGGGGCAAATTGTTGGCCTTCTTGAACCCAAGGGGGAGAGGTGGGTCAGCTCCCACATTTACTCAGGGAGTTTTGTCTAACACCTTTAAGTCCTGCTACTGCTCATGAGAGTGTTGCCTGTGAAGGCTGAGACTAGACCTCACTCTGCAGTTCATTCCTTAATTCTCCCAGAGGTTTTGGGGCTGCACCTCATCCCATCTCCCCCCCCCCCCCCCCGCGCCCCCTTGCTACCAC
>NW_010972528.1:10489521-10606044 GCF_000737465.1 Haliaeetus leucocephalus | reverse complement strand
TCCCTATATCTCCCCGGGGTTTTGGGGCCCCCCCCCCCCCCCCCCCCCCCCCCCCCCCCCGAGTCTTCACTGTACCCAAGTCATCCTCAAAAACCTGTGAGTTTTGCTGTGGAGAGCTTGAGTCAGTGACACCCCACCGTTGCAGGAGACTTGACGACAATTAGTTGGTTGCCTGAAAGTGTTGGCAGGATTGCGAGCAGGATCAGTGTATATTATGGCATGCAATGCATAATATTTTATAACCACTATTATCTTAGTGATCAACTGAAATTATTAACAATGGTCATCTGAACTACCCTGCATATAAAACAATAGCCTTGGTAGTTTTCTAATTAATGGCAATAATGTTTCTCTCAATAAGTAGTTGATGCATTTCACTGTTGGAAAATATTTAAAAATATACGTTGTTATCCAGTTTTGCCTTCTTTTTTCCTGCGGAATACGTAAAGATTAGATTTTTCACCATCGGTTTAACGAGTGGAAGCAAAGCTAGGGCATCAATAGTTAACCTTATATTACCCTCTGCTGAACAGACACAGTATCAATGTAGGGGTTTAACTACCACACCACTAAAAACACATATTCCTGCAGTTTTAGACTAGCCGTAAGAATGCTGTGTATATGTTTTCCTCATTATTTGGATGTGCTGTTTGAATGTTGTGATCAGTGATTCAGAGCACATGATTCATCAGGAAGACATTTGCTAGGCAGACATGTGAGGAGCTGTCTGCCTCTTCAATCTCACTGACAGGGCAAAAATGCTGATTTATAGTAAATCATTAAAATCTGCTTATTATTGCACTGCTTGTTCCTCTTCTCCACTTCAACCCAGCATCTTGATCTGCATCATGTCTCTTACAATTTTATACTACAGCAAGCAGTTATTTAAACAAGAGAGAAATGATCCTTAGTCTTTATTAGTGCATATGAAAGGATATTTTGTTTAAAGAAGACTAATTAAGAAAGCAGACTCTATTTTCTTGCTCAGTTTAGGGAAAAATAAAGATTTAAAACATGTAAGTGCAAAGAATTATTACAATAAAACAATATTTTAAAATGATTATTGAATAGCTTGGTTTTTTTAAAAAAAAAATCATAAAGAAGCAGCTCAAACACCACCAAAAATGTCTGGAAGGAAAGAGAGGTTGGATGGTTATTCAGCTTGTGATAGAACTCGGGAAAGAGACAGCTAAATATTATGTGATTATTGGTGGAAAGGGAAAAAAAACCCAACCTCTCGAAACTAGAACTAGGTGCCAATTGGGTACAGTGACAATGGGAACATCAAAATAATTTTCAAGAAGGGGGTGGGGGAAAGTTTTGTTTACTTTCAAAGAGGTGGTTTTGTGAAATAATACAATATGTAAATATGCTGTCTGATAGAAAAACAAAGAAACAATACAAAAAGGTCCATATTGTGTATGTGTTACTTACAGTAAAAATTTTAATTTGATGCCTGGGGACAGAAATCTTTGCCACTGAATTACAAAGAAGTGAATAAACTGACTCAAAATTAATCCATACAGATCTGTCCCCTTAATAATACTAATTCCAGAGAACAAAGCAGTGCATAATGCATTTTAAATTAACTTGGAAAATGCATAATTTATATTTGTTTTATTTCTTAATATTTGAACACAGGTACATTTTAGAATGCTAAGGAGAAGAAAGGAGAGAACAGATTTTGTCCATATATGCTCAATTTAAAAAAAATAAAACCAGACAATATTTTTCAAGCTCTCTTAGAAAACGACTTCAGCTGTGAAATATTACGGAGAAAGGATAAACACAGTTAGGAGAGAGAAAATGATTTTTAACATGCTGTGAAATGAATATGTTTGGTTAAAATATAAAAAGGGTCCTAATTCCTAATAAAACATTCTGAAATAGATAATTACATATTAGTTTGGATCAAAAATAATGTCCTTACTCATGAGAAGCAATTGAGAGATACACGGCGGGGTGCCCTGTCGGGCATGGCAGGCAGATAGAATACGGGATGTAAGAGGGCAGGGGTAAGGCACTGCAGTACAATGCTCCACTCCATGAAAAATACACACTCCGTACGGGAAACGACAAGACTCAAGCCTGCTTCTTTATTAATGCTCTTCACCTACACATGTAACATTGTCACCTGCCTTTTATATATATTGTATTATTTACCATATGGTGTGCAAGTAGAAAACCAGACATCCTGTGTCTAATCTAGAAAAGCCGTGCCTGTAATTCAGAGATGCATTGATTGATCCTTGGACTGCTGGGGTAGCTCAAGAGGTTAGCTTCACCCTCTCCAGCCCAAAGGGCGAACCTTCGGTTACCCGGGCACCACATTACCATGGGGAAGAGGAAATAATTTCAGATACTGGTATATCAGTCTCCTTCCAGGCTATGCCTTTTGGACAAACTCATAGGCGTGTCACTGCCCCACCGTACTGTGTCTGCGCTGCTGGATTTGAAAGTTTGTTTGTTCAATTTGAATTAAAACGAAAGGAAGGAAAACAAAAGGATTGCTGCTACAGTACTAACATAGGTGCAGATGGTAGTGTAACACAAGGAGCGAGCATCTGGATTTAAAGATTCTTAGTCTGGAAAATTATCCCTCACAGTTTTCCTCTCTCCTCTTCCAGAGTAACTTTGGATCTAATAAACTGGAAGGGTGTTTGGAGAGGGCCAAAAGGCAATAGAGTAGGTGAGTGCCTTTTTGCATAGCCGTAAATGCAGAGATGGGGCATGCCTACATGGGGGGCAGGGGCATCTGCATTTCCCCTCTGGGGTACCAGTCTGGGTAGCTCCTGAAAAGAAAGATAAGCTTTTATAGAGACAAGAAATTTTGCAAGCATTTCCACTCTTGTATTAAAGCTATGATGCTGAGTGAGGATGGAAACCTGAGTGAGAATTGAAAAAATGGGACCTGCTTGACTATACTTGCTTCAGGGAATGTTGGCTCACCCAGTATTTAAAACAGTGGTGGTACGTGTGCAGCTAGTAATCAGTAACAATTTAGAATAATTTCACTGGTGTAGATTTCAGTTATTAATACTGCTGATTGTTAACTCGCTTTGAGTGGTTATCATAGGAGCACATGAAGGGTAAAGAACGTATTTTATGGAGATTTTTCTAAATAATCTTTATTATGTTCAAAAGAGGTGAAATTTGCCTGAGACCAGACTTGCTTACAACACAGAAATTTAGCCCCCAGTTGCTAAGTTATAAATCTTTCTGCCAGATTGGGTAGAACATCACATTACCTTGAACTAAATTTGTAAAGAATGACCATTGTCCTCACAGCTGTAAGAGAAAAATGCAGAGCTTGTCCCAAACCATGGGTTTTAATAGGCTGTTCACATGAAACTAAGAAGTGAGGAGATAAAACCCAGCCAACGCAAATTTATCCAAACTGATTACTTCCATAGTGACAATTTGTTAAATAATGACTTTACTAGGAAACTAAATTGATTACATTTTGCACACTTCTAGTATTTTAACTACCTGGAAAAAAAATATCAGCTTATGTTTATAGGAAAACATTCCTAGTTAATTCCTTCCTTGGTGCTATGGTTGCGAGTTATTTTCAATAACTCAATTTACAGGCTAGCCTTATCGTGGGCTAATGCAAATTAATGCTTTGAGTCATAAGTGTTTCCCTTGGAAACAGTAATTTCAAGTTAATGTCTCTTGATGTGAAATGGAGTGCAGTGTCACAAGCTCTCTCTCACCAACCTACAAATTAACTTCTCTTCCCTCTGTACAAGAAATATGGCTGGCGTCCTGCTTTGCTTCCCATAAAAAGTTATATACATACATATACATGTATGTGTATGTGTGTCTATGTGGGTGTGTGTGTCAAGCTGCTCTTTAATAAATTGGTTATCTGTGAAAAGGCTGTATGCAGCCATTGGAAATAAAAGAAAAAAACTTAAGTACTAAGATTTACAGCATACCAATGCAATGATGATTCATGAAAGATGGGTGTTGATCCCCAAACCAGGCCTGTTTGGGCACGTTGGTTTGGTTTGTACCTAGGGATTGGTAAGAAAGAATTTGCGACTAGCAACTAGGAAAAGAAAATAACAGAATTAAAGTAAGAAAGAAGACAAACAAAGAAAGAAAATAGTGAGCAGAGGGAAAATAACATGTTTCTTCATTGTATTAACGACTTTTTGCTCGTGACATGTTTTAAATGAATCAACAGTTGAAAAATTCTTCAGTCCAGGATGGCTATGTCTCCTACTTATATATTTGATTTTTTATTTTCAGTTCAATCTTTTTAACACAGCCTGCAGAACTCCAGCCTTATGGTATCGCACAGAGAGAAGTCACAGCACTTCTCTTTGTCCTTCCGGCCCTCTGCATGTGGTGGAGCGTGGGCCTTTTATTCTCATAGTTGGGCAAGACTAAGACCAAAGTCTGAACTACTAATGGTGAATTCAGTAACCATAGAGTCAAAGCAGACCGATTCTCCTGGCTGTGCCCTTGATGGTGCCTTCCCCTAGAGCTCTCATGTTATTGAAGGCACCTGTAGTTTGGACTGTTGGTAGTTTCTTCTTGAAAAAAATCCCTTTTTTCTTTGCCTTCTTATTAGTCCTGAATTCAAACCTCTGATTTTATTTCCACCTATCTTCCGGAATTTATCTTAAAATAAATATTAAAAACCCAACAAACCAAACAACCATCCCTTCTCCACTTTTCCTTTGCGATAAGTTAATAATTAAGTTATACAAAACCAGCTTTGTAATCAGAGAAATTACAAAAATCCCATCTTACAATATAGAACATTTTCTATCTTTGCATAGTCCGGAACTTCTTTTGGAGATATACAGCTCCCTGTCCCACCATGGACAGTACTTGTGGGCTGCTAGTCTTTGTCCTCTACAAAATCCCACAGCCTTCAGCAAACTCTGAGTTGACACCAGAGATGCTACTTACTTTCTCCCAGCAAATGGAACTAGTTTCCAGGCTCCTAAGGAATAAAAACAAGTTAAAAAAGAGGTGGTAAATAGCAGTTAATGTAGGGTGCCCACTGAGCATCAGCTAGGGCAGACCCAACAGTCGTCCGAGCTTAAGAGAGCACACAGCTCAGCAAGCCTCGGGACAGCTATGGGAAATTATGTGGTGCTGCCTCACAACACCAAACTCTGCACAGGCAGAGGAACTGGCCTCTTCTGAAAACTCATGTGTAGGATGTGTTCCATGAGAAGGGAAAAAAATCTAAATTGCATGCAGCTTTTGCTCCTGAGAGAAGTAGCTATGCATCCTTGGGAAATATCTTCCCTCATCTTGAGTACAGGCAGGAGAATGAAAGTAGAAGTGCCCGTCAGCAGCCAAAGGCAGATGTGGCATTTCAGAGGAAGGGGAATCCAGGGCAATAATAAGATCTGAGGTAGAGAACAAGGTAGAATCCTAGAAAATGAAAGGGAAGGAAGAAGCAGCAAGACTGCAATAAAAGGAATGAAGAATGGAGGACAGAGCATTCATAAACCAAGATGAACAAATAAGATGGCAAAAACTAGGGAGGAAAAGGAGCAGCATGCCTGATTTTTTTAAAAGCTAAGGTCCTGATGTCTATGGGAGGAGGAAAGGAATAAAGACAGTGGGGGGGGGAAGGAAATAAAGACAATCTGGGCTGATGGAAATAGCAGAGACAAAGAAAACAAAGCATGTCTGAAGAAAGAGCAGCAGGAATGGAGAGCACAAATTCCTTCGGGAGGAGGCAAAAGAGAGAATATCTGTGCGCTCTCGACAGAAATGGATTGCTTGAGAAACCACTGGCAAAAGACAACAAAGTTCCTATTTATTAATGCAGATTGTTTAATGATTTTTTTTTTCCTAAGGTTTGAAGCAAATTATGGGACTCAGAACACTAAACAAGGATGCAGACAAGAGAAAATGTTTAGTTTATGTTGTGCAGGTGAGCTTTAGTTTTCGGAGTGACTTGAAATAGACTTGAAATATCGAATAAAATTGCAGAAAGTATAATAGCCTGTTTACAAGATCAAGGCATAGAAGCAAATCGAATGAAAGGTTAATAAGATCAGAGTTCATAAATTAAGGTTTAAATTCTCTTTTTCTTAAAGAGAAAGATTTAGATGAAAGATCATGCAATCTATTTTAATTGTAGGAATAATTAGACTTATGGAAGAGCAGAAGGGATAATATGTAATCAGTGAAAGGACCTGGTCTTCTTGACCAAGGAAATGCCCTTCCAGACAAAGTCAAAGACATTGCATATTCAGGAATCAATATATTTTTCTTTAGTTGAAGAAGTCTCTTATTGTCCATGTTGATTCATATCATCCAACTTTAAATGGTTGTACTTCATCAAAAGAAGAAATTTTTTTTTTTTCTTTTTTTTCCCTTTTTTTAATGTGGCCACAGATAATTCATTCTGACCAAAAAGCAAAGAGTCAGACACGAGCAAAAAGATCAGAAAGGCTACTGGGGAAGACTCCATTTAGTACTTTGATTTAGTGACTTGAAAACAACTGAAAATATTTATTTTTATATTTCCAACATAAATAGCATCGTGTTTAGAATTATATTTGCAATCATCAAATTTATAAAGGCCAAAGATATCACTTTAATGCAGAAGCATCACTTCTTGCCTTTGGAGCTTTTTTTTTCTTCTGTTTGGTTTCTTAAGAGTGTGCAGAAAAAGATACTGCAAATTCAGCACTTAAGAGAAATGATAATCAGACAGTATCACATTTAAATCATAATGTTACATTACATTGCAACACCTTGCTTTTCTTACAACTCATGGCAATTCCCTAAGGACCATCACTCTTTAGAGAAAATAAGAGATTTAATCCGTAACAATCCCAAAAGAATTCTTGCACTTTGGAGGGTTTTTAAAAAAAAGGCAGTTTACACACAAGAATATGGCTGCTGATGTGATAATTGAGACTTACTCAGCAAAAATGTTTCTCCTTCCACAATTACTCCTTTTGGCCTCCATTCTGCAGAAGCCCGAAACAAAAGTCTTGGCAAAATTTTTATGACTGACTGGTAGAAGAAAGTGGCTGCTGGTTGAGGGGCCATGCTGGCTAAGCGCAGCGCAGAAGGACCTGCTGTCAGGTCACCGCCACCCTGTGCCGGGAGAAGGTGCCAGAGCAATAGCAAGAGCGTTTCACTTCTGAAAGGCAGCTGTGCTCACAGCTTGCTTCATGGGGATCCTCTCCTCCAGGAGCTATGGTCTTCAAAACTCACGTGGCTCCTGAGGGTCCGGCCAGCCTTTAAAGTCTGACTCCTGCAGAGAGACGGCTGACTCGGCTGTCTGCGTGCATAGCTGCCAAAAAGGGAGAAAGTAGAAGTTCAAACAAAAATTGGTGGGTCCTGAAAGACGGGTCTGTGCTACAGCATGGAAGAAGGTGGTGGGGAGAGATGTGGGCTGTTGCCGCTGCGTGAAAGGAAGGGGCCGGCAGGGCTTGCCGTGGCATGTGGGCACCGGTCAGGTGCCTGCACATCCTTCTCCACCGTGGCCAAGCGGCTGTCGCACACCAGACTTAGCAGAGGGGATTTGCCAGCGTCTGGGAGGAAAAGCGTCACCTCAAGGGGTGAAGAGCAATATTAATAGGGAACATTGCCTCCTTCCCTCTTTGTCAGTGAAACAGCTTGTTTCAGGGATTTTGGTTTTGAACAGAACAAATGGTAGCTAATCGGTAAATGTTATTTTGCATGTCCATATATCACTGGATTGCTCCAGCTCCCGTAATGTGATATCATACATCAGAGTCAAGAGGGTTTAACAGCTCTGTCAAATGTCATCAATGAAAACTGTCTACATACAGTCAGCTCCTGTGGAAACACGTCTGAGCAGGCTAAGTTTAATTCAAATAGTTTTCAAAAACATCTCAAATATTGTCATAAATAGGAGAGTCCCCAGAGAAGCAGATGTTAGTTGAACCAAATGCAGTAAAACATCTTAAAAAAAATCGTAAATATGGGCAAACTTTACTGATAGAGTATTTGCTAGAGAAAGACCAAAAAATTTACTGTGGATGTCACTTGGTGTTCAAAAATACTACCATGTGTGTCATTAAAAAAAAAAGAATATTCTCTTAAATGTCTGTTATTTAGTTTTGAAATGAAAAATATCAAATAGTTAAACTTTATTATGTGTAAAATTGTTTTTAGATCATGATGTAAATGTTGCATACCGGAAAGCAAACTTGAAAAGCAAGGAAAAGCAGCTTGCTGCAGAAAGATTCGAAACACCAAAGCCAAACAGATGTTTTTAAGCTGATCTGACTGTCGCAAGGACCACATGCCATCATCTATAACCAAGCCTTCAAGGAGGGACGCCAAGATTACTGTGGGGTTATAAACCCTGCTTCAGCTATTGAGACCCATGTGGAAACCCTTGAAATGCTGTGAGTAAAATGCAAAGGGGCTTTCTGGCAGATGCAGTTTCCACCCAACGAGAAGTCCTGGTTTAAACTGCTCAAGAGCAAGAGCTGCTGAAAGGCCCGAGCGCTGCGGTGGCTGCAGCGTGTCTTGCTCAGCCCACCAGCCTCCAGCTTTTCCTCTCCACATTACGCAGAAGCAGGACACAAAAATAGAAAGTATTTGGGTGCAATCGTGGAAGAGCCCTGCTGCTTTTTGCAGTGCCGGCACTCGCTCTGCAGCTGGCTGGGGAGGGCACCGCGGCGTTCCCCCAGGAGAGGACTGTGGGCTGCCGTGCCCCTGACCATGGGAAACTCCACTGTGCTGCCAGGCAGACGTAAACTCCTCCTGCAGCTTTCCAGAAGAGGTTTTCAACCCACACTGCATTCAATATATACCAGGACATAACTTCCTGAAAAGGGAAAGGGTTTTCTTTAAAATAATGGTCATGCCTCTTAGTGTCTCAAAGGAATCGAGCGCTAAGCTTAATCCTAGTGAAAATTGTGGAAAAGTAGTACATTTGCTTACTAAATTTCTTCCTTCAAAATCAACCAAGTTCTAGAGGTACCGCATTAAAAATGAAACATCCTGTGACCAGTTCTGTATTTTTCTGGACTGTTTTTTCTGCTCTCATTCTTGGAAGAGACTGGGATGGGCTACAGTCATGTAGAAGTATGTGCATATTGAACTCTAAAAGTTAGTCATAGTGTCATTAAATCAAAGGACCGTCTCACCATGTAAACAGGTCTCAATTCCTTGCAGCAGCTTCACTGTACAAGTAACTGGTGCCTTGCAGGTCAGCTGAGTCCCTTTCTTTTTCTTTACGAGGTCTTTTCTGTAAGACTTGGAAGTTCACCTGTTGTTTTTAAAGACTCATAATCTCTCGTTCACATAACCTTCACAAAAGAGCACTGCAGCTACTGTAATTTTTTTGACAAGCTGGATCACCAAAGGCATCATTGGCTAGCCAGAAAGCAGAGGTATTAGTGGCATGTAAGCAGTATCAAAAAGGTTGAGATTTTTATGGCATATAGGCAAAACACGAGTAAACCTTTAGCATTCTTTAATTTTGTTAAGAATTCTTTTCTTCAGAAATCTTAGGTGCCAAACGGAACAATTAATTACCACATCTAAATGGTGTCAACCTATACCAGTAAAATACATTGCTACATGAATGAGGGATGAACTATCACATGAAGGTACTCACCATGATTTAATGATCCTTAAGAATATTGTTCAGAAATTGTTAGTTCCTTTGCAAGTAACCAGCACCATTCACACGTCACATTGCAACAGGATGCTGAAGAGCCCATCGAGGGCCGACTGCGATGTGTTTTGTGCCTTGTAAAACTGACCTTGCAAAGGAAAATATAAGATGTGACTGATCTGATGGGATGCTGAGAATGGCAATGAGTCCTGCTATGGCTTGTGGTCTGTTTACTACCCATGGATCCATGCATCCTCCCATCCTTCCACCCACCTGTCCTGCAAAATTTTGATGTATGTGCCCAGAAACTTCTGGGAAGACAGTAGTTTTCAGCTTTCAAAGCCAGGTGTTTTTTTTCTTTTAACTGCAAATACCTGTGTGTTCTCTCCACTTCACGGTCTAACCAATAAGAGAAGTCATGACTAACAGATTAAATTTATTTTGTATTAATCTTAAACTTGGTGAGATTTATCAGGACCTCAGATTCTTAGCTATAAAGAGAATAAGCATTCCTTTGCTAGGGGATAAACTTTTAATAACAGATCTATTGTTGTTCAGCAGTGTGAGAGATGCCCCAAACTGCAAGAAACTTGAGCCACCTGCTCAGGCCCTAAGGCTGGCCTATACTGGGCCAAAATATTAACTAAGTATTGTCTATGAAAGTTGGCATCTCTCTTTACCTGACAGTTCACAATTAATTCATCTGCAAGGCTTTCTCTAACATCCTGTATTCCACTGGAGTTTAAAATGTCAATCTCGATGTTCTTATTAGGTTCAAAGAGTTTAATTACTGTATAAGGAATTAAAATTGTATTGAAGTTTTAGCTTTCTGAAGATTATTACGATACATAATTAAACCTTAGGTGTATTTTTAAGGGATGACATTGTTTAGGTTACATGAATTCAACCTTCAGCACTGACCTTGTGGCCTGATGGGCAGAGGACAGCAAGCCTCCGCAGAAGAAACCAGGAGAGCAGTGGCTGGAGGACAGGAGTGACACTGCACAGAGGAGATGATACATCAGGCTCAATTTCCAGTCATATTCAACTAAATTATGGGAAAACCTTTGTTTGGATTTTCTTATATTGGGGCTTCTTAGGTTAAAAACCATCAGAGGTAAGCTGTGCTGTCTTGCTTCTGCTACTGAGCACTTCAGAGTTTCACATGCCAGGTCCTGCCGTTGCTGGTGGTGAGGAGGCTTGGTTGCTACTCACTGAGTCATCTGACTGTAAAATCCACATCAGAGTTGGATACTGCAGGCTCTGCAAGTCAAATTGAGCTGTTTGGGGAACTAAGATTAAAATGCCCCATTTGCACCCTTATCTTCACACACGTAGGTTAGATACATGTGAATGCCCCTCTGATACTATTTGGGGAGGTGGGCATAAACATCTTTTCTCTAGGAGGCAGATATCCATGGTCAGAATGGTGCTAAAAAGAGTTTATTCAGCCAGGCAAGACAGGCTCTCTAAATCGTCTTTGTTTCACAGCATTATGTATTATTTCAACTATTAATGAAAACATCTGGGTTAATGTTATTTAAAATGCATTTAGGATAAAGGCTGCCTATGAAACAGTGTCAAAAGAAAAAAAAAAATCAAAATCATCATAAAAGCCAGCTTTCTTGGAGAAATATTGCACTGGATTTATTTAAGAAAGGAAGACTCAATGTTTTCTGTTTGGAGGATTTTAATGAATAAATGTTATTCCTATTTATTATTTACTACTTTCAAAATTTAATGAATAGTCCTGGTGATAATTTCTTTATTTCTATATTTATAGAAATACAGAATTTCATACATACTGAACTGTGTTATTATCTACACATGTTCCGCCTTTCTGTAAATACAGAAATTTGGTGTTTGCCAGTAGAACTATTCATTACAATTTGAAAGTGGATAAATAATGAATAGTAATGCCATTTCTTCATTAAAATTCCACAAAAGGAAAATATATACTCGTTATTCCTTTCATGAATTCGGCCCATTGAAGGTTCATAAATAATTGTGCTTCACAATTGTGTCTAATTAGCAATGAACTTAATCCAGTGCATCCAAAAGCCTGAAGCAAAGGGAGGGGTTTTTTTGTTGTTTTATTTCTCACTCTCAGTGGCAACAGTCTGATTTTTGAATGCACCTTTGCTGATAAGACAAAACGAAGCATCTTCAAAGATCAATGTTACGTATACTTTTTTTTTTCCCCTCCAAATTGCTCTTTTAAGTACCAGGTTCATAAACACTGTCCCCATCGAACCTAAGGTTAGCTCAACAGGAGATCAGCAATATCGTAATGAATCTTAAAAATACTTCTCTGTAACGAAGTTCTCAGAGAGTGCTTTTGTTCCCTAACACGAGCTTCCCTGCAGAGCTGAGCTACCCTAGGAATGTCTCACTACAAAAGAGTTACTTCTGGAGCAAGCTTAAGCAGCGGCATGTACCGTGGAAACAAACACCCGTGAGGAAGGGCTGGGCAGAAGGCGCAAGGTTGGGTCTTCCCTGCCCGGGAAGAACTGGTGGAGCTTCAGCACTGGGGCAGAGTCACAGCTCGCTCTTTCCCTGCACTGGCTTCAGAGTCAATATACAAAATAAACTGATCATATTGTTAGCGAGTATTTCCCAACAATGCACCCTGAAGAACTGTTAGAGAATGATTTATATTTAGCCGTCCCTCTTTTCTGTATAATCTATTTTACTGGAGACTGGCTGGTGTAAAAATGGAGCTAGGCGTACTAAATATCCCATATTCTTCAGCTTTCAGCATGTCTAGTTTCTGTGATGCTTATCACATGTCTATATAGCTGCTCCGATTGAGATTCCTCAGTGGGCTTACCAAAAATCCTAACTGTATGTGTCATTTTCTTCTCCCCCAACTAGTCAGTCATCAGTAATGCTGTTGGCTTTGTTCTTTGTACATTTTCAAAGGAGCTTAAGTTCATACTCTAACTGATTTGATGTTATCTGAGTCTTAAACCGTCACCAGCTATGAAACATCTAAGTCTGTTATGAATGGTGGTTTAAACAACCAGTACTTCTTTATGAGACACCAGCACGTTATTTGATTATATTACAATCACATGCCTTGCAGTTGAACTTTACTGTTGCCAATGAAAAGCAGAGGAGAGGGAGAAGGAAATGGAAATGGATCTTTGCTTTTCTTAGTGTCCTTTGTAACTCATACGACTCACAGAGTGAGGACACCAGACAATGTCTTTATTGAATTTATGCCATCAAACTATTTAACACAAAGCATGATATATTTTTAACTGTCCTTGTCTTCGAAAACAGACTCCAACAGATTTCTTAAGTGAAAGTGTCTAATATCACAGCTTCAATAAAATAAACATCTCTTTTGTTTTTCCTCCCTATCCTTTATAAAGACCAAAGGAAGGTCTAAAGACAGATTCCCCGATGGAACAAATTTAACTAAAATAACACTGTACCCTGGTTTTAGAATTATCTCAGCTCCTTCCAAATATAGAAAATAGAAAAATAAATGCTGTTTTGTCATCATACTTCACCCCTGAGAAATTCATATCCTCCAACAAACAAAACTATGAATTAAAATGATCTTTCAATACAGCTGCTGGAGAAAGTTACCTAGGGAAGAGGCAGGGATTAAATATATAGACTGGTTTCTGTTCCTAGTTCTGCCAGAGACATCCAGAATGACACCGGGCAAGTTGGGGATTTTTTAGGTACCTGTTCTCCCATAACAAAATCCATAGCCATGACTTAAATCCTGATGGCTTATAAAATGCATCCAGAGAGTTAGGCACAGAGAATAATAAGTGAAAAGCTGCCTAATATAACATAAATCTAAAAAACGTAGTCACCCTTGGGCATAATAAAATGGGCATAATAGTATTCTCCTACCTCACAGAGTGCTATCAGCATACATTTACAAATGCATAGGTTCATAAAGACTACAGAAACAGTTTTGGAGACCCTCCTATCACATCATCCTGAACAGACCCTGACATTGCCTGTCCCTGGCATGAGGTGTGTGTGGGGGCATAGGCCCGGGAGAGCGCTGGTAATTTATTGTTCTTGCAAGTTACTGTTTGAACAGGTTTTTACTTGGTATTATTCATCCATCTATAAGAACGCAGGAGTCATATCTTATGAACTAGCTGGGAAGAGAAGCTTAACGTTTCCCCATGCTTTTCCCATGTTTCTCACACTGCCGTTTTTTCTAAGTCTGGGAATTATCTGGAGTACCTCAGAAACCAGAATTCAGCAATACTGATTCAGTGTTTGTCTTTCTGTCAGGCCTCTGAGCAAAAAAACATTGTCTAAATGCTTGGCAATGTCTGAATTCTCAGAGCAAGAATGTGTTTGTCTTCACTTACATTGTCCTTTGCGTCCACAGGCATATATAGCAAAGCGGTAACAGATCTGCAGAAGTGATTTCCCATTTGAACACGCTGTGACCTGGATGCACATGTAGGTATATTGTTACCATTTTTGCAACCTAGGTGCAGAGGTTTGAAAATATGCCCCCAGTGACCAGTCATTAGCGAAACTGAAATGAGGACAGCTTCATGTAAGAGGTTTTCTGAATGCCTTGAAATATACTCAGCATATTTTAAATGGCTTTAATTCTACAGTACTTTTAATATAACCCTTTAAACATGAGGGAACACAAAGGGAAGGTTAATTGGAATGGCTAATTAAACACAGTGAAGTTAAAGAACTGGAACACTGGGATTTTGTTTTGATATTTAGCAACATCTCATAACCCTAAGGACATTGATTTAGCCTAAGGTCTGGTATCTTTATAAATTGCAACATAGCCTGAAGACCCAAAGGAGAGACAAAAGGGTTGAGTGCTTGTAACAACAGATTCCCAAAGGAGCCCTAATAACAATTATAACCAACATGATTATTTGCATTAGTTAAAAAATAAATCCATCTCTCAGGTTTTAGTCATTTCGTACTGATCAACTAGGATATGGAAACAGTGCGAGAAAATCTGCAACAAAAGCACACCCGATCTCAGATTCCAGAGGACAGAAATTCATATCTCATGAATATCCTGTGTTGATCTGCAGCCGTAACTAAATAATCACAGAACAATTAAAAACATTCCCCAAAAGAGTCAATGAATAATAAAAAAAATAGTGCTCTTCTAGACTTCTTCACCAGTCTTAGAATAACTTTCAGACAGTCTGGGAGTTGTAGTTATACCCATTTTATAGCTAGGAAAATGAACAACATACATACCGAAGTCATAGCTGGCAGAGAGAAATACTAAGAGGTGACTTGATGTCCAGACCTGTTCCTCACAGTGTCTGTGCCTTGAGCTCTGCCATGTTGATATGCCAAAGACAAATCCAGTAGAGCAGAAACTGCCAAATAGCACTAAATTAGAAATAGTAGAGCCACACCAGTAAGATCCTAAACCTTTCAGTTTTTCTGGTTTGGGGACCAGGGTCTCTTCTGCACACTGCACAGTGCAGGAATGCATGATGGAAACCTGCCTGGTTCCTGTGTCTCGTATTACTAAACTGGAAGCACAAAGGAAAGCTGTTGAACCTCTGTTGGCTTTGTTCACTGAGCTCCATTTCCATGTGAGCTGACCTTACTACACAAAATAATACACAAATTGCTTTAATGAAGGTATCCAGATGGCCTTCCTAGACACAGCTATAGGCTGCTGAATACTAAGAACAAATCAAAGGAGTTGTTTGGGTGGTTTTTTTTTTTTTTTGCTTAGGGTTGTCTTCCCACAAACATGCACACATCACAGGAACGTGGAGAGCTGGATGTTTTCTTTAAGCATTTTCTTTTCTTAGCTCACTGAGAAGTTCCCACAACAGAGCACAGTTTGCTCAGAGTTGTTTACCTTCCCCATTTCTGATATCGCCATTCAGCTGCTACAGTCTCGCAACGGTGCATGGATTACAATGTCTGCTGAAAAACATGATTTCTCAGCCTTAGCAATGGTGCCTAGGTAATTAAGAGACCTCTTAAGGATTAAAGTGAGATCGTAGCCATACTTACATTACCTGTGTACCCGGCATGAGGAAGAATTAGTATCTGCGTTACCATTATTCACATGGCTGATGCAAAAGTGTATAATCTTTTTAGGAATGCTGACTTCTATTAATTTAAGAATACAATGATCAGATTACTAGAATATTAATGGCATAGATGCGTAGAAGATTAATGAACTATATGAGTGTGTTGTTTTAGTTTAGTAGCTGGACTGACAGCAAGCAAGCAGAAATACAAAGTGCACATATAAGACCTCCAGTAACCAAACCCCAAGCAACTACCTGCCACGTGCTACGTCCAAGCCCTGCCGACATGATGTGTATATTTTGCCCAGACTCAGAAAGGATGAGTAGATTAGAGCTAATTGCCTGGACGGGACAAAAAGCTCTGAAGAAATGAGGCCCTTTCTAAACTAGCAAGGCAAGATAAGTGGTGGTGATGGGCATATTTAAGTGAATTTTATGATGATCAGCAACCTTAAACCCAACATTGTTCTGCCAAGTTCCTGTTAAAATTGTCCATTTTTATAAACAGCAGCTCTGTGATGCCATCTCACCACACCAGGGACTGTGCACGTGACTGGCAAGTAGACCCAGTGATTCCACCTTGCACATCAATGTTGCCAAGTTCACCTTATACCTGATCTGCACACCCCTCCTGCTTGCTTCTTGCTCTGCATGGGTTTGAGGTGTTCCTAGAATAGCTCAAGCGAGAATAACACTTGCAATCCATTACAGGCTGCTGTCTTTCCAAGGGGCCTTCAGCCTCAGGCAGAAGCAGACCAAAGAGCAGGCAGGTGCATGCAATCTCCAAATTGTAGGTTAAGTACTCGCCTCAGATGTCTTTAAATCTTGGGGAATGCAAGTGTCAGATTATAGCTGCATACTGTATTTTATTCCGCAAATGCTAGTGCTGAAGCCCTTTCAGCTGACCTTTAGGCCCATTCATGCCTTTCCCACTTCTGCACGAGTCCCACAGACGGCACTACTGCTCATTAACGAACAGCACCAAAGCAAAAAACGGCAGAGCATGGCCCAACCTTCTCACACTTCTAATCCACTGCTGCATAATCGGGTCCTGCTGGAAGTCCCCTGGGGTCTGTGCAGAGCTTCACTGAAGTCAATGAAGCTTTGCATTTCAAGCAGAGAAGGAAGTCCACATGTTTTTTTGTGGACTTGGAGAATATTTGGATTTGGGTCATATCTGTGAGGCCTGGCACCATCTCTCCAAAGAATATTTGCTGACAATCTACCTACATTTAGATACATAATTCTGATTTCATGAATATAGAGGCAACATTAAATGATTGTGTGAGGCTGCAATCCAGCTCTGAAACAATTCACAGCAAAAGGTATTCAGGCACCAGATAAATCTACAAATTCACCGCTTTCATTAATACTTACAGAATGCTCGAGAGTAGAAGAGGCCTTTATGTGCTATATGAAATATTTAACTGGAAACATATTGCCAATAATCAAATATTATGCTCAGAGAAACCTAAATGCAGTCTAAAAATTGGGAACTTACTGCTGAGATAGCAAATAGCTTGTTCTTTATTTCTAAAGGTCTTGCAAAGTTTCATCATTGCTTTGCAAAAATATCTGTGAGAAATGTGAATCTTTCCTGTAAAATCCAGCAGGAAAGGACCACTTCCCAGCTGTCTTTGTTGCCCATTTCGAAAAATAGAAAATGGTTTCACAATGATTGCTTTCACTTTAATTTCCACCACCCCCCCCCCTAATTTCAGCAGGAGATTCTGCTCCTAAAAGGGTGGTGTAAGTCCAGAACTACTCTGCTGACTTCACAGAGGCGTAAATGAGAACAGAACAGACACAATTGCTTTTAAATGGATTAATCAGAGCAAGTTAAGTAAAAAGCAGAAAATTCTGTCCCCATTTTATATTCAGGTCAGAATTTGGGGATTTGTTCTCCTCATTTGCTAGTGTTTCAGAACTAGGAAATAATATCTGAGAATTCTTTTTTCTTTCTTGACAAAGAGCGCTAGTCAAAAATTGGGAACCAGATGGCTGCTTATATATTTCTTTTTTTTATTTACTGCAATACTAAAGCCACCATAAAAAAGCAAAGTTGAACAGACAGAGCTAATAATATAATCATTCAAAACACCTGCAAACAGTGCAGATGGGCAATTTCTGTCTGCAAAATCATCAGTGAAAGACCGCCTTCCCATATGGGCAAATCTAGCTGCCTTAGAGCTTCCTAAGCTCTGTCCCTTACCTTAAGAAAACCTGCATTGAGCATATGCAGTCTTTTTATAGCAGAGCAGAAGTGTCTGTATCTGCCTGTTTATTTTAGTTAAATATAACTTACAGCACTTATAGCCCTCTATCAGTGTATTTGATTTGCCCATTGTATGTCCCAAAAGGGCAGAAACCCTGAAGTAGTAAAGCAAACAGCTTTTATTCAGGCAGAACATTTACAATTGTTAATGTATATTAATGAACCCCAAACACATAAGTTTTATTCCTTTATGTAAGCAGTTAGAGGACCAAGGTTGCTGTTGCTGGGGTGTGGGAGCACATGTGCCTATCTTATGTGTGCATGTGTTTAATATTGGGTTATGAAATTATTTCCCCCCTTATTAAAAAATAAATCCTCCTTCTGGCATCTTTTTGGCATGTCGTCTCCAATGCTAATATACATTGAGAGAAGGGAACGAATGAGACCCAGGGTGTTCTGGAGCTAATGCTGGTGCCACCATTGATCCCCAACCAGGATGGGCTGATTACGCGCCGCAAGATCTTTTTCACTCCCCAGCTTCTTGTCACTTGAAGTGTCAAACTCACTTCAAGCCCTGGCCGGTGGAGGCTCCCCAGCCGAGCTTCCCAATCAGATGGGAACCTGAACCTCTTTGGAATTCAGCGTGATCTGCAAACAGCCCTTGTGACCCTGGACTTCTCATTTCACCCCTGGCACTCTCATTTAGCTGAAATATTCAGCTCTGATATTAGTATTATTTCTGAGTCAGCATCATTAAAAAACCTCCCCACCTAAACGTCAGTTACCCATAAATTTGATTCTCCTCCAGGATACATGATGTTGAAAAAAAAGTGTAATTAAACACTGCGAAAATGAAAGTAGCAAGGATGTTCCAAGCCAAGCAAATCATCTGCAACACTACTTTATTCAATGAATTCACTCTCTGTTGTGTCTTTGCGCTCTACAACATACAAAGAAACCACAGACCTAACACTTTTTTTTTTTTTTTTCTTAAATACTAGCTGTGGACAAAAATAGAAGGCTTAACTACATTTTTACACTGCTGTTCTTGTTAGGTGTAGGCACCCACACCAACTGCTAAATCAAAAATGTTTCTTGTTCCAGAATATATATGTTTACTTTAAAATTCCCTGTTGTTCCTTAAAAATATTATTTCTAATGTATTTATTCTGCTCAGAGTGATCTCAAAAGCAAGTCCAGCTGAAACACAAATGGTTAGGAAATCATAACAAGATTTTGGTGGGTTTTTTACCTCTTAAAACCCCACCTTAAAATGACTGCATTAGTGAGTGTCCACAACCAGGACATCGGGGGGGGTGGGGGGTGAATGCAGATCCTGCTGAGGCAGTGACCTTCTCCAGGCGTTTTCTGTGTTCAGGGACCACGCATGAGGTCTCTCTGGAAGGAGCTCATTGCTGTGACAGGGCCTTAAATTTCATTTTCTTCAAATATGTGCACAACTTTGAAATTTGCTTTGTATAAATACTTCTTGGCAGTGAAATGCAACTTCTCAAATAGCCAGTGAAAGAACGCAAAAGGAGCAGAAACCAGGCCACAAGGAATGCAAACATTCACAGAAAATATTGTACATTATGTACCTAGTTCTGGTGAACATCATCATTAGGCCGTTTCATCAGGATGCACAGCATTAGCAGCTCATGTTGTTGTTTTAACATAACTATTAAAAAGATGATATGTCATAGGTAAGGAAGTAGGGGGGAAGCCAGGTAAAGCAAGACCTAGTATCTGCATTATATATCAATATAATTCTGCAGAAAACCCAAGCCTGCTTTCCTAGCAAGAGCTTGGGAGACTGCATGTTTTACAATGCCAGCTCATGTAGGAGGAAAAAGAAAAATGTAGAGTCTTTGCCAGGGCTTCCTATAGAGCAGTAGTTCCATTATTATTATTAAGTATCTTCCTTTCAAAGTTTCCTGGATTTCCTAAATGTAACAATAATTTTAATAATTACAAAACTGAGAGTACTACTATGACCGACTGCGTTCCCTGTTTTCCTCCAAGCTAAAGCTCTGCTTTCATGTAATACATAAAAGAGCAATATTGCTCTGATGAACTAAGACACATGAACTATCTAATTAACATTAAAATATTGTCTCTTGTCATTAGCTTCATTTGCACTTTAAGTGTCAGTTCTTGAGAGAGCGGTTCAGAAGCAATGACCTGGCCCTTGAATTAAAAAAAAAAAACAACCAACATGCAAGGCAGAAAAGAGGAAAAAATACACTGTAACATACCACATTACATACAAACAGAGCTGCTTTCCTTGGTATCCAGGCTCAAAGCAGATTCTCAATAAATGAGAGAAACTCTTTTCTGCGTCTTCTGTTTCCCAACTATTCGACCTCCACTGAACCACTACAGAGTTAATGACTTTCGGCCATGAAAGGGCCTGGAGATGGTAGCCATCCTGTCCCTTTCCCCATGCACCCGCTGCACGGCACCAGGCGCTGCAGCTCAGCCAGCCCTGCCAGGGTTTTTTCCTGTTCTCCCTGAGAGCTGGCCCAGAGACCTGCACTCGCCTGTCCCAAAGCACCCTGGCCAGGCCACCGGCTGGCTGGTACCTTTGGGGGCGAGAAGGCCCGGGAAGCTGCCCTCCGGTTGTGAAAACGAAACCCTCCCATTGGCAAATACGCCAGCTTAATGAGTCTAATTGATTTATTAAAACATATAACCTTTTGTGATCATCCTGATGAGAGCAGGAAGGCAAAGGAAGATCATTATCTTCATTTTAAACTGACCACTTTGTTAATCAGGTTTTGATTATTTATGCTGCTAGGATGTTTGTGCCAAATGAGAACTGTGTTTATTTATTTGCTTGTTTCTTTGTTTGTTTCGTACCTGGCACTGAAGTATGCCAGATCCCTTCACAGCATTTCTTCATCACAACGTCAGGGCACAAGCCTCACACAACATCATGGAAGTGGACGTGGACATTTTCCAGCCTAACGACTCAAGGTCAGGTGGAGCTGCATGTTCAGAGCTGGCTTTTTGGCTCCTCAGGACTGTGGGAAGTCTGTCTTATTTGAGGGGAGAGCTTAGCTGAGATATGCGGAGTAGACACTCGCCTCCAGCCGCCAGCAATTAACGTGTACTCAGGCAGGGGTGTTTACTTCTGGACTATGTCTGGTAACAACTTTTTAAGTTAAAATCTCAGGGAGTCTCAAGCAAGGCGAGAATTTTTACTGTGAAAAGAAGGGTGAATAGTATTTATACAATATAACCCCAACTCCATAAACAAAATAAACTTTCCTCCTATCATCCCCCAAGAAAGACCTGTTAATTCATTTGGAGTGTGATTACCTTTCTCTTTGTGCTTGGGCTGGTTTATGCAATCTATTAATAGGTCCTCAAATTACTCCTATTTCTGGTCTTCCCTATTCTTAGGAAGGCAGGAGTTTTGAGAAGAAACACTGCCCTGTCCCCATTTCCTTGGCTGGGGAGTTCCCATCTGCTGCTCGTCCCTGGGGCCAGGATGAGCTGCCTTTTGGGGTGTGCAGCCCCACATGCATCAGCAAAGAACTGCCATGGCCACCGACTGCTGCCACCCTTTTCTTCCCAAAGCTGGAGGAGAGCTGTCCCTGATGCTGCAGGGGGCAAGGCAGAGCAGGAGAAAATCCTCACATCATTGGAAACTCCGCTCCTACTGTTATTTGTGACTTCTGTGCACTCTCTCTTTTGCCTAGACATTAGGATTAAATGCCAAAACATGTAAAACTAATTGTATCAATGTAATTCCTTTAGTCAGCACACCTCTTGGTTGCGTTGCTGTTATTCCTTGCCATTTGTAGGTCAGGATCTAATGGATGAGCTTTACAGGCCTGCATATTTCTTTTTGGAGTTCATTAAAGCCTGAAGCAATTGCACCTTAACATTTCCATGCAATTGCAAATTTGACCTCTGGCAACAGGCCTTGCAAATCGATTCATTTCCAAACTGGTTATGATTTGTCGTCACTGAAAAGTTTTGGTGGGGGGAGTGCCCACCTCCGAGCTGCACACAAAGCAGCCAGCCTCAAGAGGCAACTCCAAAGCAAGGCTTTGCCTGAATCACAAGGACAAACAGAAACCAGGAGACAGTTTTGACACTTATTAAAAACAGTTAATTATTTTGGAGTCATCAAGTTTTTCATATGCTAAAAATTGATGGCAAAACAACCAAACGCATCCTATGTTTGGTTAACACCTAAAATTTGACTTTGACTCTCTGGTACCAAAGCAAAGAAATTCACAGTTAAAGCTACATGTCTAGGCAATACTCTGTGCTTAACTCACACTGTTTTTACAAAGGGTCTGTGCACAATTTTAAGTGCCATATGTCCAGGGTAAGGAATAAAAACAACAACAAAAATATAAATATCTACTTCTTTTTTTGAATACAGGAATTTAAATCTTGTAGAACATAATATAGAGTAATGACTCTATCTGATTATTGGGTTTCATTTTCCCTGATAGTTCAGTTAATGCTCCTTTAAACTATTATAACATGAGTTAAAGGTTGTTGAGTTTTTGTCTTTTTCTTTAATCTGTTTAAATGTTTTAGGTTTGTGGAACACAGACTCCTAAATCAATGCTGATGACACATCTAAGGTGCAAGTTACATAGTTAAGAGATTTCTTTGGTTACAAATAATTAAAATTTGGTATTTTTATATTTTTTAAACGGAAAAGTCCACTTCTTTTGAAGTCTTGATTGCAAGTGTTTGTAAGTGCAAACATGTAAACTGGACAGGAAATTGCATTTATTTTTGGCTATAGCATATCTGAAAATCTGCCTCAACCGCAGAGCAGAAGCAGACTGGGAACAACTACAAGAGTAGGTCATGAGTTTGGAAAGGCTCTTGATCTTAAAATCTATTTTATTGCTGCTCCAAATTTGTGAAGATTCAGCTTTCAGCCACAGGGATTTGTTACATTTTTGTCTGATGGACTAATGTTCCCCGTGTAGGTGCTTACAGAAGGTGGCTATCTCAGGTAACTTCAGCTAGCATAGTACCGGAGAGGCTTTCCAAAACACAAATGTAATCTGATTAAGATTTTATTATTTAAAACAAATGCTTCAGCACCATCCAGAAAGCAGCCAGCTGCACATGCATTATTCACTCTTCTGCCAAAGCCCTCCAAGAAGTACTTTTTATTCCTCACTGTTCAAAATAATCAATGACAGTATATCACTGCGTTCCTGCACACATATTACTCAGTGCCCTACCTTCGGTTTCTCAGGTCTTAAAGTATAATCCCACAAAAGGCTTCAAAAAATTTGAGATGCAGTGAGCAACAGCAGATAACAAGTTAATAAATTCATATACCTATTTCTAAAACATTCACTATGTCTGCATTTTGCTAACCAAACAAGCTCCTCCAATGAAGTTTTTGCCCTTTTTAAGTTTGGTCCAGGAGAATAAATCAAGTTTCACATGACCGAGTAAAATAGTTCATCAAGAGAAACTTCCTTTAATGTGCAGCCATGACAGCATTACAATTTAGTTGAAAATGATAAAGGTGAGCCTTGGTCCATATCTGTGAAACCACAGAGAGATCTGTCCTCCCTGATCCACGGGCAAATTATCAGCACTGTGGCTTTTGTTAAGTCTTTTCATGCAAGATGTCATTTTTCAGGAATGTACAGTAGTTATCTTGTAGTGAATGCAAACAAAGTTATGAAGTCTACAAATTAAAGTAAAGATGAATATCCTGTTCTCTGGCTAATGTAATGTACAACATTCTATACTTCCATATCAAAATTTCATCTATTTTAATATAAAATAATTATACCAGATAGGATTTCCATCTCAGACCGTGATAAATGTCTTATTGCTACACAGTGCGGCACCTCTGGTGGTCCTCATCGCTGTTCAATGAGTAAAAGGAAATGAACCTTGCTAGCTGTTTGGACCTGGGAGGTTCAGAGGCCAGCCTTCCAGTGGCTTTTAAATAAATGCAAGGCAGCTCTTAGGTGTAAAAATGTTGCATAGATGAGGCTTCTGACTTGATTTTACAGCACTGAGAACTCTCAACAGTTCCCAGCCTGGCTTGCTTTTAATTCTCCTGCTGCCCCCATGTGCACTGGTTTTTCTGATTGTCCTGAATGGGGAGCTGGTGAGGAGAGACCTGTAAATGTGCTCCTCATTCAGAGGAGCGAAGAAAAACTCCTCTGCAGACTGTACTGTCAGCTGGGCCTCTCTTGTCTAAAAGCTTCTGGGTTTGCAATGAATCATTGGCATGAAACGAAGACAAGACTCCGCAATGTAATTAAACCTGTAGCCATACTGGCACAAAAGAAGTGTTGCCCTTTCTGTGCACATCTTGTGCTGCTGCTTCTGGGAGCTCCTGGCTGTAGATCAGTGGAGATTTGGGTGCATCCACACAGCATGATGCAGTGCTGCGAAATCCTGGCACTGGTCTCCCTGAAGCCCTGGAAGCAGCACAGCAATCTCAGCAGGGCAATCCACTTTGGCTAGTTTCCTGGATGCTGCACTGATGCTGCAGATAGTACTATGCCTTATTTGAAGAGCCTGCTTGTTCAGATCTATCCTGGGATCCTCACATAATGCTGTCAGGGGCTTGTACCAGGTGTATTTTGCACAAACAAAATCACTGTATTTTGCAAACTCTCATTTGGGACATTTTACGGTAAGAAAACTCAATTATGTGTTAACACTAGTGATATGAGAAGGACACCAGCATCCAAATTCCTGTAGTCCTTTTTCTACTCTTTTTGACTTAATGTGTATCCTTTGGTCAGTGGCTTAACTTCAGTGCCTCACTCATTTATCGTTTTGTATTGGGTTTGTGCAGCAACGTTTTGGTAGCGGGGGGGGTTACTGGGGTGGCTTCTGTGAGAAGCTGCTAGAAGCTTCCCCCATGTCCAACAGAGCCAATGCCAGCCAGCTCCAAGACGGACCCGCCGCTGGCCAAGGCTGAGCCCATCAGTGATCATGGTAGTGCCCTGGGATAACAGATTTAAGAAGGGGAGGGAAAAAATTGCAGCCAGAGGAATGAGAATGTGTAAGAGAAACAACCCTGCAGACCCCCAGGTCAGTGAAGAAGGAGGGGGAGGAGATGCTCCAGGCGCCAGAGCAGAGATTCCCCTGCAGCCCCTGGGGAAGACCATGGTGAGGCAGGCTGTTCCCCTGCAGCCTGTGGAGGACCCCACGCCAGAGCAGGAGGGTGCCCAAAGGAGGCTGTGACCCCGTGGGAACCCCACGCTGGAGCAGGCTCCTGGCAGAACCTGCGGATCTGTGGAGAGAGGAGCCCATGGAGCAGGTTTTCTGGCAGGACTTTTGACCCCATGGGGGACCCACGCTGGAGCAGTGTGCTCCTGAAGGACTGCAGGCCATGGGAAGGACCCACGTTGGAGAAGTTTGTGGAGGACTATGTCCCATGGGAGGGACTCCACACTGGAGCAGGGGAAGAGTATTGAAGGGTCCTGGCCCTGAGGAGGAAGGAGCAGCAGAAATATGTGATGAATGGACCACAACCCCCATTCCCCATTCTCCTGTGCTGCTGAGGGGGAGGAGGTAGAGAAAATCAGGAATAAAGTTGATCCCTAGAAGGGAGGGGTGGGGGAAGGTGTTTTTAAGATTTATTTTTTATTTCTCATTATCCTACTCTGATTTGATAGGTAATATATTAAATTAATTTTTTTTCCCAAGTCGAATCTGTTTTGCCTGTGATGGTAGTTGTTGAGTGATGTCTCTGTCCTTATCTCGACCCAAGAGCCTTTCATTATATTTTCTTTCCCCTGTCCAGTTGAGAAGGGGAGTGATAGAGCAGCTTTGGTGGGCACCTGGAGTCCAGCCAGGGTCAACCCACCACACATTTGTAAAATGAATATATGTGTTTTCACCTACATCAGAGGCAACATGGGGGGCAGCAGAGGGATTTAGAGACACTTAATAACTGTAAAGTGGTGACAACACAGGAACGGTGCTAAGAAAGAACAAAGTATTACTTTGGCAGGTGAATAATTTGTGCCCCAAAGCCATTGTGAGCTGGAAGTGACCTCTTGTGTTAGCTTAGCTATCTCTGTCCACTGGGCTCTAAATACCATGTGAATAAAGAAAGAAATGACAGGTAGAGTCTTTTTAAATTTCACTAAATTCTGACTCACTTTCCTATGGAAGTGCATTGCACAGTTTAATCACAACTTGAGCAAAGGCAATGCCTCCTTTTACCAGTCCACTACCCAGTTAGCTCTAATGATGGCATTTAGAGACCATGTGCAGAACAGCAACTCATTCATCTTCAATCATTATTTTGAGTACCTTTAGTGCATTTTCTCTCAATGTCTTCCTCTTAAGTACGAACCCTCCAGTGCTCAGCATCGGAAGTGCTCTTTCCGAAGGCTGCGCAACTGTGATGCAGTCTGCAGGATGTGGCCGTGACATTGGTCCCCAAAGATAAAGCACCAAGACATGAAGAGAAGTCAAGTTGTTGCTCCTGTCTCTGAAGGAAATAACTAACTTGCTGTCATGTCACTAGCAAAACCTGAAGGGATTGTGATTTGAGGAGTGGATTTCTCAGTACCCTCCCTTGCCAGTACACAGTATTTCTGTCTTTCGTTTTTATTAACAGCAACTAAACGAACCTCAAAAATTATCTGGACTGAATGACAACAAAACAAACTAAAATTAGTAACAGCATACTCATGGCCTAGGGCAGCGCTGAACTGATGGCTGATGTGATGGTGACAGACAAATCCTTATTCCCATTCTAAATTCTGTCTACTAAATAAATAAGTAATGCCATCAATAGCATTTCCAGCAACTGCATTCACCTCCTGCAATTTTTACACTATTCTTGTATGCCTTTGACTAACTCTACGGCACAGTTCGATACCTGGGCTGTCTCAGAAGTAGTACCACAGCCAATAAACTCATGACAAGAAAGATTGGATCAGTTAGTTTGAAGTGTTTGATGGATAATATCTTATACCAGTCCTTAGTAGAGATCCAGTACTTGCCCTGTCTTTTATTCTTCTATGCCAACCTTTTGCAGTGTGGAAATGCTTTCTGGATATTCCTCCTGTATCTTCTTGTTTCTCTCCTGTTTTTATCATATCAGCCCTGATAACAAAGAGAAAAAAAATATATCTGAAAAGCAACCTATCTCTGCAGAAAGACAAGCAACAAACAAAATGTAACAGGTCACATCAGAAATAGCTAGAAGACCTGGGAAAATATATGTCTGGATCCAGGCAAAGTTACCTGAACCCTTCAAAATTTTTAGGCAGATAAGCTGAGTTGTCCTATTTGGATACCTTTGATGGAGTTCTCAGTGATACCTCATTTTCTCCTCATGTTCACTAGAAATCCCAGGGTACTTTTTATAAGAACAAGGTTGAATCTGAAGTGTTTGAACACAATATGCTTCTTCCATTAACATGAAAAATGCTGCTTGCCACCTGACAAATGCCTGGACTGCAGACTGGCTTCAATACCACTTCTGAATCATCCCCTATTGTCCCAGAATGAAAAGTGCTATATATTATATGACATGCTGTTAGTACTTCATATTTTTAGCAACTTTTTTAGTATTTATCCCTTTAACTTCCCCTCTGGCACCTCTGCTTTTCCCTGGTCTCCATCAGGATGCAGTGTTGGGATCCATCCCCAGATATTTAGATGTCTAAGATTGCCCTCATATGATTAGGCTACAGTACAGTCCCACTGGGGCATTTGCTGAGTATAGACTCCCTGTCTGAGCTCCTTTATACAGCTGGTACTGCCTAGTGAGATTTTTTGAAACCCCAGAACTGGGTTTTGAGACTCTAAGGTATTGCAGATCTTCTTGTCCCAGACATTGAGCTTGGAACACTATCTGTGAAAAAGAGATAGTTAAAATAAATAGAATCAAATCTTCCAGAGAGTGATTTAAATCCAGCACATGCTTCGTAGCACACTTGAAAATAAAAAGTCTGATTTCCATGCAGATATGTAGCCAAACTCACCCTCCTTAGGCAATTCCTCATACAATCCTGCTATGTTTGGACAGAGCATGGTCCTCTATGATGGAAATGTACAGAGGTCTTACCTTTTGAATGTCCTGGTGAGCCTCAACAAGTGATCACTGTGTTGCTTGTACAGCAACTTGGCACTGGGTTTTCTTCCTCTGTCCAGGGCTGCCCTCCAGTGCAGCCATCCATCCAATGAGGTTTAATGGTAGGTAGATACATCCGTGATGTATATTCATACCATCTGCAACACCAGAAAGAACTCACCAACTGTACATAGACTGTATTTCCCAGGCTATCAAGATTTTCAGAAAAGGCTAACAAGCTCCAAGGTCTTCAGCTCATGGTGCCTCAGCTAGGATTATTGAAAGGAATCTGGCTGGAGTCCAGAAATGTTTGAGTGCACAAGGTTTTGCAGCTTTGCA
This sequence comes from Haliaeetus leucocephalus, assembly GCF_000737465.1. NCBI lineage: Eukaryota > Metazoa > Chordata > Aves > Accipitriformes > Accipitridae > Haliaeetus > Haliaeetus leucocephalus. Next base: position 10,577,821 of record NW_010972528.1, on the reverse strand, counting down.
AAATCAGTTTACAACATAACAAAACACTCACTGGGAGATCACACCAGGTTGTAAGTAGGCTGCATGGTATTAGAAAATTTAGTGGTAATAACCTCACTGTAAAAACGTGAAGGTCTTCATCTAGACATAGTTTTAGCAGAGTAATAAAGTTGTAATTCCCTTTCACGGTGGATAGAAATGCTGGGTTTGAGTCATAGAAGCCCTCAGCTGGATTAGAATCCAAGGTGGTGTTAAAGGGCTAGAATAATATTTTTTTTTGTATATACATATATATACACACACACATATATATATATACCCCCACCCACTGCCCTTTCTGCATCACTTTGCACAGGTGTTCTGGATCATTTGTTATGCAATGACACTAAAGGAAATCCATAAGAGGGCCAAGAAATTGATAATGATGAAATACTAAATCCACAAAAGCATATACCTTCCAAAAGGTAAGGGGGAGAGGATAGCCAATGGGTAAATCATTGAATAAATTTATTTTGAGACTACGTGAAAACTCCACCTAAAAATTATGCTGTAGAAGACATCTTAATTCCACTTACTTGCACCCTAAACTTTGAGATAAAGGAATACTTCCACATGCAGAGTTCAGTTCCCTGTTGCACAGAGAGCTGATACTTTCTGCTTTTACTAACATCTTCATTACATTATTGTGCAGCATGAGCTTGTCTATACCTGTATATGTACCTGTTTGGTCCTGGAAAAAAATAATTTTTGTGTTTTGTTTGTTTAATTTAAAGAGAAATTAAAGAGCTCTAAAAACAATGAAATCAACAAAAATGAGATTAATGTGGAGACCAGTCTGAAATTACTATGCCAAAACACACACAAAGGTGTCCATATGTTTCGGTTAAGAATATTATTTTTTCCAGGCAATGATATATTAAATAACACAGATTTTGTAAACCTTTGTGCTGCTAAACTGCTTAATGCTAGGAAGTCAAACTGATAAAGCACTTTTACTGTGCCTTCACGCCATTCTACAAATGTAGCCAGATGGATTAAGGTGAGGGAATAAAAACATGCTATGAGGATGTCATCACTGTGACTCACACACGAGTCTCCCCAGAAATGACGGGTTTGGAGGAGACAGTTGTCCTTGAAGCACTCTCTTGGCACTTCCCCAGGAATAGCTCTGGTTGCAGAAAGCCATAAGTGAGAAGTACCAAAAGTTGAAGTGGCATTGGGATGATAAATGAACTATTGCTTCTCCACGCATGGTCCTTGCTCATGGATCCCAGGGATTGCAGGGGTGTTTGCGTCACATCCAGATTGCCCTCTCTGTTCAGGAAACCTGTGGATAAAATTCACAAGGTTTTGTTCTTTTCTTAGTAGAAGAAATTGGTCGAGCCTACCCCTTTCCTCATTCTACTTTTGGAAAGGGAAAGAAACATTGAACTTTCCCAGCTTTTATGCCACTACTGACAAATGGCAATCCAAACAGGGAGTTTTACACGTGGTAACTAGAGGGGTGATGAGGCATTAGTGGCCACTTATGCATTTCAGTAGTTTTGAGATAACATAATCAATGCTTATTTGCTTTGGTTGTCCCTAGTAGTGAGCACAGGTTACATGGGCAGGCCAATGAAACACCTAGATAAGGATTTAGACACAGAAGTTTGAAGAATTGTGACTTTATATTGGCCAATAACAGAAAGGAACTGCAATTGTTTTGATATTTAGGATGGTTGTATTGGTACCAAGGATATTTAGGGTGAACTTCAAAATATGTCTTTGTCTGTTGCTGAAATAAAAGGGTCTTTCCTGTCTTTGCGTTATATTTCATTACAATGTATGGTTACCTCTCCGTAACAGATCTCTTAGAAGGGAGCAAGAGCTATTGTCAGATTAACTAGAGCCATATGTCTGTAGCATAAATCCATATAATGAAGGGAGCCACGTACATGGGAGGGTGAATGGATGCCCCGAAGAAGAAACGGAGAGTGAGAGAAGAGCTGCTGAGCTGGAAATCCAGGAATCTTTTTACCAGCTGAAGTATTATGCTGTTTCATAATAGAGAATTTGAGTCTGCATTTGGGCAGAAGCAGGCTCGGCGTCATGCTTTTGGGTCTGGATCAGGCAGAGTGATGCAACAGTCCATAGCAATAGGCTACTTCGTGGCAGTTTTGATCTGTAGGTTTTCACATGTTGTCAGGAAAGCTTGTGCATTGTACAGATTGTGTGTCAGGTCTGCACATCTCAGAGGGCTCTGATGGGAAACTGAGTGTGACCAATGTGCCCAGGAGAACCACTGGACAAAAATGGTGCCCGGGACAGCTGCAGTGCACATCTCAGAGCCCTGCTTTTGGGGTAAAGTACTTCCTATAATGAAAGTCTGCAGGCAGGCTTGCCCTGAGAACAGCTCAGCCTCCAAAGCAAGCTCTGGGTGCAGGCACTGCTCCTTTTCAAGGATCTGGCCCTGTCTAAACCAGGCTAATTATTAAGTCATCTTCTTCCCGTTAACTTGTGAGGAAAATTACCCTTCTGAGTTTGAATGGCAGAACAGCATTAAGAATATGCACCTTTTTTTTTCTTAAATCAACCAAACAGAAAATTCACAATGAGTATGATCTTGTAATTGCAGACACGTCAGAACAGAGAGCATGATAGTTTGCTCATATTTCTTTGAACATTTCTTTAGAAGAATTTGGGAGGAGAGAGGGAGGGAAGAGTTTATTGTAAATCAACTTTGGCATGAAACTTTTGTAAAATGCTGCCCAACATGCATCACATTCTTTGTTCTGTGTTTTTCCTACATATAAAGCCTTGACAACCAGCTATTCTATGATTGATGCACTTATTTCTTCTAAAGTATCACTAACCAAGCATATCATTTTTATACAGTAAGTGTATATTCAATTTCCTACAGTTTGACTCCTAAACAGGCTCAGTAGTAAAACAAATATATATTGTTGCAGTGCACTGTTCAGGAGGACCAAGTGAAAACCCTGGAATACTTTTCATTCACCTTCCCTTTGCTTTTAGTGGCAATGAAATCACAGCAGGGGCACATGCTAAATTCATATTTTTATAAAAGTTGTACTGTCATTGGGTGCAGTCTGCAACTACTGCAGACTTTGTACAATGTTAATAGGAATATTATGATTCATATATTCTTGCACAATAAGACAGAATGACATATCAGGTTTGCAGGCTTTCCTGACAAGGTATGAGAAATTTATCTGGGTTTTTATACTACACTCTTATCAGCCTAGTATCTGAACGACTATTGACATCATTATCATTCATGTATTCATAAAATGTGTAGGGGTCTCCCAGTTTCATTCTGTAAAGTATGGAGTTGCTCCTTCATAGTGTGAAAGAAAATATAAACTGAAGAAAAAGAATTCAAACTCCTGTTGGCTTACTATTGGATCCCTGGCACTCCTGGACCGGGCAGGAGGATAATGGATCTGCGAGAATTCATGTATGTTTATGATGTACGAGGCATTTCAGCTGACATTGAATCAGGTCAGTGGGTCCATTGGACAGGATGCAATGTCAATGGAACTGTTATGTATTATTGATGTCAGTCACAGAATAGATAAAAACATGAGCAAAATAGCTTCCATTGCCATTTCGGGTTTTTTTTTCCCTCAAATGGCAAGAGGCATCAGTCCATATTAAACATAAGAAGCCTCCAACATTTCTCAAACAGTTTTGACTTGGAGCAAATCTAGGAAATGACAAAATTCTGCCAAAACAATATTTTTACATGGAACAAAATGGCTTAACTTGTTTCACTTAAAATTTTTGATTGTGGAGTAAGTTTTGCCTACAAAAGAGAAACATGCTCACTCAAGGTCCTCTTCTGCAAATCGTTAGGCATATGAGTCCTTTTACTCACTCTACATTTTTTTACTCACTCTACATTTTTGCTTATCTCTACATTATATATCACCATACCAATGAATTTTAAAGGACTAATTCTTATTTATATTTAAAGCAACTTTAAACTGTCTGGTCTGTCACATTAAAGCACATATTAGCACTTCTTCACACTGCCAAAGACGTAAAAAGACTGTAATGCAAATCACACCCAATGGACTATGCATATACTTAAAGTAAGAGGACATGTAAAAATTAACTTAAAAGCTTTCAAGAGGGATTATACCCGCTTTACCTAACCTTAGGCATCTCATATAGGCATTGCTCCCTAGAGATACATACCACTTGGGCTGCTACCACAACTGACCTCTTCCTAAGTTACAAGCCTTGAAACCCACTAAATAGGTGGTAAAAACTGAGCTGCATTTGAAATGCCATGTAAAAAATAGCTATGTATGAATAAATATTTATAGGATTTAACACCTTATGAGGAAGGAAATAAGTGCTGTGGGGCAGACCGCACACAGACTATGTACAGTTTCTTTGCATCCCAGGTTCTCCAGATCACTTTAGTGACATTTTAAAACTTTAAGCAAGTAAGTGACACCATAAATTTCAATAGGGCTGCGCGTGCCTAAATACAAGCACTTAAGAGTTTTACAGCTTCAAAGTGTGAATCATATACTTGCATTTGCCAATTAGCTCTGTAAAGGGATAGGGAAACATGTGTTTACCTGATTTACATACTCAAAGCTGTTTTGTGTGTGTACCTTTGGCAGGCTCATCTGAGACTTACATCTTTGCACCTGCACTCATGGAAGATAGTTGTGTTCAGAGAAAAATTCAGGAAAATACAAAGTGCAATTTTAGTAAAGAGGATTATCTCAAACAAATATGATAAAGTTAAAGCAAATGCACTCAAAAAATGATGCAGCTCTTTGCTTCTTCCTTTCTAATGAAAAGTTTACCTGATCCTTGGCTATGGTATAGATGTGTCCAATTGCTTGATTTCACCGTGACACTCAGAACACCCTGTGCCAATTTGTAACTCATGAGTACAAAAAAAACAGGGACTCCAATGTTAAACATTTGAGCCCTTGTCAGCTAGGCCACTGGTCTCACCTCTGAAGCTTCAGGAATTTACAAAGTAAGGAGTCTTAATAATGATCTGATACACAGTCTGACTGATGCTTTGTTGACTTTCACAATAATCCTTTTTTTTTATTTTCCTTGCTCCCCTGCAACTTATCTTTCCTTCCTAGTGCTTTGTTTTCAACTAGGAATTCTTATAGGGTCATTAAAACTTTAATTTGTATACTGAAAGTGTTGGCAAAGATAGGCTACCACTATACATAAGTGTTATCTTCAGAAGTGAAAGCATAGTAATAATCTCTCCCTCCTTCCCCCCAAAGAGATACCACTAATTAGTGATTCTTTGATCCCACCATCTCTGAACAGAGACTACTACAAGAAAGGTCATCAGGCCCCTGGCAGAAGTATTCAACATCTTACATGTAAACCAAGGGTCACGAAGTGGACTAAGTTTTACAAAATATGAACAGTGGTTTCTTCGAATAATTTCTTTGAGTGGTTGCTTTACCCATTCTCTACCATTTATTACATTTGGTGTCAAGTCCCCAGTTCTCTGCTACTTCAGAAACAGCAATAAAAATCAATCACTAAACCTTCTTTGGAATCAGTGGGCACGTGGTGGTGCGATGCGCTTGCTCCGTTCCCAGTGGTCAGAGTGGCACTTCGGGACACGCTCACACCATTCAAAGGATGCAACAGGCCCAGAAAAATGCAAGGTGTGGGGTTTGGTTTTATCTCATGCTCCTAACAATGCAGAAGCTGAATGAAACTACAATGGGGGATTCATCTATATGTGTTCAAGACTGCGTCCCAGGTGGGGGAGAAAATGGCCTTGGCCTCTGTTTCCCCTCCACAGCAGTTCCCCGCAGCCCCGGCAGCTGCAGACAGGGTGAGCTCAGGAACCAGGCTCGTCGCCCTGCCCTGTAAGCTGGCAATGTAGTGAATTTCACAAGCACTTTCCTCACAAGTACATGCCTCTAATTAAAAAAGACTGCAAACTATTTGTTCCCTTTCCCAGGTCTTTCCTGCCCTGATAGCAAGTGGCTGTTGTAGTTAATCTAAAGAAATTCCTCCTAGGCTCTCTGCTGAGTGTTTCCCCCTCTTCACAAACCAAACCGTCTTGTGTTGTAAAACAGATAACTGAAAATTTTTATGACCAGGTTCTTAAAATATTTTTAAACTTACCCTTGCCCCCCACCCCCCCAAGCCTTTTGATGTAAGGAGAAAATCTCATGCGGTGCCTACCCTTATCTCCCCAAGAGAAAACAAAGAGAGTTAAAGGGAAACATCTTCTGCAGAGACTGCCCTTTCTGCGCTTCTCTCCCCACTGTGTGCCAAATAATGGCATCTGTTCCTGCTGTTCTTCAGTTCCCCCATCCAGTGTGTTTCCAACTTCCTGTGAAAATTTGTGGTTCTTAAATCCAAAGGTCGTGTTTAACACTTAAGTTCAGTTTGGAAGGATTTGGATTTGTTTCTCTTTTTTTTTTTTCCCCAGCCTCTCCTTTGAAAATTGACAAAAGGCTTTCACTCATTCTTTGCATTGTGCATGTTTTACGCACTTCAGCATACATCTCTGCAATTCAGGTTAATACTCTGGGAAATATCCATTCACGTATTGATAAGCATTAAAGCATTGCTGTTTCCATGCCTTCTGGCGAGGTTCGACGTGCTGTTACCAGCACAAGCCCTCACTGTATGATCAGTCTGCAGTGTATAGGAATTCCCCTCATCGGGTCTACAAGAAAATTCAAGCTGCATGTAAACGAAGCCACACTTCTAAGCAGAGGCTGTTAGAGTAAATAGTCAAAATTCTACTGAATTATGTATGATGGTTTTGTGCAAGAGGAGCTGAACTCAGACCACCAAATTCATTTTTCTTATTGCTTCAAGTTGGATTCAAACTGTGATCCCAGAGCTGAAATGCCAGTGGTCTGTCCAGTGAGCTGGTCAGCCCATCTGTTTGCCGGCTTTGTGCATTTTACAGTAGGCAGCCTGAGATGGTTTGACCATCGATGTATTGGGGGCCTCCATTTATTCAGTGTTTTCCCTAAAATATAATTTTGAAAAATGTGTATTTGTCAGCTGAAAGGGTGCACTGAGAGATGGTGAGGCGTAATGTGAGAGAGACAAGCAGGGAATGAAAGGAAAATACATAACTTTTTACATGGGTTGGGGGGGGAAGCCAAGACCTTCATTGTTTCTTTTCTAACATTAAGAAAAATGGTCTGTGCATGTTGCTGAACATTTATGTCTGTGCCAAGGAACTGGGCTGCTCCACAGAGCACTGGGCAAGAGCCCAGAGAGCAGGATTTGGGGTCCATGCAGCCTGCGCCAGCCACCCCTTCAGCCTGAGACTCTTTTCCCTATCTGAAACTTCGTCCTGCAAATGCCACTTTAGAGATAAAGGGGAAAAAAAGTCCTGAGAGGGGTAGGGTTTTAATGGTGTCATTTTTAAAATGTTTCATATGCTTCGTTTCTGTTCATTTGAGAAAAGGAATAAACCCCACAGGTCTGACGCCCTGTGCTGGCTCCCAAGATTTTCTCTGCCCTTGATCCACAGAAGTAGGCAGAAGCGTTCATGTCCTTTAGTCTGCACACCCTGTGGATCTGGCATGGTCTCACTTGTCTGGTCTGAGAATCAGATGCTATTTCTGGTCTGAAGACATTTGTTCTCAATTGCCTACACAGTTCAATAGGATTTTAAGGTACATTTGTTAGGGATTATAAAGCACCTAAAGATGTATCAAGTGTAAGGGTCAATACAAGATCAGGGTGTATTGTGTTATGGTGTGTTGCATTATGCGGTATGTCTCAATTCACTGTTGGAAACCAGATGTGGCAGACAAGCCCAGCCTGTTTTTTGAACATTTGTAGATATCTTTGAATTATGTCATCAATGTTTAAAGATTTTCAGAGAGATTTCAAGAAGTAGATTTTCTCAAGTCTTCCAATTGCTATCAAAACCTCAAATTCCGTTGGATAATTGAAACGCTCTATCCCACTCCAAAAAATAATAAGCGTAAAAAGAACGCTTAAATCTTTCTTTCGTAATATATACAGAGGATGGTATGAATTTGCTACCTGTAAGGTGTATTGAATTTTTAATCATCTATATATTTATGGTAAAGAGTAACACATTACTTCTAGCACACAAAAGCTTATAGCATACGATTATCCTTAATTAATGGGTAAGTGCAAAGCTTTATTATTCAATGAAACTGATTTATTATCTTAATTCTCCAACGTTCTGCTTCATGTTTCCATTGAAACCATTGTTTGCACCATGGTAACCAGCAACCACCATATGTACGTGATCTTTTTTATGACCTATACGTAATTAGATTTTACTGTTTTCTTAAAGCTGAAGTGTAGCCTGTGCAAGCGGTCCGGCTATAGCTTCCGATACCTATAAATGAGGGACGGGTTGCTTTCTCCTTTGTTTCGGTAATAATCAGGTCATGTTTTAGTGTATTATTACAACCCGGTGCCTATTTTTTCCCCAGCAGGCCTGCACGCATCCCTCCTCTTCCTTCCCGAGCACGACGGCCCACATGCCTACCTGTCCCTGTCTCCCCTGCTTGGCATAGCTAGTTAACTGAAAGGGAGTGAAAAGAGCTGAAAGCTAGTGGGTGTTGGAGCTGCCTAGTGGAGAGATCCCCAGCTAATTGCTAGTCCTAACAGGCACAATTAGCCGCTACAAGCCCTTTGAGATGGCCCTGGGCTTCTCTCAGGTAACAGCCATCACTAGATAAAGGCTGAAATACGCTGCATTTAGAGAGACACTTGCAGACAGGGATGTCACAGGCTGCCAATTATGCTCTGCCTGTACACAGGCACTTCCAAGAACGAGACAAGACATGTACACCTGAAGTTAAAGGGACAAGATGTGTACTATTTTGAACTACACAAGTGTGGGGCATGTGAAGATATAACCCTTCTCAAATTAGGTCATGTCATCTTTTCAATTATCAGTTCTTGATCAAGTTTTGCAGTGTTTTTTAACCTTTACTCCAAGCAGTAAGTCCTGGAAAGCTCAGTGGGAGAGGGCTGCATATTTTGTTTGCAGCATGTGATGTTACTTTAAGCAAAGTTTCGCTATCACCACACAGACAAAAACAGCTTAACGGGCCTCTTCTAACTAAACAGTGGTGCTCTGCCTTGTTGGGACTGTAATCCTTTAGTCAGCCATTCCCCACAGAAGAGGAGAGACAGATTAAGATATCTAAGGATTACTTTTGAAATTAGTAAGTGCCCCACTCTTCCTTATCCATAAACAAATGTCCTTCTCCGAGCATCTCTGGCAGTACACCCTTTCTCTCAAGCAATGCACTTCTGTGCAAAATAAAGCAGCCCAGAAAGACAGCCTTAAAAAGCACATCAGGTTTTGAGAACAATTTGAAGGAAATGGGCAATTTCAGGTGGCTACCTCAGCACAGGCCACCAACAACAGCATCCTATAGAAAATCATTTTAGCTCAGTACATAAATATTCAAATGTTTCAAAGATGGAGACCATAAGAATTCCAAGATCTAGATCTAAGCTGTGATCATTAGTATTAATATACAATTTCCAAGACACATAAGCAGCACAAATTCTGGTCCAAATTTGCATATATTAGTAACCTAAATTAGTCACCCACCTCCATACTTGCATACCCATTTAAAAAGAGATTCAGAAAAGTGATTCAGAAAAATTGTACACACAATTTCCTCTGAAGAAGACTTCTTATTTGGTTGCTCTGAGAATTAAAATGATTCCACTGCTTACCTTCAGAAGACCCCGTATCTCCTGCTGTTGTCTGTTAGAACGTCAGGTCTCCATAATGGCTATGTTAAGAGCATATTCTCATGGTATTTGTCAAAATCTGTCAAACTACCTGTAACAAATAAAACTAAAATTAGATATTAAGAGTTTTCTATTTATTTCTTATTTATTTAAATATCCTAAATATTTAATATTTCTTTCTTTTTTTTTTTTTTTTTTTTTTTAGTATCTTGAAGACCATCTTCCAAATCATATAACATCTAGTGAAGCAGGTTAGTATTCAGAAGTCAGCTTCCCCAATTCCAGTTGATACCACATGGGAATGGCTCTTTCTGTTTAGGAAGCTAAACCAAAATTCAAGATATTAAATATAAATTTCTGGTTTTTAAGACTCAGTTTAAATTTTCCCAAGAGCTTTGTGATCTTAATATGGAAAGTATGTGAAGACTGTAATTACTAATTATGGAACAGTTAAATTCTGTTAAAGGATAAAAATTACTTGACACAGTTGGTTTCACCTCCCCAGAATTAACAATGAAACTCCAAATGAAGACTCGTAGGTTTTGTTGAGACCTATGTCTGTTTGCTTACCTACGCAGAAGGAAAAGATGACCACTGAATGGATCAACAATATATGTTATCTTCACATATGCTTTTCTCATAATGATCTACTGATTCTTCCTGTGGTAGATCTGTGAACCAGATTCCAGGTAAAATGACCCAGGGAACCTGCGCTTACATTATCGCTTCCAGTGCTCATTTTAGATTCCAGATCCTTTTTATTAGTTTGTTTGTTTGTTTGTTACAAACAGGTTTGTTTTCCTTATTAAAGAGTGGACGTCTTTGAAATATATGCAAAACCAGCATGCTAATACTTGATTGCAAACCAAGTAATGATCAAAAAACTAAAAGGAAAGAATGAGTGCTCTATTATTAAACTAGCAAAATAAATAGATATACATTTTTTCCCTTTTTACAGATACATTTGCAACCAAATTAGTAACAAGATCTTCTCCAGTATAAATAAAAAAGGCTTGCACTTACCTATTAATTAAGAATAATGGAATGCCATAAGCTTTTGTGTGCTAGTGGTACTGTAATTTGTTACTCTTCACTACAATAAATATATAGCTGATTAAAAATGCAGTGCGGCTTACATATATTAAATTCATACTGCATTGTGTATTGATTCACTTTGCTTATCCTGGTAGTCCACTGAATTCAAGGGGAGTAAGCTTTGGCCCTCAAATAAAGAAGAAAAGCCTCTGGCAAGGCAGAGATGTTGAACAGATGGATCTACAACACACAGTGTCACAGGGTTTAGGGCCACAAATCTCACAGGCTGACCTCCTTCATCCCAACTCAATTCACCCTGGTACTCCTGCAGGAGCCTTTCTGTGCCACGAAGGGACAACAAACCAAACCCCAGTGAACCAACTGCTCTCCTCTGGGAGAGAGGTCAACTTTGGGGGTTTTAAGGACCAACTAGGGCTCTCAGAAAGTAGATTGTCCCTCCCAGCTCAGGGGCTCAGTCCATTGCTCTGGTGTCCCATCTCCAGCTGTGTTACCTGACAGGATTATCGCCTCCAGCTCCCCCTCTTTCCCTCCTTCCCATCTTCAAAAGTCAGCAAAAAAAAGAAATAGAACTGAATACATCTGGTGAATTGCACAGTAGAGGTGAAGCTAATCTACTAAGAATAACGTCCTGGTGAAAATGAATTTAATTTCCCAAGAAAATTAATAGACACTGAACTTGTGAGCTCCTCTGAGAAAAAAAAAAAGAAAGAAAGGAAAAAAAAAAAAAGATGAGAATCATGGGGCTTATTCAGTGTGAGAAATGGGATTATTGCGCACACCACTGCTACTATGTATGGCTTCACACAGCATTGCAAACTTTGGGATCTTTTGCAAATTGAAGAATTAGGCACCATTCACTACAAGGGTTATAACATCAGAGTAAATAGCCCAATTGTCCTTTTCATGGTGACCACTCTCAAGCTCAGAAATTATTATTTACATGGGTAATTTAAAACAGATGCATTTAAATACACCCTAATCTATATACAGCAGCAACCTAAAGCATTATGCCATTGGACCAAATCAGGCCCATCCAATATATTCACATTTCAGACTCTTTAGAAATTGAATTTTTATTTTAAAGAGTCTAAGTTCTCACCCATGTGGCAGAGAAACCTCTATACATCACCTTGCTACAAACAGTATTTGTTTGGCTTTTTTGCCTGCAAAACCAAATTCTTACAACACCACCTGTGAGAAACTGAATTTTCACCCTTGCTGTAGCCTCTTTCATCTAATTAGGGTCAATTATCACTCTGTACATGTTAACATTACCTACTTAATTGCTAATAATCTTAGCAGATAAGAAGAAGTGAAAAGTTGGTTCTCCTGAGAGGAATCAGAATTTGCTCCCTGAGGGAGATGTAGAAGGGAAAAAGTAAAGGGGAAAAAAAGGCACCAGAAAAAAAAGAAAAGATGGTTAAAAAAAAAAAAAAGAGACAAACAATATGCAATATTATCCCATAGAATGATAAGAAATGCAATGATCATGCACTCCAGGAATAAATAATGTTAATGACCAGAAGTTTAGTCACTGCCTAAAACCATATGCTTCGAGGTTTGGTCTTTTTGAAATCTTCTCACTATCATCTGTGGGAGTACTGCTGTGGGTTGAGTGTAAGCCTGGATAACCATGGTCAGCCACTGTTATCAGAATCTGACTCTCTATGCATGGTAAATTTGGCTCCCCTGACAATCAATCACGGAGTCCACTACTGTGGACTCCAGAGGACTGTGACATCAAGCCAAGTAACTTTCAGCACGACCCTATGTTACAGTGTTGAACACGGAAAATGCACCATGTGCAACTACGTTAAATGTTAGGTAGGAAAAAAATAAAACCCAACACTGAAATTCAGATGAAGCTAAGATTTTTAGATTAACCTTTTTAATTTAGAAAACTAGTCCCGTATCTTTAAGAGACAAAATGGCAGTTTTACGTATTAGCCATAACCAAGTGCCTACAACAGCATCTGATAACAGTGTGATTTGCCCATTACAAACTCTGAAAGAAGAGTGATGCCCACCTATTCTCTAACAATATTTCCTACGCTTGGAGTTGAAGGGTTTAAGTATTGGCTGTTCTGGATACAGTGTGGTTTGTGACATCTGATAGGATCTTAAACCAGAATGGTATGGCTGTAGGCCATAAAATAAGATATCAGAAAATGGAGAGCCAAGGAGATAAATTTTGTGAGTCTACCTGACCAATCCAGCTGAGCAGAGTGCTGGTTTCCTGAATCCCATGAAGCAGGCATGTAAAATATCTGTTTCTTGATGGGCCTGGCAGATGTGATGCCAGGAATAATTCTACTCTGATTTATTTTTGTAGCTTTATCTAGTTCCCTATATTAAACCTACAATCCTAAAATAATTTTAGGGCCATTTATTTTTATGTCTACAAACAGTAGAGTTACCCAAATGTTAAAAGCCTATGCTCATAGGCCCATAAAAGCACTGTTGATTAGATTGCAGTATTTCAGTTTTTAGTTATCAACACTGACACTTTTGGAAAAAATTGAGTACAATATACTTCTGTACACATTGCAGTGTTTTTAACCATTTAGTCAGTACCATGTACATCAAATAGACACCATAATAAAACAGAAATACATTAAACATACATCTGGAAGCACTTTGTAACTGACTTCTGCTTATGAAAATGACTGTACATAATTTCATCATTCACTTTAATTCAGTCACATGCTGCAGTCAATGGAGTCAGATAACACGCTGCAATAAGATTCAAGCATAGATTTCTCCTTGTGCTAAATTCCATGCTTTATCTGTCAGCCCACATGTGCCATCACTTGTGGGTCCACAACATGGCACCAGCGTCTGCAGCAGTGGTACTGGACACAGCAGAGACCTGGTGGTATATTGTGATATTCACCTTTCAGAATGTCATTGCTCTATATAGCTTATATCACTTTTCATGGGTAGTTACTAATAGCAATTCCAGCAGCACTAAGTTACCCTTAAGCAGCTTGACCAAAAGCTATAAAGGGAAACCAGATCTCACTTTCTGTTAGCAGTAAATGGCAGGATATTTGCATGAGGTACCTCTTCTTTTATTTTTACCCTTTATTGCTTGGTCTGAGCCATTACCTTATAGGCATTTCAGTATGAAAAGCTGCAACATAGGTACAGTTATTTACATACTCTATATTTTTCAGTTTCAGCCACAAAGGGTACATTTGCATCAATAACAGAGGCAATAGCAGTAGATATGGCAAAAAAACCCCCTACAGTAATATGACCAATAACACACCCAGCAGAAACTTGCTCTCAAAGGATACGTATTTTAAAAACAAAGGTACCTTACCTTATCTACTGGTATTCCTTTACTAATACCAACTAAACCCCATGAATGGGCCATAACACTGGTGAGTTGGCGTGCCATAATGCATGGCCGATCTTCTTTCTACTTTTTAAGAACCATGTTGATCCTCTGTCAAAGCATGGCTGAAATGATTAGTGCAACAGACATATTATAGCTGAAAAAAATAGATAGAACATTTAATCTACACCCATCTACATAGTTAAAATCAACAACAAACTCCAGTGGAATGTCATGAGTCTCCATGACAGTGACGTTTCCAGGGACACCATTGGTTATCCAATTTTATGATAGGTGGCTAAGCCTCAGTAACACATTTCCAATCTTTTCTTTAACTTGTTCAATTATAAAACCAACCTAATAAAAACCAATTCCTAAGCACAAAACCACAAACACTTCCTTGTTTAAAATATGAACAGACACCCTTTGACAGAAAATAGAGATTTAGTTAAGATTCAGTACAATAGAAGTTTCCAAATTGTCTACTACTCAATGATCTGAAAATACTTAATAAATATTACATTATCTTACTTTCAGTGCAACAACCATTCATGCAACAGTCCAGGCAACTAAATAGAGTTATCTCTTTTATAAGTCAAGGAAACCAAAGCACAGAAAGACTAACAAAGTATTAAAAGAAATTACAAGATTTCTGTTCCAACACTAGAAGCAAACACAGATTTTTTTTTGAGTCCAAGACTATGTTTTAAATTTCAGCTATGCTGACTTATAGCTTCCCTTTGCTTTGCTGGATAGAAGAGAATATTTAGACACCATCTAAAAATCTACCACATTAAATATAGTCTGGCGAGCTCTTGAACAGAAGAACATTGTCCCTTACAGACTGGCTAGCTGGCCAGTCCAGCTGGCCTGAATGAAATTTCTTTCTTGATCATTTTGTTTATAGGATATATTTTGCTTTGGCACTTCTGCCACCTGCTCTTGTTTTCCGTTACTCCATGGCTGTGTAAGCGCTTGCCCACTTCAGCCTACACTTACCCTGAGAGCACAAAAATATTCTCTTCTCATAAAATAAACTTTGAAACATTCTTTCATCAGTCAAGTTTGCTACTTTGCATTTTGGTGCTTTATGATGAAGACAGATGGACTGCAGGGAATCTGGGTAACAGGATGGGTCTCATGTAAGTCTAACTAGGACAAAATCATGCACATCCACTTCACCATCCGTGAGCCCAAATAGAGGTTTTTTTGCCTTGTAAATGAAGGTGCCTCAAGATGCCATACATGGCAAATTAATTTGTGGTGGTGACTGGATGTAGACAGGTTAATAAGCTCAGCAAGTGATGGAGTAAAACCAGTGGCATCAAATAACAAGGAGGACAAGAGCATCCTTTAGTCCACCCTCCTGCAGAACCTTTAGAAGTTGCTGCCCCAGCACTAAACAGATGAAGCCCCATTACCTATGGTGGTGGAGGAGAGAAATGGGACAGCCTCATTTTCCTCTTCCCTGGGGCTCTGGGCCGTCTGTTGCCAAAGGAAGATAACTGCAGCAAGACTCAATGCAAATCAACTGAAGGAGCCGTCTCCTGTCCCACAGCTGCAGCAGAATGCAGCAGCAGCAGCAGCAAGACACTGGTTCAGTAAAACCACAGATTAAGAATGATTATCCTTTACTCGGGTTTGCAGTGGTCAGCAAGGTTGTAGCCAAGAGGCGACATACTTTCACCATCCCACCGTTCCCAAGGTGGAACCAATCATGCTGCTGCTCTAAATGCCAATGCAGCAAACTTACACGTTCATTTTCAATGTGGCTTTGAGGTTTACTAAGTGATGCTGGTCAAAGCCCTGTTATTGTTCTCTGATAGAACAACAAAAAAATTCTCTTTCCTCTTCTTCAAATGCAGCTGTATTTTACTGTAAAGGAGGGGGAACTGAAAATAATTTTCTGCATCGGTATTATCAATTTTCCAAAGCCCATTTGCACCATTATGACTTTAATGTCCTCCCAATAGAAATATAATTCTCATTATTTTTATTGGGTTTTATTTTTATATTGCTATTAAATGCATATCGCCAGATTCTCTGTTTTCTTAAACTACGTGGGCCAAATATCCAACCCAGTATGAAATCCTGACTTTGAAACCGTGCCCCTGGGCCGAGGTGTGTATGCAACATGCACAATGGTGATACTGAAATTGCTTAAGCATGGGATCATTTATATAAATAAAGCTATGTAAACAAACATTCTGCTCTTGAATTTTACCATAGCCACCAAAACATACTCGGTAGTAATCATATTTCCAAACAATCCTTTTTCTTGACCAAAAAGGTCTGGTATTAGGGAGCAGCTAATGATGCCCTTCAGCATAATTCATTAAAACATGCTAAGCTCTTAGAAAAATTCTAAAGTAACAGGAGCTGTTTGAGAATACAGCTCATCTGACATTTTTCTATAGATGTTTTAGAGTCAAGACAAATTCAATCTCAGTTCCCTCTTCTCCAAAGGTAGAAAGGGAGGGGGTAAAATAGAAGTATTCCAACAAGGGACAAATTACTGTTGTTATTCTGTTGTAAGAGGTAGCAATTCTAGTCTTATCACATGGATTTGCATATTTAGTAAGTAGGGACACCCTCTCTTTCACAATCCAGTGTTTATCTGTTATAGTTAATACTAAGATGGCATTCTTTTTATATATTAAAACAAAAGACTAGACATTACCAAAATAAAACACGCTTTTTCTTCTGAAGGTATTCACATGCCTCAA
The DNA here is from genome assembly GCF_000737465.1 of Haliaeetus leucocephalus. NCBI lineage: Eukaryota > Metazoa > Chordata > Aves > Accipitriformes > Accipitridae > Haliaeetus > Haliaeetus leucocephalus. The sequence continues at coordinate 10,560,982 of NW_010972528.1, read as the reverse complement.
ACCATAAATCCAAAGCAGGCACTGCATGAGTATGAAAAGAAGTTTTCCAATGCACTTGCCTTGCTCTAAGCACACTCACTAAAGAAATCCAGAAATAACGTGTTTACATGCAAAATTTCTCCTGCTCCGACCCTCTTACTCATAATATTTTTGAAAGCATAAATTACCAGGTAAATCCCTCTCTCACTTTTCCCTCTGGGAGGTTTTGCGTCCCCGCCCAAAGCCCTGGAGACCAGTCCACCAGCAGCAGCCGGCCGGCCAGCCTCCCTGGCTGCTGCCCCTTCTCCAGGGCAGCCTGCTGCTGTGGGGCCCGCGGCACTGCCCCATGCCCAGGCAAGCTCTCCCTGCAAGCTCCTTTGGTCAACATGAATGATGGAGCACCTGGGCTGAGTCAGGTCTGAGCAGGCTGGATAAGCCCTCCCCCTGGACCTACATGATGGTCCTTAAGCAGGCTCCGGATGTAATTTTAAACTTCACTTCATCATAATGATAGGCTACAAACGAGCCTCCTACGAACACAATAAGCACGGTGAAAAAGACAGACTATTTTAAGAAACGCTATGGCAAATACCAACTGGAAATGGGACATAAACCAGTAAGGTCCCATATTTAGCTGCCCCCTGAAACTGCCCTCTGCCATGCATATGCGGCTGGCAAAGAAACTCTCACACACAAGCAGGAATGAAAGGGTAGCTATAAAAGCTCCTCTGCTTGTTACCTCATTCCTCATTTTCAGTTTTACTTATGATCGAGTGCTCTTCCAACATACAGATTCATAAGGCTTCCTCGTTTCATACAGTAGTAGCTGATGTATCAAACCGTTTTTTTTTTCTTTTTGACTTACAATTCCAGCTCAGAGACTTCTGTTTGCCTTAATGAATTTTGTTTGCATAGTTGACTGGCATCAGGTTAAGCAGGTATTGAAATGTGATATAACAACCTAATCAACCGTTAACAGGTATAGAAGAAGCCTTGACAAGGAACAGTCTGAAACCTGTTCATGGTGAGATTCTTTCTGATAAGAGAAAAAAGAGAAGTGTAGGACCAATTTATGCATAAATTGGTCACATTTTCACACCTAGCCCCAATTATCTAAAAAGGGTTTAACATTATATTTATATTGATAAGCTTAACAATGTTGAACCACGACTCTGGGATGATCTGTTACAATTCACAACCAAAGCGACCAGAAGGAATAATTGGAAACCCTCCAGCATTTCAAGAAATAGAAGCAGCCTTGAAAAAGATGAAAACTGCTGTACAAGGTCTGGCTTTTGCTGAAATTACAACATAAATTCCGAATGAAGGATGGCCAAGAATAATTCAACAATTACAAATTCCCCTCTAAAGACAGAGGGAATGCTACAAGATTAGAGAAATTGAGTCATCCCAAACGTCTCCAAATGAAAAAAAAAAAAAGATAGTAAAGAAATGACTACAGGCTGCCTGAGACATTTGATAGACTGCATCACTGATTGATTGCACACCCATGTGCTGGTTTTGGCTGGGATAGAGTTAATTTTCTTCATAGTAGCTAGCATGGGGTTACGTTTTGGATCTGTGCTGGAAACAGTGTTGGTAATTCGGGGGTGTTTTCCTTACTGCTGACCAGTGCTCACACATAGCCAAGGCCTTTTCTGCTTCTCACCCCACCAGTGAGCGGGCTGGGGGGGCACAACAAGTTGGGAGGGGACACAGCCGGGACAGCTGACCCCAACTGACCAAAGGGATGTTCCAGACCATATGACATCATGCTCAGCACATAAAGCTGGGGGAAGAAGGAGGAAGGGGGGACGTTGGGAGTGATGGCATTCGTCTTCCCAAGTAACCGTTAGGTGTGATGGAGCCCTGCTGTCCTGGAGATGGCTGAACACCTGCCTGCCATGGGAAGTGGGGAATTAATTCCTTGTTCTGCTTTGCTTGTGTGTGCAGCTTTTGCTTTACTTATTAAACTATCTTTATCTCAACCCATGAGTTTTCTCACTTTTACTCTGGGGCGGGGGAGCGAGTGAGCAAGCAGCTGTGTGCTGCTTAGTTGCTGGCTGGGGTTAAACCACAACAAGGGGTTTTAGCTGAATAACCAGGTTTTATGCTATGCATATCAAGAGCTGGCTACATAAATAGAGAGGATACTTGCCAAGCAATTGTGAAAATCCACATACTCATCACCAGTGTGTAAGTTAACCTCAAGGTATATTAGACTGTCTTTAATGGGCTACAATCATTTTGACATCTTCTCCAGAGCAAGAGCACCCATAAATGCCTAACTGATTTCCTGTACAAGCCAGGTCAGCAAGGCCAACCTGTCACGTGCAAGTATCTCAAACAATCAAAAACTAAATACTTACCCTTAAACCCTCCTTTAGCTGTTGAGATTGTGATTCCTCCTACGAACTGTTCCTGTTTCCAGAATCAACTCATACAATAAGGAGGATGAAGCTCTCCCCTGAGTACTGCCTACAAGCGGCAGAGAGACCAAGGTGAAGTCATATACAGGCTTTTAAAAATGTATAATAAAGTAAGATAGACAATAACAGCACCTATAAATCACAGCTGTATCTTACAAGAGGCATGGAGATCATTTCATTTTCCCCTCCTTCAAAATTTAGCACAGAAGTACAGGTGCCAACAAACACTGGCGTTGGTTACAGCACCCCATACAATGGCACCCCAGGTTTTATGGCAACAGCATTTATGAGGGTCCCACCATCAGCCTTTTCATTCCCATCCCCAGTTGCTGGGAGGGCAGCCCATGCTGCTGTCCTCCCTCTTCAGGAATCTCTCCTGCCTCTCCAGCCCATCTTCAGCTCTTCCCTATTCCCTCCCTTCTGTCGGAGTGGTTTACCCAGGCTTAACCCTAAACTGGCATCCTTGCCCAGCAACATTTAATTTTGCATATGTGGCTGAGAAGCCTTGAGCTGTCACAGGTCAGGTCTGTACTGAACTGTGCTTGTGAATGAGGGTTTTTTGCTCCATGACAGGTCTAGAACAAGAAAATAAACTGCAGTTGAGTGAAGACAATCTTTTTTTCCCAAAACTGTTGGTAAGCTGGAAGATTAGAAAAGAAATCCTTTGAGGATGAAGACGATGTATTTGTTTCAAACCATATTTTCATTTAGATTAAAAGTAAATGAAAAAATAAACAAAGCAACAGAGAAAGAAGGAAGATTCAGAACAAAGTCAAGCGAAATAAAACTACATTTTCTGTTTTGAAACATCAGGATGAAACACTGTGAATAAAGACAGTGAAATGACATACTTGGAAAACATGGGGGTGAAACACTCAGGAATTTTCTGGATGTTTTTCTTACCTTTCTTCTTCTAAGTGAACAACTTAGTTCAGTCAAGAAGAATTTAACAATGTTTTAGCATTGCTGAATTCCTGTTTTTTCACGCACACAAATATAAAAAAGGATTCAAATGAAAGTTTTTGCTCTGTTCTTCTTGTAAACCAACACATAGGCACTTACACAGCTGATCTGGAGAGGTGTTAAACACTCTCATCAACCATTGATGACAAATATGAAATTAGAGCTCATCTTCAGAGACAGGATGATGACAATGCTGAGTCCTGTCCTGAAGCCAGCCTCTGAGCTGTCTGCTATGTTATTGCCCACCCCCTGCCCCAAATCAGAAACAGTAAGTCCTAATCAAAGCTATGTAGTTTCTTATGTGCTCATAGCAATGGGGCCATAGCCATCCCCAGCATGCTCTGATCGACATGAGCAACATCTGTCATCTCTGTTTGCTCTCCCCCACCTCCCCAGGGGATGAAGTATGTGGAGCATTTTGTAACCATGGTCCTTCCTAGTCTTGGAAGTCCCCCAGATCCCTAGTGGGCTAATGGGGCTTTGCACAGCATCCAAGAATTAGATATATTTCAAGTCACAGCCAATACTCCAGCCTCATTTTAGCTGGTTTTTGGGTTGGGTTTTTTTTTTTTTGGGTTTTTGGGGGGGGGGGGGGGTGTCCCTATTTCTGCCCATCTGTAAAAGTTTGGTTTATAATTGCCAAAATCTGCCTGCTTAGTATACAACTAGCCAACTTGCCCATGAAAGCCAGGTCACCCCTTAAATATATATATATATATATATATATAGGTATCTGGGTGCCTAAGTGCTTAGATTTGCATAAACAGTGCCAATGTAATTTAAAACTATGGTGCCAGCACCTTATTTCTAAGGGATTTCAGGGGTGTGGATGTGTGCTAGAGAGTGGGCCAAGAAGAGAGTCAATAATTCATAGTATCATTCCTCAGGGTACTCCTCAGAGGATCTCTAAAGTACATCGCTGACATTTATTAACAGATCCTTAGAAGACTCTTCTTGAAAGGCACAAAGACAGTATTATTGTCCCATTTTATAGAAGGGAAACCTGAGGTAGGAATTTAAAGATATATACTATCTCACCAAGTCATTAAATGAACAAGCCAAGACAGACTCCAAGCATTTTTCACTCCCAAGGTAAAATTGTACTGGAGTGCATTTGTGTGCAAGCTTTCACTTACGGTCAGCAAGAATGAGCAGTGAAGGCATAGCTCAGGTCATCATCAGTGGGTGAAGTCACACACCTGAGTGTGGCCAATATTATCTCCACAGAAAACATTGTTACCGCAAAGCAGAGATCAGGGGTCTACATGAAATTAATCAGAAATTTCTGTTTTGTAGACTTGGCACAGGATGGGTAACATCTCCCTTCAGCAAAAAGCTAACAGGCCATTACGAATGTCACCCTGGTCAGACATAGAGAAAAACCTGAAAACATAACTGAGCTTGATGCCACAACTCTTCAGGTTTGCAGCTCTTTGCTTTGGGGGTGTTGCTGCCCCTATCCATCCTTGGTGATGGCAGTAAATCCCAGAAGCAATGCATTTTCTCCTAGAAATACCACTGCATTATATTTATACTTTTCCTTTTTAATTAAATTTTCTTTTTTCCATGGACCTACCAAAGGAACTATGCCACTTGGGTCAGAGCCGTGTATATTTCAAATTATTAATAGTCCTTGCATTCAGGGAACAGAAAGGAAGAAAAGAAGGAAAGCAAGAAGAATCCTGTGCAGTGCAGTAAGAAGGACGGCCATCAGTATACGTACATTCGCAGGAATGTTAGCACATACACTTCAACATCTAAAATCTTCCACACCTCTTAGTCACTGACATCCTATAAAGCTGACAAGTGGCCACTGTGGCCAAAGCTGGGCCTGCTCCCCTTCCACTTCCCACCAGCCAAGCAAAGCACCCCATGTCAGCCTGGCGGGGGAGATGGGCAGACAGACCATGGCAGCCCTCCCTGATGGAAATGCAATGCAGTTGTTCCCCCATGTCTCAGGACACAATTAAGACCACAATATTTAAACACTGCTGCTCACCTTTGAAAGACAAAAACAACACTGCGCTGCACGGACATGGAATTAATCCACTGTGGAGGTCCAAAGTTTGGAGGAGCAGGCAAAATCCAGGGCACTTTTCTTTTTCTTTATCTTTTCTTTATTAAATAAAGCTTGTAATGATTTCAGGTGCAGACAAACCTGGTCCTGGTAGTTTCTGTATGATGATGCTGTACAGCAATGAATTTCTTACACTTGCAAAACACTTGTTGGGTCTTTGAATAATCCAAAAATATGAAGTAGGGCAAGACATTCCCACAGTTCATCTTCACAAAACATGATGTCACTTATGCACAGACTCTTAATCCTATTCCTCCTCCTATTTTCCTTTCAAATATGTGTTTTGTATGGAGTTATCCATCAGACGGCACATTGTCAATGGGATGTGTCATTGCTGTGTGTGTATTCTGATAAAATGAACCTAATGCATATGTAAATCTGCCTTCTCAGGAAAAGTGTGCGGAAACACATTTGACTTGAAATCTCTCACTGCAAAAAGATTTAAGAAGGGTAGAGATGAAAATTTCCCAGTTGCAAGACTGAAGCAGCAGCCCTTGAGATCTGAAGTATGCAATCCATGCAGGGACCCCACAAAAGCCAGGGTGTCGTCCCCCCCCGGCCCCAACCCACCTCAGGCAGCACAGCTCTGCAGCCACGCACAACGCCGGGGAGCAGTGGCGGTGGCCCCCGCTGCTGAGGTCCCCACTGCTGAGGTCCCCCACTTTCAGCCATCCAGGGGCCGTTGGGAAGGCGGCCCTCGCCACACCTCACTGCGGACGCGAGAAGCGCCTGGGGGAAGCAGCCACGTAACCTTGTAAGAGCGCTGGGCAGCCGCACTAATAAAATCATGCAGACGACCAGCACATGCTGCTTTCAAAATATTGTGCTGCTAGGGACTGTCAGAAAAATGATCACGGAGACCTCCGTGAAAAAAAACCAAATAAATCCTGATCCTGGTAACATGGATTTAGTGCTCTAATTGATTTTTTTCAAATTTTTTTTTTTTTTAAAGGCTAACTCATCAGTTGTTTTGAATGTACTCTTAAATATAACCATTTACAATAATTTGTACAAAAAACAATTTAAGGAAAGGGTTTAAAGATATCATCTGCCAAATTGCTTTGTTGACAACAGATAGATATTAAGTACAGTTTATCCAGGCCATAATTAGGCACCACTTTCCTAGCTTTGTGATCATAACAGGGTTTTTTTATTATTATTTTAAAGAGTTTACAAAAACACTGTAACCTTAACAGACACCTTTTGAAAAGACTAAAAATAGGCATGTAAGGACATTAATGAAAAGTTCATCTGAAATTAAAAAAATACATTCCTGTCACAAGTAACTAACTTCTACTCAAAATAAAAAATATAACCAATTTAAAAACAAGCCAGTAAAGTTATTACTGATGCACAAGTGCACATGTATGCACCTTGCCATCCGTATGGACAGAATTTGCAGGTAGACGTATAAGGATCCATAAGGTGGAAGGAAATTTCCTTGTTATACCATTATGTACCTGCTGTTCTAAACCCCAGTATTTCTTAGTTCTTAACCCAAATCCCAAGTTTATATTACATATCTTAAATGTTATAGACTACATATACAAAGAAAGGTTTTTCTGCTTTGTAACACCATTTTTAGAAGCAGCTGATGGCTTTGTCTAAACCTGCTGCCTTTAAGAGCAGGGAGGGTAGACTTTAGAGAAGAAAAGTGAAAAGCAAAGCTGTCTGTTTATAAAGTATTTTTATGAGAGCACAACTGTCTCTTTGGTTGGAAAGTGGAAAATAAAAATACAAGACCTTTGTGATCTAAAAATATGGTAGTTTTTAAGCTGCACCTTTTAAAAGAATATCTCAAATCTCGAAAACCTTCTGCTGTATCTTGCTGTTTAAAGTAACAAGGTGCATCCTTCTTTACAGCAAGTAATATACTAAATCACTTGTACCACATATCTGTCAGAGTATGCTGTGCTTGGGTTCAGTGAAAGGCTTTGTTTTGGTTTCTAAGTGCTTTCTTGTTTATTTGACATGGCAGTATTTACATCTCATAGCTTATTAACTCTAATCACCCAGTTCAGTAATTAAAAAAGGCAGAGTTGTCTACTGGCATTGATCACAATACAAAAAGCTGTAGTAGAAATAGTCTAATGAAATATTTTTGTAAATTGTAAAAAAGGATAATTATGGGAGCAGGAAAAAAAACCTTAACTGTATAGCTTCTTTTGATGAAATCAGTATGATATCATTCAATTAAGATACTGAAGCAAAGCCGAGAAATGGTGCAGTTTGATAGGATATTGACAAACGTATTAATGCTTTTGCAGCTTTCAGATGACTTCATGGGATGATAACCTGAGATAAAAAAAAAAAAGAAAAAAAAAAAGAAATTGAGTTTAAACACTCACCCTTTTGTATAAAGACTTGAAAGAGAAAAGGCAAAATGAGCCACTTGCTGAAAACGGAGCGAGTGACACTCTGAAATTCATCTGCTGGAAAAGGTGACTTTTCTTCATTCAGAGGAACTTCTTTTCCTTTTAGTGGTAACCATCTGTTGATCATTTCATTTTATGAGGTTATTTTTGAAATAGAAACACTATATATATTATGACTTCTCTTCCCCATATAGTATTGTTCAATTTTCAAAAGACACTATATTTGATAACTAACACTTATTACTTACTGCCCTTTACAAAATATTCTTGGCAGAAGGTTAGAAACTGACATTTCCAGTTGAAAATAATGCATTGTCAAATAAGAAAACTGCAGGCTATAATTTTTAACACATGTATCTATTATTTTAAACATGAAACATTGCATCAGTTTGACATTAATTTATATAATAGGGACAGAAAAGGATAATGCAATTTTCAGGGGCTATCTACATTTAATTAACTAGCAGCAGTCGCCTGTAACAAAAGAAAACTCTGCTACAAAAAATACAGCCTGTTTGTACACCTTCTATCATGCATTATTGAAACACACAATGTCATTATATGAAATAATAAGTGCTTAAATAGAGGGAGCAACTAATAAATGCAGACACAAAACTTTCATAAAAGTTTGTAAATACAGTATTGTATGGAAATTCTGATGCATATTAGCTCTCATATGCACTGTAAAATGTTTTATTATGAAAAAAGTGGGTAAGATACTTATCTTTTAAATTGGAGTTTAATATTTTATTAGTGCCAGGCACATAATTTTCATCAAATGGCAGGATACTCTTTTTTTGTATGGATATAAATGTCTAGAGTTTAATATTTCAAAGATAAGTACCTACTACTGCATCTATCACACTGCAGCTTAATGGAATTTACTTTTTCTTAAATATTTATACTGTATGTGTGTTTGGTTGTCAAATGATTGTATGACTACTGAGGCAGAACTGATAAGCTGGGCAACAATCTTGCAAATTATTATTTTTCAAATTTGAAATGTTTAAAATCTTGAATACAATAAGGAATACAGGATTTGAGAATTTTCAGAGATGAAATTTTCTTGGAAAAATAGTATTCTATAATTGACAAACAAACAAAAAGTTCTTCTAAGTGAACCCTAGATTGCAGAAATTGTCTGACTTTCCCCAAACAAATTACGTTTAAAGAAAAACAGAATGACATTAGCGAGAAATATTTCCTGAGAATCCAAAATACACAGTAGTGAGCAAATTAAACTGAGACCAGTCTCTGATATTTCCAGTGTAATGTACAGAGAGCATCATTCAGGTTCTGCAATACTGCAAACTATTTCATCAGTTCTGAGAAATGCTTTCTGATCCATGCTGATACAATTACCTAGCCTTTATTGGCAATTTAGACCTGCTTTTAGGGACATTTTAGAGCAAATGATGTTTTCTTGATATTTTAAAAAAGCAGCACTATTTGCTATACCTTTGGGATAAGGTAGAAATGGAGTTAGAGGCTCATTAAATATCTGATTGGTACAATGTGGTTTCTGTTACTGTGGACTAAACTACCAAAAATTAAGATATGTTCCTGGAGGTTCTGCTCCCCCTTGCAATCAAACGGTATTTTTATTTGGAATATTTCTGTAAAATATCAGCTGGCATTTACTACTACTGTACTGCTTACAAGAGCCTTAAAATCTGCCTATTAATTGAAGATGTTGAAACTTACCTAATAAATTTTTAATATGAGCATGTGTGAAGGGCACACTACATCTTTCTTTGTTCCTATAAAAATGTGATGTCCAGACTATGACCAAGTGAGCCTGAATTCCTTTTGATGTTTCTGTAAGTAGAAGAAAGTGAAGCAGTTACAGAGATGAAAAAACTAAAATGAGATACTCTTAAATGTTTTTAACACAGATTTAACTGAAATGCCATATGAAACTAGACTACAGTCTACTGAATAACAGAAAGCCCAAAAGCTCCTACCAGTTTGTCTTACAACTGGTATAGCTTTAACTTAGAGACTTAGAGACAGCTGCAGTAGCCTTAAATTTTAGAATTTAATTCAAAACCTGCTTTCCTAAGCACTGGCAAAGCTGTTAAATTAGATCCTCTTGTCCTGATTACTTACAATAGCATATACAGTCAAAAGTAGACTCAAAAGTTGTATCAGTTAACATTTCTTTGATATTTTCAACTGTTTTCAATTTTCCCCCTGCTTTTGGAAAATTCACATGAGTGTTTCTGAGTTCTCAATATTACACAGCTATTTTTATGCCATATTGGTCCGAGTAAATAACATACAGGGAAGTGTGATAAATCAGGAGCATACCATTGTGATAAATAAAAGCTGATAATTTAAAACTCTTTTAGATAGAAGTGAGATGCCTCGTGAGAATACTAGTGTGGTAAATAAAATCTGCTAATTTAAATTTTTTAAAATAATGCTTCCTGATGTTAGTATCCAACACACAATGTAGCAAGACAGCCCTATCGAGGAGAGGATTGCATCACTGTCAGCGTTAAGGGGAGGAAACTTTTGTACTGTGAGTTTCTCCAAGGAGATGGAGCAAACTGCAAAAACTCACATAGCTGGCGCATATAAGCAAGTCAGTGTAAACAAACATATAAACAATTTGATTGAACTTGAAGTCATAGGTATTTGTAGACCCAGCAATGCTATACATATAGTCCATATCACTGAAATCAATTTGAAGTAAGGCAAGTTGCACTGTGGCTTAGTTTTAAAGCAAAGTGTGTTTAGCTCTTTCACTCTTAGTGGTTAATTGACAGGCAGGGAAATGATCTGAAATTCGCCTATTCTGAATCAGACACTTATCCACCAGATTAAGAAAGACTTTAAAGCCCCAGTTTCAGAAAACCAGCTAGATGTCTCATGGCCAAAACACCTTTTTTGTCCTTTTGCTGCCCGTTGAAGGTTCTCTAGCTGTGAAACAAGCAGCTGGAAAGCCTAATGCAGTTTGCATCACTGCAGGGGAAAAATGAGAAGAAAAGAAAAGGAAAAAAAAGAAACCCAAACCTGCCAGAAATGCAGCCCTGCATGTTGCTGGGGAGGTCTAGGGGGGCTGGCTGCCCCCAGGGACCAGGACGTGCTCCCTTGCCCTGCGCAACAAGAAAGAAAAAAGCAGCCCCCCGCAAAGTCCCTTCTTCCCCCAAAGGCAAAGCCAGATCAACAGTCGCATGTCCTTCATTTGGCCCTATCATTTCCCTTAAGAAAGTGTCACCTGTTGCCATCACAGATTTAAGCAACTGGTGCCTGATGCTTTGTGCTTCAGTGACCTCCCCCTGCGAGCCCCCCACCCACCTGTGCCTACTGTGGGGTGCGATAAGGGCTCTACGGACATGCCCTGCTAATTTCCCTGGCACAGGGTTCATATTCTGAAGCCACAGCCTAGCTACTGTCTGAGAGGAATTTAGGGAGAATTAAAGGACTCTTCAGAAATGCCCTTTGCTCATTCCTGCCCCACAGGTTATTGTTTACACTTTCAAAAATGGAGTCCAACGTACAGGTAAAGTATTACTACTCTGGTTGCCTGGCCAAGTGCAGGGATACCTATAATGAAGCAAGGGTACACAGTTTAAGATCATGTGTTAGGCAAAATCTTGAGGTCTGGTGTGTTTTTTTAAAACAAAGACTTGGAAAAGTGAAATTAAAACCTGGGCTGCCAAGCACAGAAAATTGTAACCTGCTGGGTATGATCTTGGCACTGGCAAGTTCAGCAGGCTCACCCAGCAGCGTGGAGGGCTGCGAGACGTGGGACAAAACTTGACGAGAGTTGGTACGAGGTATTACCTTTCAACTCTGAATTTTTGCAATTAAGAAGTTTTTGTTCTCCTTAAAAAAAACACAAAAAGCACCAATCAACAAACTTCATAGACGCACCTGTATTTCGTGTTCAGTGTCCGTTACTCATCCTGGCAGGAGCACAATTATAGGTGCGATTTTTTAAAATGCTAGCGGATATCTGGGAAAAATAGTGGTGGCTGACCATACCAGTTATTTTGCAGAAAGAACTCACAATTTGGTAGTAAAGGACAGCATATTCCGGGGAGAAACTGATTCTACAAGTGCACATGAGCAAAAGACCCAAATCTCCACTATTTTGAGAGGACAGAGGTAGAGAACAGAGCCAGTACCTGACACAGCAGGTCCTGGGGCTGAAGGAGGGGATTGCAACGGCTCCCAACACAGCAAGTCACCAGGATCTGCTGCAGACTTAGAAGTCACAACTGAGCTGGAGGAGAGAAGTTTTCCAGAGGCTGCACTGAGAGAGAAATGAACTGGAAAGCCCAGGACGAGATGCACAATGCTCCTGTGACCAGACATACAAAAGACTGGTTTTTTTTTTCCCCTGTGCTTTTAAGCAAAGGACATTCAGAAGAGCAATGCCACAGTGACTGAGATCACAGGGATTAACAGTGCCTGCCTGAACAACATCGAAATTATCTCATGCGCTGGGCTACAGAAAAGGATGGGAGGACTGAGCAGCGCTGTCTGCCAGTGCCAGGGACCTCCTTCCTTTGAGGAGCATAAATGTCGTGACCGAATCTGAGGACTACACGGTTCCCATCAGCATCTCTGTGGATCAGGGGCGTCCTTGCTATAATCAAGCAGCCAGCCTACCTCTCGGAGCAGATAGTGGACTGCTGCCACAGCAAAGTTTGACACAGTTTGGAGACAAAAACAATAGAATAATTGTTGCAATGCCATACGGCATCTGTATTAACATGAGCAAATTATTTTGGTAGGGATTCAATTTCATAAATGTGGCTTCAAAGGCTGTTCCATGAGCACTATAATGCTTTTTTCCTTCTCACCAAAATGAATAAAAACTTTACGATAGGTTCAGCACAGTACTTAAGTATTTGTTTTGTTAATTTCTTAAAACAAATTGGATTCCCAGTAAACACAAAACTTGGACAGCTGCATTAAGCAAGCAGTGGGGAAGCAATCTCATAATGATTATCATGCAGAAGCGCACTACAGAAGAATTCCCAGAATTTCATCCAAACTGTTATTTGCTCTATTATAAACCTTCTATAAAACCCAATATAAAAATTCCTGAAGGAAGAGAAAGCATTTTTAAATATTTGCAAATACTCTCCAATGATTAAAGAAATGTGTGAAGGATGGGATGTTAATGAATGACAACAGAATTAGGAGATATGGTCTTTCTCCTCATTTTATTGCACTGAGAGGGAGTCAGAGCAGTTGTAACCATTTTCCTTCCAGCTGAAAGTTTATGAGGCCAGACCACCTAGCTTTTGAACATGAACCCTGCGGGGCAGACTTGTCCCAGGTTCCTGCATGAGCTGACTCTTCGCACACCAGGTCGGGGGGGCTCGACCCCGAGGTACATCTCATTCACCCGATGAGGATCTGGGACTTCAGCCAGCAACAGGCATTGGGCTGAAAATATCAGAAGTGCTGGTCATGTGGTTTCAAAGATTAAGAGCATGTGGGGCTAATGAATCTCAATGCCAGCCCGTAGTGCCTGGGATTTTGCAGAAGGATATTTGTGCACTTCTTTATCTAAATTTCTTTCTCTGTGGCTGCAGGGCAGGAGGAGACAGGACTGGTTAGTGCTCGCCTGATATTCTCACCAAGTGTACAGGTACCCACGTACGGACCTGCGCTGCCACAACAGCACCACGTCTCGACAGCAAACCCCTCACCTGTTGTCTCTTACCTTTTGCACAGAATTTGTCTTTCAGAAATAAAATAGCTGTTCACAGCAATTTTCATAATGCTTCAAGGGGACTCGTAAGCTTTCTGCAGTGATATATGAACTCACTCCCCTTGGTGCTGCCAGGAGGGAGGTCAGCAGGGAAGATTGCCATACAACCGATTGGGTTAGAATATCCGCAATTCTAATACTAATTTATTTAACCTCAAAACAAAATCCCATTGTAAAGCAGAATATTATTTTTAAAAAATTAAAAATAAAATCTGTCATCCCATGGAGCAGCCCTTTGTGGATTTAACAGCTAAAACAGGCTCCCAGGAAGCAGAGGTTTGGGATCTTTCCAAGCAAAAATTTGGCCAAAAAATGGAAATCTCTCTTCTGTGAGGAACTAATTAGACTTTGACAAGTCTTACAGCCATTAGCATCCCTCCACAGGCCTCTGCAGGACATGTTTGCACATGTAACATTACTTTGGCGAGCCCCACCACCCCTGGGAAGGAAGGGCAATGTCCATGCAAGACAGCAACACCCAGCCTCATGCCCGGCTGTGTCTTGGACAGTGCAAAGCCAGAGCTAATGAAGTGGTCTCCCAGAAGAGCTGCTTGGCATGGGTGCAGCACCATACTGACACTTCTCCATGGCCAAAGATTTCTCCTGGGATAGCTCAATGATTTTTGCACCTTGCTCCTTTAACTTTTTGCTCTCGCTGTTCTGCCTAAACCAGTCCTATTCCACCCTGATCCCGGGCCTGATTTGAAGACAACCTGTACATCTGACCTCGTTGCTCGTGGTCACTGCCAATGGACTCCCATAAGCTCTTGGGAAAGGAGCAGCGTCCAGCTCTCATAGACCCTCAGCTGTGCCCAGGCTGAGCGGGGACTCCACAAGCCACCACGCAATGGCTTCACAAACCTAATACACCTATCAACCTTGTAGCATCCAGCTGACACCAGAATATGCAATTTTCAACCTATTCACTGTTTTATGGCAGATGATCTTCTGAAGGGACAGGTTGTGGAGCTCGTACTCCTTCTTTGAGCATTTAGGAGCACAAACCGCCACATGGATATGACATCCGATCACAGTCAGCAGCAGAGGTAACTGTCTGTAGGACGTGGAGACCTCCTGCAAGTTCCACACTATGCTCATTGCAGGAGGTATAGTACATAATCCTAAATGTGTGTATATTTATACATGGAAGAGAAAAAAAAAATCTCGTTTCTGCCAGCTTAATGAAACATGCCCTTTACACAGAGAATGACGACACAGCTACCCATGAGTTTCCACATTTCTCAGGCTAGGAAAGCAGAGCAGATGTTTCTGTGGAGAAAAATCAGGCCATCAAAGGGGATGTCCTGCACTCCACCTCCATGCTGTCAGGGATGGAGAAGAAGGGCACAGCCTGCTCAGTGACCACAGAGTAAATCCAGGGCAATGCCATCAAGTTAATAACTACCCAACATTATGCAAGCAGTATACTAATTTACCTACAGGTTAGAAGTGTCTACTGCTGTTTCATTAAATAGTAATTCTTATAAATTTGAGAGCATAACTGTAATCAACCTTAAGGGCATGGTGTTTCTATTGTCACTGTCACTAAACCACCATACTTATTCCTGCACGGTACCAGGTAGGTTTAATTTTCTCACTCACATACAACCGTGCCTTCTTACAAATTTATAACAAAAATTCAGGAGACTGTGCTCCCTCCCAGATACAGTTTTATACCTACAAACATGCGCCAAGGCAGAATGGCCCCGTGGTGCTCCAAGCAGAGGCATGTACCGGGGCTGCTATCCTCCACAGCTTCCGGATACCTCGCTGCTGGCTGGGAAAACACACATTTTTGGAAACACAAAAACCACTGAAGAGTGTTACCTGGAATAGAGACACTTAAAAACCAGCCAGAAGTTCTGCGGCCACAGCTTTTTGAGTGGTGGGCCTGATTCATGGTTGGGGTTTATGCCTTGTTCAAGCTGATGAAACTTTCTTCATTTTAGCAAAGTTACACTACAGTAAAATGTAAATACTAGACAGATTAATCCAATCCATACCTTGGTACTTTCTTAAAAGTAGTAGAATTTACACCCACTTTTTTTTTTTTTTTTTTTTTTTTTTTTTTTTTTTTTTTTTTTACTATAAACATGACTTAAAAAAGTGGCATGTAATTTTCACCCCTGGATCCCTAAGTACCACCTGCCTTCTGTATATCTATTTTTAAGACAGTAAATGCTGCAGACTGAAACTGTCCATACTGTTCTGTAACCCAGAGTACTGAGTCAAATGTCAAGACTAACCAAATAAATGAACAAATAATAATGACCTTAGTGATATCAGTTCAAATTTACACTGAACTATTATTTCAAATGATGTTTGATGTTTGCTACTATACAACTATGGATTTATACATATTGTAATGTGCAATAAAAACTAATGTCAAAGAATAAAGGGAAATACAGCAGAGATGATGCATTTTTCCACCTGAGTAAAATGTCTCCAGACTTACTAGTGGTAAAGTGAAAACTGTGTAAAGTAGCATAAGAAATGAAAATGAAATGGGGAAATCTCATTTGTGCCTTCCCTCTATCAATGAAGTTTTCTTACTGTTTGGGGATATATTAGCCATCAGTGAAAACTGATCCTATATTTGAAATAGAAACAAAAAAACCTTACCATTAATTCAAAATGACAATGGTTTTAATCTCTAAAATATACTGACAATACAAAAAATATTTTGCATGATTTATCAGAATTAAGTGTCTGGCAGCTGAAAGGATAAAATAGACAAATACTCCATGAGGCACCAGTTTTCTGAGGAAGTATAGTGCAAGATTACTGTGTGTGCTGCCTCCATCTAGAATGCTTTCTTTCCGTGGAGTTGTAGGCACCTAGTGTTTTAAATTCCTCGCACTGCATCAGGGTTATGGTACTATGTTACAAAGTTATTCAGAAACCTGATTGGCCATGTTCCTGCAATACATTTTCCTAACCCCAAGATAAAGATCCATGCATCTCTTTACCCTTTAAACAAAAAAGCTATTGTAATAGCATGTAGTGTGATGCATGGCATGAATACCAAAACATGTACATGCACTGCTAAACTGTTTAAGTATGGAAGAAGTAGTGTCTAATAGCATCAGGAAATTGAAATTTAAAAATTTTTCTCACTCACTTATTTGATGAGAACTGGGCTGCTGACAGGTGAAGCAGAAAGTCATTTTTCAAGTTAAATGCCAAGTGGTTATATAGCATAATATTCAGTCAAAATTAACCACCTCACTGCTGCATTGACATACAGCATATTTAATAGCAACTGTTTCCGCAAAGAAAACTATAGACCTTGGGGAGTTCTAAGAAAATGGAAAGAAAATCTTACTAATACTTCAGTTACTTGCTTGAAACAAAGAATGATAGTGTGCCCTAACTCATGGCAGAGAGAACAAAACATAACTATTTGTCAAAATTATAAATATAATTTTTTAGACTCTTCCACCTGCAGATTGCATGTTTTAAGTCATCAGATGTGCGTACCTAATTTATGAACCAGTTTGCATCCACAATGCAATTTAGGGACAGAAGAAAGGCTTTTTGGTGCATTTCAAAAGTTCTTTGCAGTATCTCAGTCTCAGGGTGGTGGTCCTGCAAAATGACATCTATAAGCTTTTTAGACTCTTACTAGCATCTCTGAGGACTTTACACACAGCTCAGCTTCAAGACTACGGATGACAGCACAAATCTCTCTCCAGTGGTAGCTTTGCTTCAGTCTTCTGGATTTAATGTGGATTCAATCTGGATTTAATTTTTAAAACACAAAACAGTAAAATATGTTTTGCGTTCTGAATGCCTTTTGAAGTTATGGTAAGTTGAGTGCATAACATAGCCAGCCCTTAACCCTGGAACAGGCACTTTGATTGAGGGATTGCACTCTTTAACTGGGGGAGGTTTTTTCATTTGTTTGATTGTTTGTTTGTTTTTCAAAATATAGTAACCATTCCTTGCATGCAAAAACTTCTTACTGGGATAGACTACAAGGAACTACATTTCTTCTCTTTATGCCAAACGCCCCAGACCCACACAAAGAAAGCTTTATTGCCCAAATAATCAGAGTGCATAAAAAGTAAATTCAGAGATAAAGGAAGCATAAGAGGGCAGTAAATAGAATTTTTAAATGAGAATAAACTCCTATGTCTCATAGCAAAACAGAGGGAACGGCAGGCAGTGGCACACTAAAAAATGTATTTACTTCTTTTGCTAGCCTTTCCTCATAAAAACTTACACTACAGGTGGTAAAATTAGAAAGGAGCACAGCAGAAAAAGAACACCAAGCAAATGAGCTTTGGTTGGATTTCCAGCTTTTCAGGACATTTAAGTTGTATTTGGATTTTCCTCCCTGGTGCCCTACAGGAGGGCCAGGCAGGGAGCCCAGCATGCCCTTCCACCGCCACCAATTTGGCTGGAGGCTGGGGGTGAGCCCCCATGGACAAGCCCTCAGCAACGAGTCCGGGAGAGCTGGTCAATGGGATGCCCCAAGGGAAGGGATGGAGGCGGCACACGGGTTTTGGGTGTTGCTTCTTGTGCCTCCTTTCTGATAAGATCAACACACTCCCTGCAGCCGGGCTGCCGGGAGGCCCAGGGAGCAATGGGAATATCTTGAGGATAAGCAGAGGAGGAAAAATCAGAGATCTAACCCAAAGAAAATGCTCTAAAACAAAGGCAGAGACAAACTCTTAAGGCCAAAGATCTGCCTGTCCCTTCTCATCAGTAAAGTCAGGCTTCATAAATGAGTATATTGTGAAGGGAGATTATTAAAGAGAAAAGCATAGATGGCTTTTTGTATATATCAAAATTCTTTCTTTTGCCTTGACAGGATCAAGCAAATAATTCCTCAAAAAGTCACAGAGCTATTCAACAGGTGAACAGCTGCCAAGACAATTTGAAAACTCTACATTATGGTCCATCATGTAACTCATGTTTGCTCAGTAAATATTATTCTCTTGGGACATCTCATGCAGAGAAACAGATGCCAGTTGATGACCCAACCTTTTCCCGGTCTTTCACTATTGTTTATGTAAAAGAAATACAGGTAGATATTTATAAATAGAAATTACTCAGATCTCACCAAAGTGATGTTTCCTTCTGTTCTTCTCCTCTTCTGTGCAATATAGCTGAGTTTTCTTCTGGTTGAACTCCAGGGAGGGGTGGTGGGGGAAGAAAGATTGTAGTTAACGTGTATGAAACTATCTCGAGGATTTATGGTGTATGAGAAGAGTAAAAACCATAGATTTGTATAATTTTTACTAGAAAAAAGATGTATTGAGCTGGCAGCAGCAGTAAGATGAAGGGAAATCATGAAATTCTTCATAGTATTATATGAAAATTGTCAAAGTGTTGGGATGCCCTAATCATCCATGAGCCAGCTGAAAATAAAGTGTATTTATACTGGAATTTTTCAGCATCTTTGGACAGTAGCTTAGCTTTGTTATAAGTTGTAATGTTCCACAAAATACTGTTTATTTTATCTTGTCATAGAATACAGTAATAAAAGAATTGTAAATGTATCTTATTTATCAGCGTGTCTGCATGTTTGGGTTATCACAGGAGACACGGGTTGTTTTTCCTTGAAGGAACTGAAATGTCTGGTGGTTACTTTAGATGAAAAGAGGAGCAACAAAAAGCACTACAGAGATATTCCTTCTGGTCGTTGAATGTGATGCTTCTTACCAATTATATCTTATACACAATTATTAGAATATGGTTTAAGGGCTTTTGTGACAAAGAGAGAATACATCTGAAATGCACACTGTTATTAGCAGTACCCACTAATGTTCTAATGCATGTTGGAATTTATGTAATAAAAATGTTAAACAGCCAGTGATTGGATTTGTTTACAGGATCTAAAGAGAGGAATTGGGATGAACCCGTGAATAACTTGCCTTGGAGGAGTCTTTTCTAACTGGATACAGATGGATTGGACCTGGAAAAAGAGACTGATGCAAAGTGACTATAAAACGTTATTCACTTATATTACTACTTGGAGTATACTGACTATCACAAGTAGGTTTCTTCATGGTCAATCAATATTGCCCTGGTATTAAAATATTTTTAACGTAACTCATGGAACCCGCTCTTGCAGAAAAAGTGGAAGAAAAGGAAAGAAAGCACAGGGAAAAAAAATCCCATGATAATCTCCCTCCAGAGAGTCAGCGTGGAGCCAAATTACCCACCAGAGAGCACTGGCTGCAGGACCCATGCAAATGGGGCGAGTGCCATGCAGGACTGCTCCCCAGCCCTGGCTGTCCCAGCCCCGCATGCTGCTGTGTCCCAGGGCTTGCTCCAGTGCACCAAGGAGGAACCCTTCCCTGGGAGGCAGTGTTGCTGGAGGCACTTCCCATTTTGAAGGCATCTCTCTTGGGAAGACAGATTATGATCACCCACAGCTCTGTCTCTCGGTCCTTCTTCTGACCGCCTATTCTCCTTCTCTGGTATTTTACTCACCAGATATACCCAACTATGGTCTTGAAACTTTAGAACTCCACCTGTATATTAGTGATCCTGACTTATACATGTTATTTCCACTGCTATATTTGTAAGCAGGAACCCTCAGGATTTTCATATTGTTGCTATTTCTGTTAAGCAGCTCAAAGTTATTTCCCTGGAATTGATATTAAATTCTGTAGCGTGAATGCCTCTGTGTGTGCATATAGACAATTTCTGCAGAACAATTAGCACTTATTAAAATCAATTATCTCTTATAATTCAATGACATAACTCTAGAGATTAAATAACGGGGAAAAGAACAAAAATGAAAACTGTAGGGAGGAGACTGTGTTATGTAATGGCAATGCTCTGCTCCAGAGGCAATAATGACCACAGTTTTCCTCCGGGAAAGCAGGGATCAAACTTTTGGATGTGTAACAGCATTTAGTAATAAGTTCTGAAAAACATACTCATTCAGCAATACTTAATGCCTTAATTTACTTTCAATGTACTTTGAGACAGTGAAATCTGTATTTTAAGATTTGATAAAAAGCTAAAATGAACAGAACTTTCTAGCGACAGAACTGTAAAAATTGGCAAGATGCATTAGCACGATAGCTAAATGAATGGCATGTCTCAAAATAAGTTTGCAATGATAATTTTATTAATTCAGCATATATGTGTATGGTTTGTGCTACCTGACTAGAGATAGAGAGGTTGATGTTAATGTCTGACTATTTATTTATTTATTCTTTGAAATGTTCTTGTCTGATAAGATAGTTATTTCCCAGCACTAATTATATTACCTATAAATAATTTAAATCAAAGCAAGACTAACAGCACATAAAGATTGTACTATTGGCCTTCCATAGCGCATTTTTTTCTGTCATTAAAGTCTGAAGATATGGAAGTAGTAAGTTACTCTCAAGAATTCATAAATGTAAATGGTGTAGTTGAATTTAGAACCTTAACTGTGTCCCTCATGCTGTCATACATCAGTGATATACAAATTTATCGATCTATATTATTATTACTGCTGGTTTAGTAGGTTGCTTTAAAGATATAGAGTACCTTTTTATCAATCACTTCTTCAAAAATAAGACTTTCTGAGCTGTAGGTCTTGTGCTGACCTTTCAAAAGAGTGACCACTACCCTTAAGGGGCTTGGTCAAGAAAACTCCATACTAATGTTTTTTCTTCTTCTTCTTTTTTTAAACTATAACTTAAATAAGAAAATCACCAGCAAAAATCTACTGATTAGCTCCTCTCCTCCTCCCTCCACTGTAAAATATACTGATTAGCTCCACCACATGTCCTACTCTAAATAACACTGCTGTCAGTTTTGATATAAGACTTGCACTTCATTAACATGCAAGCCATGCTTTTGGAATTTTAAAAATTATCATACCTGGGTGGATTCATGGAAATATGAAGCATTCAAACAAACAAACAAACCAACCAACCCCAAAACCCCTCAAACCCCAAGAAAATTCTACTGCAAAAATAGGCAATATCAAAGGGTTTTCTTCTCCCTGGAAAGTACTTCCATGTTGTTTCTGGCTTACGCTTAAATGAAAAGAACGGGTCAGGGATAACACAAAGTAATTTAAAGGACTTACTCTGCAATACATAGGATTGCCCACAGCTACACCTTGCAATCACCCAGTTCATATTTTAGGTCCTGACATAAGAGTTCATAGTATTTTACAATTCTATGTTCCATGTCAGTGGCTGACTGTGGAGTTGAATATCAGTCCTATTTAAATCTGCAAGAAAATAGCTGCAGGTGACATAACCTTTCATGTAGTACCACTGTGTACATATACAAATAATTGAGGCTCTTGACCCTGTCTACGCACATACAACTGTAAGTACAAACTTGACATTTTGATACTGCTTGTAGCCTTTCCCGTTGTTATTTTCTGTTTCAATAATCCATTGCAGGTAGAAAAATGAAAGAAGGAAGCATGAATGATTAATGCTGTCAAGCTAAAATAATGTATTTAGAAAAATCTATAAATCTGTTATTTGTGGCATTTTAAAACTAAACACGACACTCTTTGGTGCCATTCAGCCTATTTTACAGCAGATAAATGTAAACGTTTTGCAGAAACAATGGCAGCATAACCCTTTGAACACTGGTTTTTGGCACAAAAAGTTAAAGGGATTGGCTGTAAACTTCCGTGTATAAATGAATATTAAACATAGATGAATATTCATACAGTGCTATTAATATTTAATATATAAGTATGATGCAAAGTGAATGCGAATAAACTGCTGTTCTTAGACAACCTTCCTGCCTTTATCTTCCTGACTGTGTCCACACATGGACTATGGCCTTATCTCTGGTATTTTTTCCAGCTTGCCTCTCTAAACTGAATGATGTCTGGAACAGACTATATTCTTTAAAATATTTAGTGCACCTAGCTTTCTGTCAGACAGGACAATGTGCCTCTTTAGATATTAGATAGATATTAGATATATATAAAAAAAGAAAAAAATTGCTCTATATTTAGTAGTTGCCATTAAAATATGAACCAATAAAGGGACAGCTGAACCCCTCATGACTGATTTAGATAGTCAGAATTTTCCTTAGACTATTTTTATCTTTTAAAAAAAAAAAAAAATGACGGAAGGATAAGGGCCACATCTGCCCTCCTTTCTGGGACCAGCATCACGCTTATTTTACCAGTAAGGCAGGTCTGTACCATGCACCAGCTCTCCCAAAGCTGCTGCTGGCCAGGAGCTGGGCATGCACTCACAGACCCAGGCTGCAGGCAATTCCCTGTAGATATCCTAAACATATGATAAACTATCAATGGCACTTATGTTTGAAGGAGTTCTTCGCAGAACAGTGCAGAAGTTAAAGTTATATCAGCCCCCCAGTCAGCACTTCTGCTGTTTTCCTTCACCTCTGAAATGACAGCCAGGCAATCAAGGCAAAAGTTAGTGTATAAACAAGGTACTCTCTTTTAAAGTAGTAAGGGGCCTTTCATGCTAACAAGATATGTTCTCACTACGAAGACAAGAGTGTACAACAAAGCCGCAGCTATCTGCTAAAATGTCTTGGAGATGTTACGTTTGTTAGGTGCTCTAGCAAGTCATTTAAAATTAAAGTTAATTAAATTAATGTGATATTAGCCCAATTGTTTCACTTGATAAATCTGTAAAACCCAAACTGCGCAGCTCAAGTTTCAGGAGACAAGTGAATTAGCAATGCATGTAAATGATCATAGTTTGCAGATTCAAAAAATAATTAAAGCAGATCTATAGCTTGCAGCAAATTTCACCTGAAGTCACAGCAATTGAAGTGCTTTAAGATGCTGCTTATTGCTAGATATCCATACTGCCCTTGAAGTCTAACTTCAGTTTTAAGAGAAAAGTAACTATACTTTCCGTTATTTTCTGTTCCACTTTGCCTATGTTATTTTCATCTCCGCTGTGCTTCTTTGTGGTCAAAAAGTCTTCTTAGCTGTTTCCTTAGGACTGTGTATTAGATCTCACCTATGCAAAGACCTTCTCACCTACTAGATGTTGCTCTCTATAGCAACTTACCTCAAAGATAAGTAGCTTTGCAATTGTTTCTCCAGTTAAATCCCTGAAAAAATTATCATCACTAATTCATGCGAAAGTTAGAATTTTACCTAAGTCATGCCAGGTAACAACTGAAAGGAGGCAAACTTCTTTGAAAATCAAAATTATTTTATACTGTGGAAAATATTAAGATGAAACTTAAAAAACCACAAAGTTAATACATATTGTTGACAGAAGAAATTCGTTTCCTATATAAGCAAGTTTGTGTCGTGGACTTTTTAATTTTTCTTTCAGAAGAAACGACTTACTATTATTTCTGTGATTTTCCCTGTCTTCAGTTTGAAGACCTGTGTTGCCCAGGACAGATTGCTCTCTATACTGCTGTTATTGTGTTCAGCTGCTATTTAACTTCTCAGACCAGAGAGTGAAACCCAGAATAATAACTGCCATATATAAGGATAAAAAGCAATATAGGCAAAACATTTTGAATTAAGTGTGCAATTGTAGTCAATTGGAATGCACCCGAACTACAGAAACTTGCTTAAAGATGCTCACTTCATGCAGCCAATGGGGTTTAATAATTTAAAATTAACTAAACTCCTTTAGTATAAAATGTAATGGCTCTGTCAGAACTGAAGTGCAGAATGCTAATTTAGGATTTTAAATAATAATTCTGAATAAATGGAAATGTCATTAAAAGGAAGGGGTTTTTTTTATTTTAAGTGCATAAAGGGACACCTTGAATTAATATAAGCCATTAAAGATACTCCTAGATCGAGCAAAGACTTACAAATGTCAAAACCTTGAGTGAGCTAGAAAGAATTTAGTTCACAGTTGAAATATTCTGGGTCATAAACATGAACATGTTCATATTGAAAATACTGTAAAACTCATATGTATATTTTGCAAATCATAGAGTTCATAGGGAAGTATCCATATTTCTGTGGGCAATATTTTTTGAAAGCTAAGCCCCCTTCTGGAAATTCATCTATATGCACATCGGTGCTTGCCATCATTGCCAGCCACTCCTCCGCCTCCTGTTCTCTGCACTCACACTTTTGGATGTCTACGTGAAACTCATAAGGAGCTCATTCCCTTCCTCACTGGCATCAGTGAACACAGGCATCAGCAGGAAGTTTGGCCAAACTGTTTCTGACCGCGAGCCGTGTGGATGGGACTTGCTCTCTGGGGGGATGCATGGGAGGGTACGTGGGTCCCCCGCCAGCTCTTGCAGGTCATGGGAAGCCAGTCCTAAGGGTACCAAAAAAAAATATATGACCTGGTTTGTTACAGCTGTAGACAAACTCTTTTCCTAATATTCAGATTTAAAAAAATTAGGAAATGAAGTGCAAAACATGCCAGCTCAGAAGGATTGAGGAGTCCCTGTGGCAGAGGTTAGCTCATGGTGCTGCTTTTTGATTTCTAATGGAGATTTCTGCTCCGAAGCAGAGTGCCAGAGAATGGCTCTCTGCAAGTATGACTCCTGCTTTGATGGCAGCACTCAGGACAGCCTTTTCTTGTGCTTTTAGCAAATCTAGGTTATAGTTGCAGCCAATGTCAAGACTTAAAAATTGAGAAAACTAGAAATTAACACCCCATGAAGACAGAAGCCCAACAGAAATGGACGGCAGAAGTAAGCCAGACCCCTCAAAACGCTGTTTCTGCATTGCATCTTCTTTCATCAGAAACGAAAAACACCACCACTTCACAGTGATACTCTCACCCAAACATCTGCTATTGCTTGGCCACAGTCTTTTCACTAGTGCAGTGCCATAGGCCTCCCCCTAAAGCACCACCAGGGCTTGAAAATCAGCCATGAATTATAAACAAGAAGAGGTTATTTTTTAATTGCAGAAAGAAGCAAAAAATTCCATTTCAAACAGAAATACACACACCTTACATGCAAAATAACTCACTCCTTGACTGGGCAAACTTCTGAAGCTAATTTCTTGTGACTTTCCATGTCATGGTGAGACTTCCCAGTGCCTAATGAAGTGCAAGCTCCTGCCTGGGCTGTTGGGAGACCTCTCTCCCACGTGGATTCTCTGAAGCTGGCCCATCAGTAGGGGCATTCGGTTGGATTTCCCTCTCCTACCACCTGCTTACCTTCACATGGCCTTTGGGAACCTGCTGCTTCTGAGACTTCCACTCCTCTGTCAGAAATGGACTCGTCATCACAAGCGTTTGCATCATCTGGATAAAGATTTACATTCAGCTACCGGAGACCAGGAAGCTGCCGTATGCCTATGTGTGCCCTTGCATACAATATTGCTGAGAACCAAACTCTATTCCAGTTCCAGCTCTTTCCACAGAATCCCTCTCAGCTGTTCATGGTCCCTGTTCTCACAGTTCCTGGATCCAGGACACCAACCCTACAGTACCATGTGCAAATATTTTTTACAATGTTGGCATATGTCATTGTAAATGCATGTGTAGACTACAGATTGCTTTTCCCACAGTAAACTTCTGTGTCAACCCTTTATTTCTGGCTCCAGCTAATGAGCTTCTACACATTATGTAGTGACAGGAAACGCAAAAGCGTTTAGAGCAAAAACCTGGAGGACATGAAGAGGACCTCCTTCTGCGATACTGAAGTTTTCTTATCAAAGCTGAAAGGAATAGCTTCTTTACTAATTGAGAGGTAAAAACACAACTTGTACCACATACAAAGGATTCACATCTGAATCCCATTCATTCCAAAGAGGGAATAATATTCAGAATTTATGTACAGTAGCGCATTTTAAGTGAAAGTTCAAGCCCACGGTACTGCACAGCATGCATGGATTCTGCTGGACTGAAAGACAGCAGGAAACAAATGCACCCATCTGGCCACATAAATCAATCACTGAAATCTGAAGATACACCCACAGAAGGGAAAAAATGATTAATAGATCTGTGATGTGTAAATTTTTATTTAACTCTAAAATCACACTAGAAATCACTTTTTTGAAGAACACCATGTCAAGGACATGAGGACTTCGTAATAGTGAGACTCTTCTAAATCTGTCAGAAATGGCAGAGTAGATTAAAAGTACACAGTTAATCTGGAAGCAGCAGTTGGAAGGGTGGCCACTGACGTGTTTATGCCATTCCTACCCGCGCACGGTGGGTGTGTGCCACGCAGCATTGGACACCACGGCAGGCAGTACCGCAGCTCTGCCTGCGAGCCACTCTCGCATTTTGGTTTAAGCGATTCCTAGGGACTAAACATCATATTAATTTTGCTCTGTATCTAATTCACTCAACAGGTTCGAATCTTCACTCCAGCATCATCTCTGTTGCAGAAGCTGAAGGACCAGAGGCTCTGCTGGCAGCTGAGGACTAAATATGCGAGTTTCATTTACTGCAGGCAGGAAAGCCTCCAAATATTTGAGAAAGCAGGCAGTATACTCTGCACAGAGCTCAACATCAGAGTTCAGCATTCTTCTCCACCTGATCTCAAGCTGTTTTTCTGGCAAAGAGTCATATCTGGGGTAAATCCTTCTGAAAGAAGTCTTTTAAGCTGAGGGCTTGGAGGAGTCACTTCTAGGTCGGGTCACGATCTCCCTGCCTGCTCCATCTGGCACATGGGACGTTTCTGCACCTTAGGTCTACTGACTCACCTTAAAAAAAGTGTTATACTAGATCTATTTCCAGGCACATTTTGTCATTAAAATGCAGTGTTTTGGCTGACTTTGGATCACGGTTCAAGTATTAGCTCCTCAAAAGCCACCTACCTCAGAGACAAGCCAGGCTTTCATTAGGTGGCTAAAGGAAGCCCTGACTTTTAGTCTGTAGAACTGTGAGACAGTGGGGTTTATTTCTAAAACTTTGGACAACATTTTTTTCTCTCAAATGGACTTTTTCCTGCCAATAATATGCTGATACCTTTTCAAGCATCTTCGCGGGTCACTTGGGAAGGAACACAACCATGCACCAGGCCTTTGACACCATTAATGAGTTTTGTCATTCCACAGGATTAGTAATTGCCTCCACAATGTTTCAGGACCAGAAACAGCCATGTTAATCTAAAACCGGAATATCTTACCAATGGGAAGGCCTTGAAAACACCGTCTTTTTAAATTGGCTGACACAAAGCTCACCCCTATCTCTATCAGCATTGCAATAAATAAATGATTACAGTCAAAGTACTGCCACTATTGTTATTAGCAGCCTGCAAGTGAAAGTTGAATCAGAAGAACACTGAAGAATGAAAAAACTTCTAACGTTCATCTCTATTTCAAGTCAGACTAATTCCACTGGAGTATGCGCTATATACTCACCAGCAGAAGGTCTCAGACATTGGTTCCTGTCACTGTAGGCATCCTATCTACAATCACCACCACATTTTTTTGTTTGGTTTTTTTTTTTGTCTTCCTTTATTCACTGACTTCTGCAAACCTTTGGGAGCAGAAATGAAGACTACTATAGCAGCTTTTAAATTGACTCTTATATTAAGAATGTTATGTTTTTTATATCCGCTCTGAAAGGGTAATATGAAACTTATGAAATATTTACTAAGTGTGATGCATAAACAACAAATCACCTCTTTTCCATTAAATATTTTTTGTGAAAGATATTTTTAATAAAATACTGCAGCTTGCAATTTAATTACAATGAGTAATTAAAACTTAGAGGATAATCATTTTTGGCAAAAAGTCAGTTTTTGTTAAAATTTTAAGATAGAAAAAAGATGCATATTACGACCATAATACTGTTAGTAATTAAGATAAATGCATCAATTATTAAAGATGCAAACATGTCAAGCAAGCATAACTAATTATTTGAGCATGTTAACAGTTGTTTAATGTTAACAAGCAGTGAATTATTAAAGACCCCATGTGTCACATTTTGGACTGCATAAAATATAATGTTCTGGAAGGGTTTATGATTTTCAGGTTTTGCTTAGATCTTTCCAGTCAGATAAGCAATAAATTTAAGATAACTTGCATTTAAACTGTATTTCTAAAATAATTAGCTGTAATTGTGTAATGAAATGTTGTATTTCTCACTTTATGAAGACTTCCAAATTCAGTTAAAATGACCAAAATATATCAATAGGTATTCTATGCTGTAAATATGTGATTTCTGTATGTGAGTGCGCAATTTCTTCATTAAAAAGAGATACAGTATTTGAGAAGCTTAAACTGTCGGCGTAACAATGAAACTGAGATGAAAGAGTGCATTTTATGTGAACTAACGCTCATATTGGTACCTGGCTTTGTATTTCAGTGGTTGAATACAGTTCTTCCAAAGGAAATATCTGCGAAGATTCCCTTCAGCCAGCTCCTGGTGCCTGTGCTAAGGCAGCTGCTGTCCCATCTCCAAATACCTGGTAGCGATCCCACAACATCTGACACAAGAATAGAAAACATCAGAATGGCTTAGAGTTGTACAAACTATCACTATATATCCTGAAAATTTGTCCTGAGTTTGGTTTTGGTGTGGGGGGGTGGTTTTGGGTGGGTCTGGGGTTTTTTTTTTTAGACAAACACAAAATTAGGCTTATTTCATGTGAAATGGCTTCTTTGAGCTGGACATTCTTCCAATAGACAGAAAAGTAAAATCTTTATGTCTAAGCATTAGCTGTTAAACCTTGAATTCTGGTCAGTCTCCAAAGGATTTATTGCTAATCAGAGAGGAAATGTCACGTGATCAATGACTTGAATTTCCAGATATTTACTGCAATACTTTTGTAGCCCTACCTAATCGCATTTGCAGACAGACAGACAGCTGTCCACCCAGTTGAGGGGTCTCAAGGTGGATGTGCCCAGAGCCCAACATCCCCCTGAGCCACAGCTGAGCCTCAAACGTGGATGCCCAGCAGCTCGGCACCTCGCGCGCCCTCCACGGCTGCTGCAGCCCGGGAGGCGTAACCCCTCTTACCTTCGCACCGGCGAAGCAGGCTGGGTTGAGTCCTACACTGTTAGTAACAGCAGCTGCTAATCTAGATTATTTTGACAGGACCAGGGAGAAACCACGTAAGCGTTTACCATGGCACATCGAGGGGAAGGTGACCCTTGTGCCTTGCTGAGCTGCAGCCAGGATGTTTGCTGATGGTCATGGAAGCGAGCAGACCTTCACCGCCGACACGCCAAGGCAGGGGCCCCCTTACCAGAATGGGTGCCCAGCACCACCTTGGAGATCACTGGTTTGCATTCGTGTCAGGAGGAGGAGAGGCCTGGAAGCACTAAGGAAACATTTGTTTGTTTGTTTGTTTTGAGCACCATATTAATATGAATTAATGTTTGCAAAGCTCTTTGACATCTTTAGATGAAAGAGGCTATGCACAAATATTAGGCTGTTAATTGGGTGGCTGGAGGGTATGCAAACAGTGCAGACCCAATGCAATACTTCTTCACACTAATGTTTAAAATCTCTTCTGCCCTGCAATTATGCAGAAGTTTCAGCCACGCAGCGGGAAGACAGGTCTGACCTCCAAAATCTTTGAAGCAAAATTTACCCATGGCGTTGAGGAAGAGCTCACGACAACACACGCCAGCCGCACTGCCAGGTCCTTCCGCAGCGCTGCACCGCAGGATAAGCACATTTCAGGAGTCTGACGTGGAGTCTCAGAGGCAGAGAGGATAGCGAAGTTTCTTTGTCATGGTCTGTTTTCTAATGAAAACAAACTGATATATCCCCTTCTCCCAAGAATATCTGAAAGGGTACTGCCCCACAACATAATTGGAGTGTATAAATCCAAGCCATCACAAAAGCACAGAGGTCAAAGCTGGATACGCTGGTGGAAAGATGCTGATAACAAAATTACGGAAAGTTAGGAGAGCAGCACCTCAGGCCCAAGACACCAGTGCGATTTCAGGTGCTGTAGGACAAGCATGTCTTTTGCAGACAATTTACTGCTCTCAAACATACACAAAGGAAGTTTGGGGAACCTACTGGTCTTCTTTTTAGTTTATCTTATTTAGTATTTTTCCCCCAATTTTTCTTCCCATTTCTAGGTGACCTCCCTCCTGTGACAAGGTCTCCCCATTATGACAGTGAGCTCTGATGATAATGTAGGTAACATTCAGACTGAGACCAAGTGCAGCAGAAAGCCATATTTCACTCCTGACCTTCAGCTCCCCCTCTAGTGCAATGCACACATTATATTTCCTTTCACTCATAGCAGGACCAGTGAAACAACGCCGAACGAAGTAAGTGATGTTTCCTTAGCTAGATACCAGAGATGAACAAAATAGTTTTGCCATTTTCACTTCATGCACGACGGTGGCCACACAACTTTGCTTAGCTCACATTAGGTATTAAGATCTCTGCTTAGCAGAGGCAGGGAGAGAAAGACAAGGCAGACCCCACCCTGGCACACAACGCACAGCGCTTTGCAGCATGCCCAAGCTGCCACAGTGCCAAGGGGCTTTGGGTGAAGCTCCCAATCACACCCTGCAAGGTTTTCCATCCACGTCCGCTATCCCAGCCAGAACAACACACCCGCTAAAGTGCAGGAAAAGGTCCTGCTGCCGACCCACTCCAGAGCCCCAAACCCAAAATCACAGGTTCTCTCATCTCCAGCACCAACTGCTGCACTACACAGTAGCGCTGGCAGAGCTCCAGGCATATTCCTTTATGTGTCAGGCCTGAATCTCTTCATATGTTAGGGTAGAGCTGCATGTACAGTACTTCCCTTACTTCCAAGGCGTTTTTGCCATCTGTTTCTATTATGGGAGTTTATGGCACAGAATACCTCAGACAGTACAGTATCTGTTTCTTTTCTGCGCTGCAGTTATGGTTGCTGTGCTGCTTTATGAACAGAATGATAAAACTTGGAGCCTTCTTAATTCTCTCCTTTCCAGCCCCATTTTTTTCATAGCACGTTGCAGAAATGGAAGGATTTTTTACAGTTCGTATTATTATGATGAGAAGTGATTTGAAAGAAAGTACAGAATTTATCAGGAAATAGTAATGTGACTGCAAGGCAGCTTTTAAAAATCCTTTAATCATATCATGATTAAGAAGGTTTTTATATTGTTACTTCCATGTTCTGAAATATATAGAATTTTGTTATAATCTGAAATTTGCCTTTTTTTTTTTTTTTTTTTTTAAAAAAAAACCACCTACTTGGCATAGATGGCCTCTCATTCACATCCATTAAACTCCTGCACTAAAGCAGGGACTACACAAGCAGAAGGATTCCGTGGATTTTCATGAGTAATATTTCACAGTTCTCTGCATCCCCAAAATCAAATCACTGACTTGAAGCAATGTCATGTCAATACACCCATGTCCCCCAATGCATATTCTCTTCATTCCTGGAGGAGAGGAATTATTTTTATTCTGTAAACTTTAGATAAACATTTTTGTGACGTGAAAAGCTATTATTTGTATGCAACAGCGTCACATTTTAACCACATTTAGATGGTGAATGTTTGCAATCATCCTCATTGTCTCTAGCCCATGAGGAGGCGGAGCTGTTGCACACTTTTTTAAAGAATGAATGAATGCAGGCTCATGGGCAGATTAGATAGGTGTATGAATTTGGCAAAGAAAATCAAATATAGACACAAAGAAATATCCTATTTGCCCATGGCTGGTTTGATCACATGGTGACCATCTGGAATTTAGATCAAGCCTTCAATAAAATACAAGGGACCACACTTCTGCAGCACTCTCAATGATAAATTAATATCTGAGCTGGAAGTACTACAAGAAAACAGTGATAAAGAAGACAAAAGCCACATCTCACATACTCCAATTGCACTCCATTTCCTGGTGTTTCTTCACTTCCCCCTCCCCCTGCCCATTAATATAAACATTATATGAGAAGTATAGTGAGAGCAATAAAAAATAAATGGCAATTAGAGCCAAGATCCAGAGCTAAGACAGGAGGAAAAAAGGAACAGAAACATTGGTCCTGATAGCCTTTTCCTGTTCCAATTTTTTTTAATGTTCTTCTGACCTTGATTAGATCTGCAACTTCTCATGTAAGGCTTTGAGATGAGTCCTATATTTAGATAAAAAAGCAGTACCACAAGTGAACTGCCGAGCATGCAGGGATCCATACGTACTTTGCCACGTTTTCTGAACCACTCCATTGCCCCTTATTTGCCCTCCTGCTGGTAGTTGATTTACCACATTGCCTCTTGGGCACAACCTGCAAAACAAAAGCCCTGGAGTCCTCTGAGCTGCTTCGGGAGGTCTCTGCTGCTCAGGAGCTGCTCACATCCCTGGAAGCATTTCCCCATTTACCACAGCACCTTGGTAGCAGGACAGCTGTGTCGGGTGATCTTAGTGAGCAGTTTCTCACCTACTACTTCAGAGCCAGTGCATAAGGCTACCCCAAAATCTAGACCCTGTGAGGGCTGCCTGTGGAGCCTCGAGCCCTCACCTTGGGAGCACTGTTGGAGGCCACAGCCCATGCCTTGTCCCCCTACCTTCGCAGTGCCAGACACAGCAGGCATTGTCCTCTCTTGTGGGCAGCACTATGCAGGCAAACCTCAAGACAGACGAGCAAACTGGTTCAGCTGAAAACTCAGTCAAGATGAGCAAACATGTTCATTTTCAGGCTCATTCCACAGCCACACAAAGGTAGACCAAAGGATGGCCCAGGTACAAGCAAACCTGACTTTCACTGGCTTAATGAAGTGAGCAGTGCCACAGTTCTTAGGCTTCCCTCCTCTTTTGAAGTGGAAGCTTTTTAGCAGAGTCCCTCTCCCTCAACCCACTAGCTCACATTTCATTGCATCTTCCCACCACCTTCAAGCCAAGGTATTTGCACGAGCCTTAAGAGCTTGGGAGCCACCTCCCTCCTTTGCCTTCTCCCCAAGGGATGGAAAACTGTGCTGTACCCAGCACACACATGGTGAAGGCCATTATAAGGGGTGTGGAAATGCAACAATGACCCCCTGCCACTGCTTCCAATGATGTGGCACAGCCGGCTGGACCACAGCAGGAGCCCTGGCACTGGAACGCTCTGACGCGGTGCTCCCAAGGTGCATTTCTAATACATCTAGCATTAGTATTGCTGCAACCTTTCAATATTCAGAGAGAAAGGCAGAAGTCAAACACAATAACTGTAGTTACCTTTCCTGGTAGTATGGATCAGAACATACTTCATTGCACCTTTATGCAAACCTGCGGATGCACGTGGGGTTTGCCTCCCACCACAGTAGCTATTGTGATGTCTGCTTAGGATTACAAATGTTCTATTCTAAGTCTTTTTTACAACTGAAAATGAAAGGTGCTCAGTTTTCATGGATGGTATGGATGCACGTCCTTTTGGCCCACAAAGGAAAACACAGGTCCCTTCTTCTGATGGATAAGAAAAAAAAATAATATAAGTCTATCAGGACAAAGGGTAAAAACTAGTCTCTGGAAAAAACAGGGGGGAATACTTTGTGCCTCTCTTTAGCAAATAAAGTGCTCAGACTGTGTTTTAATTCTGGTCAAGAGAGGTAATATTCACATTTCCTGCAAACCCCCTTCAGCTCCTGTCACAGGACAGTCATGAACCCCTCTGTGGCCGTCACCTCCTTCACTTTACCTCTGTCAGAGAAAGATTTTAAGAACTAAACAAACATTAAAGGTTAAAAAAAAATCCAAGAGCCCTTCAGTTTCATTTGTATTTTAGGTTTAAAGGAGTGATTTTTTGCTTGCTGTTCAGATCAATAGATTATTTCAGTAATATAAATACTAATGTCCTTAAATCCATACTTTTTTTCTGCAAATCGCCAAAAAGTCTCTCCCGGATTAGGCCTTGCAACCAACTGATTTAGTTATGTGTCACAGGAGCCTCAGTCTCTCATTTTTCTCTTTTCCTGGGCTGAAGGAAATGCTTATTGGTACTGTACTTTAAATCCCAGCCAATGGAAAGCAATGTTTCACCATTTATCTGCACCTGAGACATTTTTATGTAAACCGTTGCAAAAGGAAGGGATTCACATATGTTTTACCAACTCCGCTAAAGTACGAATAAAAGGCATCCAAGGTTCAAAGAGTTAAATTACCCAATGGTTTCCTCCGCCGTGCTCGCCCCCCCACCCTAAGCCCCTCTCTTCTCTCTCAGGGCTATGCTTGATTTATGGTGTGATCCATCCCTGTTGGGAGTTGACAGTCACTTTCATTTTCTGGTATTTTTTTTCCTTTCGCTGCCAAGGTCACCAGAGAGAGGGCCCTCCAAGTTTTCTGCATTCGTCCTCCTTCACCCTTCCACCGGCTTGGCCTCATGAATCATCCCGTCTTCACATTGAACTCCTGATGCTTCTCTTCCACCAAACTGCCCGACTTCCGCAATTTTTCTTCATTCTCACTAACAATTTGGTAATGAAATATTGATTTTTAGTTAGATTCAAATAGATGTTATTAAGTTTGCATTGATAAATCGTTCCCTTTCTCAGGCTGGAAGTACCTCAGTCAAATTCTAACTGCGCTTTCATACCTGGTGATGTATTAATTTGACATATTTGTCACCCAAGCTGCCTGGCTCAGAGTTAGAGGAGGGCGTCTGTCCTAATTGCTGCTATTTCACAGAGAAGGTGTAGTTCTAGCTGATTTCTTCCAAGGATTTTAGCCATAAAAATAAGATTTTTACAAATATTTTCTGTGGCGTTTGTATTAGGAAAACAAGCAAACAATCATTTCTTTCCAGAAGGGAAAGCTAGGCATTCAAAAAAAGCAGTGGCCAATTAACATTTAAAGTTTTCAGTTAATTTTGCTAATTGAAATGTATTAAATACCAATGAATTTGCCATGGATTAAAAGACAAGTAGTTCTTTTAACCCTCCTCAGTGAGAACCACTGGATATATAAGATTTTAAAAAATCAGCTAAAAAAATAACTGCTCCCTTAACTGGTTAAATGAAGTGACCGTTCCCTGCACATGCCCGGTACAGTAACCCCTCCGTCAGAGTTGAAGGTGGGACACAGGCAACACGAGGCGGCAGAAACCGTGTCAGCATTGCATCATGTTTCACCTACACAGGCGATAAGGTCCCCGGTCCCAAGACTTCACTGAGGGCAAAACACTTGTGATCACAGATAGAAATACAAATAAATTACATGGAAAAAGAGACGTGCACTTGCCCCCTCTGAAATACCTAGGTCTTGTTCTCTTCCACAGTGCTGCTTCAAAAATAGCTGCTGCTCAAGCCCTCAGTGCCCCCACTGCCGGCTGTGGCCAGTGGTGCCCAGTGGTAATGCACAGGGCAGATTCCACGGAAATTCAGCTCAAATCTAGCTGACAGAAGGGGAGGAAAGGACACACACATTCTTATTCCCACACTGTGTACATCTCAAGTAACAATTAGTTTCAAATTACACACAACTCAGTTAAAAGTTTAAACGGAGGTTTGCAGCTGCATCAGTTCAAAGACTTGAATTTCAGCTGGACCGCAACCCGAGCTGCATTTTCACACATGTCATTCTGCACCTGTAAAAATTCCACCTTCCCATTATCACTGCAGCAGATACCAAAATACGTCCTTCATACCACAGCTACAAAAATGAATCCCATATTTACTGTGAATGGATAAAGCACAAGCGTGATTTCTTACCCACTAAATTAAAAGCTGCCTGCTGAAAAGTCAACCTCCAAAGAGTATTAAAGAAAAAAAAGAAAAAAGAAAGAAAGAAAAAAGTAGCCAGCAATATGTTACTACCTGTCCTATAACAGGAGTATTGAGCTCTGTTGTGCTGACTGATTTCAAGAGACAGGCATTGATGAATAAAGCCCAATTGCTTCCTATGCTCCTGTGTCGCACCTTTTTATTCACAAAATAATTTAGGATAAAAGAGGAGGTAATTCTTGGAAATTAGCTTTCAATAGGTCAAACAAATTTAGTTGGTGCCAGCTGAAAGCTTATTTTATAAAAAAATTCTACTAAAGGAAACGCTTTTCAAAACAACAAAAGTCCAATTTAGAGCAGCCAAAATATTTACCGCACAAGAATTTAACTTTTGGCATTTAACACATTTGCCATAGTCCCCGTGCTACACAGAGTGAGGTAAATGCAACATTTTAGTGGCACTGGTGGCGGCTAACTCCACCCATAGCTACCATTGCATTTCTTAAAATAAAACAAACTGGAAAAAAGATGTAACAGCATAAACCAACCTTCATTATCTCCCCTCCACATTGATACTGTAATAAGACTGTTTAAATGAATCAGACAGCAGAAGGGACGCATAGATTTCTCTACTTATGTAAGTTCATTCCTTCTTCTCACATTCTTCCTTGAACACACTTCTAGGATTATTTAGTGCAATAAGTAATTATCAATCCGCTTTGGAAAGCCATTATACATTTACATACTCTTCAAAGCTGCTGTTACTTTTATTGTTTCTAATGCCAAAACGGGAATGTGAGACAAGAGCCTCTCTAAGAGCAGGTTATAGTGAGTTCAGCATGCAGAATGCAGTTTGTAGGATGCATATGGGAATGAGTCATTTCTGAGAAACATAAAACTCTGAGTTATCAAACCTTTTGCTAGTCAATTATTTTTCTTTACTATGCTTGCTAGGAATGACAACTGCTATGAGAAGTGTGCTCTGTGGTATTATTTCTACTAACTGTTATTAATCTGGTGGAAAGCAAAACATAGCTGGACGAAAGTGTCCCACTTAGAACCAAAAAAGCATGGCAATTCAGAAGGTAAAGGTAAAATTCAGATATTTTGTGCAGTCCTCCTTTCCTTCCACTACAGGATAGGTATTACAAAACACAAAGTGAAACAACCCACCGGAAAACCCCAGTGGATTGAGTAGCTGAGCGGAAGAGTGTGACAGACACGCTGTCAGAGCCTGCTACCAGCTCAGTCAGATAAATAAGCACTTAGGGAATGAAAACATGTATACACGTACAGGCAGTATTGACTGTAATGGCCTTTTGGAACCATCAAGTTCTAATAATATATGTTAAATATGGAAAATTGTCAATGCTAGAGTATCGCAAGATATTTAGGAGTAACTCCTGCCAGGTAAGCATCCAGCTGCAGTGTCACCCTGCTGTGGACCACAGCAAGAGGGTTGCCCCTCTAAAGGCTTGTTGCCTGGCAGTGGGTGGCTCAGGTTAGTACAGGGCTGCTACTAACCTCTAACAAAAACAGCGCCTGCATCTACCCTCAGCCTCCCACACTCCACATACCACAGTCCAAATTCCAGTGAAATCCAGAGTTGGGTCCGGAGCCCAACCTGCTTCCCAACCCATAGTGTCCTAGCATATAGGTAACAAAGCCCAGGGACTGACAGGCACCTTGAAAGCACCTTCATAGGCTTGATGGGACTCCGTGGTAAAGCACAAGCGGCACTTTGGCACTTACTCCTACCTATGCATTTGCAACATGGTACGTGTACAGGTGGTGCTGTAATTCACCCTCACAGAGCACATTTTACATGCTTAATGCTAAAGCATCAGTCCAGAATTCTGAGCTAATGGAGTAGAAATTGCAATACTTACAGTGAAAAGTTTCCCCATTGCTGCCAGTGTACCTGGTACTGGCCTTTGATAGCCTGCCATCAAGACGAAGGGAAGGAGCTGCTGTCAGCAAGGCTCTGCCTCCTGCTGCTGCTGCTGAGCACAGGCTTTTTACATTTTTCCTGTTAGGTGACACCTGGGAAGTCTTCTGGGAGAAATTCTTATAAATTCTGGTAGAAAGTACCGCATCGATAGCACTGCTGTATTTCTTAATGCTGTATCCCAGGACCAGGGAACAGACTGAGCCCTTCACATACACCATGGTCTGCAAAAAATCCAGACCAGGTCGAAGGGTCATCTCCTCAAGGTTTCTACTATATGAAATATTGTTAAAACAGACCCCAGGTCAGACTGCCCTAGCAATCCATTCCTTGTTTTAAAAGACTTTTGGTTTGTTTCAGAAATTAAGTAAAAAACCCCTTACTGTAATTTGGTAGGGACATGTTGATTCAAGGAAGCGGCTGCTGAATGAGCCAGAGATGAAGTAAATAACAAAGCTGATAGCAGCATTATCCTGTGCCCCCTTAGCAATGAAAACATGGACTGGGCTAATTCTCAGTAAAAGAAAATATTCTTTTTCATTTTCTTGGTAGACACTTCAGCTTGGCTGCTTCAAGGCAGAAGCTGAAAACTCCCACAGCTAGGACGTTCCTTCCTGAGCACCTCTTGTGTCATCTCCTGTACGAGAAAAGGATTTCCCTCTCTTCCTACTGCACTGTCCCCCTTTCTTCCCCAGGCAGCTTTCCTTCTCCTTACAACCTGCTTTTCCTCCATCTAGACATGGTCCTTTACTCCAATGAGAAGCAATTAAGCTGAAAATAACCTGTGAGGACTGGAACCACCCTTTGCAAACCCAGAGCACTGCCCAGCTGGCCAGACTCATATTCACACAGCAGCACTGCTCTCAGAAAAAGTAAGATATGGTAAACAGGCTGGAACTTAAGCCTGTGTGAAAACTGGAGCAG
Organism: Haliaeetus leucocephalus; assembly: GCF_000737465.1. NCBI lineage: Eukaryota > Metazoa > Chordata > Aves > Accipitriformes > Accipitridae > Haliaeetus > Haliaeetus leucocephalus. Next base: position 10,522,094 of record NW_010972528.1, on the reverse strand, counting down.
CTTCCATAGCAAAGATGTGGAATATTTCCCTTCTGGTTCCCCAGTGTAACCAAATCTGCAGTGCATAGCTTGGGGAGCAGGAAACCCGAGTTAAAAGTCCCTTAATAAACAAAGGTGGGCATCAAATCCAAGTCTCCGCATCCTGCTGGCAGAATATCCCAATTAAGCTGCTTGGTAAAAACATCATCTTTTGTGATGTTGATCCTGTTCTAGCGCTGCCCCATATGCCAGGGAAGCTCAAGATAATCAAGGTTCATCTTTTAATTTTGCTCAGGGCATAAATTCATACTGCTCTCTGCCCCCTCTTCAAAGCATCCCATATAGAAGAAAATACTGTTTTCCTTGGGGTAATGCTGGCTGTCAAGTCATCGTTAGCAACAGTCTCTCCATATGAGATTAGCTTTTGGTACGTTCACTGATAGAGAATGCAAAGAGCAAACAATAGTGACCCAAGTATGTTACACTATCCCTGTCTCTCAGAACGTCTGAACAAGGGATTTGGTGGTAATACAATTAGACACCAATTAATAGTCAACATGTATAAACAACATATATGAACAAACACAGCCTTAAGATCAAACACATATTAAATTATGTCCAAAAGCAATTAGCTCAGTGTTATTGTGATTCCAGCTGGAAACAGGCAATTTATTGTTCTGTATTTTAAACATTAAAAATCAGGGTGTTTGCCTTGTGAATACACCAACAGCTATTCTGAATACAAAACCAAAACTTATCAAAAAGGTTTAATTACACTAAGTTTTCCATTCCTTCCTGCAACTTCATCACCATTCCTCTTTCCTTAAGATCTTTCTTCTGGTGCATTTTCTTTATGTTATTAGTGTGTCTATAAAATATGAATCCCAATTCCATGATCGTCATAAAAATCATAAAATTCTATGCCTGCCATGAAAATATTACATGATTTATTTTTGTGTGAAGTACATATTAAATCTAAGTATTGGAATGATATTTTGCCTCCTTGACATCAAGAACTTTAAAAGACGCACAATTTCTACTCAATTGCTATTATGTTAGGTTTCTTTCCTTATTTTAAAACAGATATTTCAGAAGCTATTTATAGATTGAGGTTAATATTCATATTGCCATATGCTGTACAGTATTTGCTCATATACCCTCTTCATTTTTATTTTATATGACATGTGGTGGCTGCATTATACAAGGCATTCTCCTAATGTATTGCATATGCATATAACGTTTAATGCTATAGTGTGTATATACACTGTACATTTTACACTAACAGATTTTGAACTGATAGACAACGTAGCTCCTCAACTGTGCTCATTGCTGGACACGTTTAAGGAGAAAAGGTGTGGTCATAAACGCACTAGAGCTCTCTGCTTTGGATGCTGGTATAGACCCATACACAAAACACTGCACGGACAAAAAAATGCAACATAGAGAGGGAGAGGAAACTTCTCTGGTGGCTGAGGATCTCTCCCTACTCACAAATACATAGAGCAGCCTTCAGTGGCTTGGTCTGAGAGGTCACCATAAGGCGGTCTTAAACTCCATATCAGCCTTAAGCATCCCACTGTTACAACCCGAGGGACATGTTAACAAAGGGCAGGATTTTTTCCCCTCTTGTGGACACCAGAAGTTTAAAATTGATTTTATTGCCTTCAGCTGATAGGTCCTTAATCTCACATCTTAATGATTCCCATATGCAAGGTACTGTCACTAGATCTAAGCAAAATTAGTCTACCAAAAGCCTTCTCTCCAGTTAAAAACCCCACAAATATGAAAACAGGGAAACAGCTAGCAAATTCACTTCCACTTCACTGCACCATTTGCATTGGTAAAAGGACAGCAACACTAAAAAATAAAAATCTGAGAATATTGAAACATTTTAAACAAAAAAAAAAATTCCAAGACTGAAGTTTTCTTTGACATTTTCTTCCATTCTGTTTTGAAAGCTAAAAAAAGAAATAAAAATCAACAGTCAAGTAAGTGACACAAAAAAAATCATTTGACTCTGAACTATTTATCCACATTTAGTACTGCCAAGGAATGGAAACATCAGTTATTCACACAGCTCTAGTCATCATAGCACTCTATAAAGATCAGTGGTCACAGAGCACTGAAGAACTAATAATTAGTTTTTCTTCCTTTTAAGCAGAAAAAAGTCCTCATGCTAATAATCAACAAGTAACATTTTCCATTAAACCTCCCGAGGTTCAACACATCTACAGCATTCTAATGCTGTAGACCCATGGTTTATTGAATATTTTTCATAGCTTTTCCCCAGAACAGGATTCTCGCCATTGCTGTGTATCCCAGCCTTGCTGCCACTGCTGTTTGCCAGGCAAATGCAGGGCTTGTTGTTTCAAGAGAAGACTTTCGTCTGCATTTCTGAGAGGTGAACTATAGGATCACATCCAAAGTTAGCAGGGAGAAAGGAGTGGGGAAAGTGTGACTTGCACCAAATATTTTTTCAGGACTTTGCCTGTCATATCTTCAAGGGAAACTGAGTTATTCAATATCAACAAACAACTCCATCCTGGTTTTGCAGGAGCATCTCGCTCCCTTCCCTGGTGGGCATTGCATACTGCCTTTGTCCTTTCCATCCTGCTCCTTCCCACTAATTAATATTAATAAAAATATTAATAATAATCAATATCAATAAATAACAATTAAGAGGACCTCACGATACTTTCAACGGACACAAACGTCACAAACACAAGTACCGACTTTGCAGAACCAAAAGCCCCCCACTTTGCCAAGGGGGGCAGGTGTTTTGGGGTGTGTTCAGGGGTTCCTGGTGATTCCAGTAGCAACCAGCAGCACAACTCAACCTCCACAACGCACTTCAACACCACAAAATTTGGTAGTCTCATATGTGTCAAATTCCCAATTCAATCAATAGGAATTTTTATAAAAGTGGAGTAAAAAGTACTTATCCTAGAAAAATTTGAATCTGTAGTTCAAAGGTTCATGAAAGCCTATTGACTTTTGCAGACTATGGATTCCAGTCCTAGAACCTGGATCCAAAAAGGCAGGCAAGGACAAACTCTGTTTTAATTCCTATACAGATGATCCTTATAAAAATACATTCTCATAAAATAGTTCCAATACCTCAAATGCATACCCCCCATTCTCCAATCCAAACAACATATAATTAAGCCATCTGATCTTCAGATGCATCTTTTTCAGAAACAATGAAGAAATAAGCAGATTTCTTCTAGAGCCGTAGGTTTTAACTACTGTATCACGTACAGGGAACAAAGAGAAGAGCCTGGACGGGATGCAGAAACCATGAAGAAAAATTATTAAAGATTTAGGAAAAAGAAAAATCAATCAAGGGAGATACACAAACCTGATTAGGAAAGAAAAGATTGTATGCTCCTATATATAAATATATATATAGGCATGTTAACGGGTGGCTGGTTCTTCTAAGATTAAAGAAAATAACCTAAGGTTAAATATCCTTTTGCGTTCCTCTGCTACTATCTACAAAACTGGAAACCTGTTTGCCATGGCTCCAAGCAAAGAGCTGATATAAGAATATTTTTGCAGCTGAATTCTCTCTTTTTCCACCAGCTCCTGAAGTCATGAGACAAATTCACTTCCCAGAAACTGATTGAGTACAGGGGATTTTTCCAAGTCTCTTTTCTGACCCAGATTTGCGTCTTTGTGCTTTCTGAACAGATGGATAAGATGATCATTCTTTAAAGATCCCAACTTAAATGAAAATGTGTTTAGTGGTTCCAGTGCAGGGAAATACAGTAAGCCATTAAACCATGACAAATCTGACACACACAACAACTTCAGGGAAAAGAGGCCAAAAAAATGGAATGTCTCCCTTACCAAAGCAGAAACTGAATCCAAGTGATTAAAAAAAGCAGCAAGGGAGATAAGAAAATAGCCATGCTTCCCCTCTGGGCTCACACCACAGCCTACTGCAGCAGCATTGTAGCATGCTCCTACTAACCACCCCCACCCCAACCCTGTCCACCAGCATTACCAAAATCAGCACAGAAACACGAAGCTCCCTATTAAAGAGATAGCAAAGCTCCCTGGAAAAGGTAATGAGACACGTTCTGCTAACTACTTGCCCACAATTCACAAATGAATATGGCCAGGCTCAGCTAAAGCAAAAAAAAAAAGAACCAAGACAACAAAACCCTACTGAATTGTGATTTATAGTAAATCTCTGACATTTTTATGGTTCTCAAACCAATAATGCAAGAAGAAACAGCAGACAGTGAGCTCTTGGCACTGGTATTGACTTCAAGGTCAGTGGAGCACAGAAACCCATTGGTTACTGATAAAATAGCCTCTCCTCCACCCAGCTGCTTCTGGTTTTTAGCAGAGAACTTCTTGGAAACCTGCAGGTGTTTGATATTTTGTGGTACTTAGCTCCCCTACTGCACTTGATAGAATAATTACTTTGTTTAAACTTTTCAATCAACAGAATTACTTCTTCCCTTGAGCCTGGAATAGCCTTATTTAGTATCAAGACTAAAGAAAGGAGGTTAACAGTCTTTAGTTATTCACATCTATGCAGAAGTCTTTTATTCTTGAATCAAAAATGGTATTTCTATTATTATTCTTTTAACTCGTACATAAGGGTAACATGATTGTGTCTGTAAGTAAGTGCCAGACTGAATTTAATCATGCTATTTATTTGCTTTAAATTATCCTGTATTCATTTTTTCTGTACTCTTAGGCATCGATAAAGTGGTTCTTACTATTACAGTAAATTAAATGCACTTTAAAAGATTATCTTTTACATTTGTCATAACAAGAATTTACATCGATGTTTTTCTCTCTTTAAGTGAGTATAAAGAACTCGTATACATTTTCTAATTTATTGTGTACTATTTATTACATGAAGAACGATTTCTTAACTAATCACAACTCATTAAAATTGCAAATTATTCCCAATAACCCACAGTAAAAGACCTCTTGTATCAGGAACAGGAAAACAATCCAAAGATTTTTAGTGAGGAAGCATAACTCCTTTTCCACTGCTTTTCCTGGGTGAAATTAAGTATTTCAAAATGCAAAAACTCTATGGGAAGCAACAAGCCTTCAGAGGCAGGGAGAAAATGAGCAGAAACAAGCTCCAGGAAGGACAGAGGATGGATGTGAACGGTACACCTTTGAGCAGAGGGGGAAAAAGGAGGTGGGATGCTGCGCGCAGGGGAAGAACCTCCCTTCCACCTGCATCCCTCTCTCTGTGGATTAGTCCTGCTTGTCCCTCGCTGGCAGCCGTGAGCGAAAGGGGTGCTGGGGCTTTTACGGCTGCCCTTTCGCAGCCCCGTGTCGCACTGCCTAGTGGCTACCACGTAATTATTGTATTTCCTGAAGCAGGCAGTCCCCTAACATATGAACCGCACAAGAGCGTTCTTCATACAGATCTACAGAAAGAGCCATTTAAATCTTAGTTGTTAAATACTGCATTCAGCCTGCCAGTTACTTGACTTTTTTTGCTTCAGATATGTGGCGTTTTCCACATGTTTAATGCTGAAGCAGACATTTGTTTGGACTATACGCCTCTGTGTACTTTTTTAATGTAATAAAATTGACAGATGACTTCTTTTTGCAACAGGTTTGGTAGAAGAAAATGTTTTTTTTCTTGATGGCTGTTTAGACAGCAGTCTTAAAAAATGACTAGTCACTAAAATTCCTCATGCTCATTTCATATTGTGTTGATTCATATTAAATTCATGACAACAAAAAAGCAACTTGAGGCACTTTTGGAAATGACCACTCTTTAGTGCTTCTCTCCTCCAGGCTCGATAGGCCCAGAGTCCATAAAGCTGCCTGCTGTCTTGTGTCATGAAAAGAAACAGCTTTGCCTGGGAATGCCATTACTGTGTAATGAGGCATGCAGCAAAATATACCTTCAGCAGCCACTTGATGAAGGCTTGCTGACACACCAGACCAGACAGAAATGTTTTTTTGTGTGTTCTTCCTTATTTTGTCCATCAATCACATCATTAGTCAAAGCAGACAGCCCTGTCAGCTGGGCACAGATGCAGACTGGCAGGCGATCAGTGGACAGGTGTTAGAGCTCTCCCAAAACAAGATCTCAAAATGAGAAAAGGAGTGAAGACCTTGTTCCAAGGGCTGGAATGTCAATATATTTAAAAAAAAATAAAAAAAATACCCACCCCACCCCCAGCATCCATGAGGGGAAAAGTTCAGAAGGGATGCTCAGAGCCACTACACAGAGACTTCGAGAAAAGTTAAAAGGAGCTGCCACTTTGCATTACATTTTCATTTCTGCCTGTATTAGCTGGTGTCGGTGGATAACAGCGATGTCCAGCATTCACTGTTCTGAATAGAGTCTAAAGGACATTATGTAAACAGTATTGTACTTCAGTTTCATTAGGAAAATCCTCCATGGCACATGGATTTATTTGTCCGAGGCTTCTGTCATTAAGCTGAGACACTAATACCCACAACAAGCATATATACTTTCAGTTTGACGTGCAAAATGGCAGAGGGCTACACGAGGGATCTCATTTTCATTATAAGAACCAAAAACATAAACACAGCGAGATACATCCAAAGTGCCCCTGGTCACAGGGAGTGCTAATCACGCAGAGGCAAACCCTACACCTCCCAAGTCCTTATGCAGGCAAACCTCCCACCAACTTCATCCCGGGCTGTCCTCCGCCAGCTTCTGGTACGACAGCCTGCTGACATTTCACAATGCCGCATGTGGCACGTGCACGCGGCTGCCATGATAGCAGGGGAGCCTCGGCGTGCTCGGGGGGCTTGCAGCTCTCTTTGGGTACGATGGCCGGGGGGTGAACCTGCTCCTCAGACCCAGACATGCTTCGCTAAGCGATTTGAACAGCATCTTCTTCCTCAGATCTCTCAGCTGTCAATTTTATTTCTGTAAACTGGAGCTAGCACTCTCTCACAACATTTTTGTATGGGTACTTTAAAGCAAAGGGTGTTTCATTTCCTTCCCATCCTCTCAAGCTAGGTTTTTGTCTGCAGTCACACTTTGAATTCTAGAAGGTTTTTAATAATGAGTCTGGCTAATATTGTTTCTGAACAGCTTTGCATGCATCGTGTGCTCTTTTTGAGTAATATTAGATAATTCTTCAGCTCCTTGTCACCAGCCACATGATAAATCTCCAGCAGAATCTCATTGTTCTGAGTCAAGTCCTTCTCCCAAACCTGGGCAGAAGGGTGCTCTTGTGAGGTCCAAAACAAAATTCTGGAAATACAATTTTATCTATAATGTGCTTCTCTCAATCTTGTTATGGCTGAGTTGGCCAAACTGAATAAAAAGACCTTTTTATTAATCCCATCTGAACCCAGCTTCACAAAAAAGCAAGCAGCAAATCCACCACTAAGATGAGTGGGAGAGAACGACTCTTTGGGAAGAAAACTGTCAAGCAAAAAGTGCCATCAGGACCATATAAAAAGGACAAGGGTGGTCACAATAAAAGTGTAAGAACTGAACAGCCCAGGCAGGGATACCACCTCTAACTGCAGTTGGGTTTAGTCTTATTTTAGCAAGAAACAAGCCCCTGGAGTGCAGTGATTTAACAAAAAAATCAATTAGTGCTAATTCCCAGGCAAGTGGAACCAACTAAAGAGCTAACCAGCTTCTCACTGACAGAAACAAGTTTGCCAAAACCATGTCACTTTTCAATTAAAAAAAATACAACTGATAAACTAGAAAACTTCCCCTTTAGAAACAGAGGTAAAGTGGTTTGGGGAAAGGGACAGCAAGTCAATTGAACAGGAGACATGTACAATCTGCGGCTGGAAAGCTGCAGTGATAATTAAGGTCTCTGGGTAGGGTCACAGGTTTTGCTTCAACTTTTGCTTCCTGCCCATTGCAGCTCTCTTTAAAATCCTGCAATTACTTGAGGCTTTCCTATTGCCTGCAGGTCTTCACTGTCCCCTTTCACACTTTGCCCCTTTGCTCATATTTACACTCCGCTTGCTCTGCTTTATTTCACCCCCCACTAACCCATTATCCTCCCTTACCTCTTCCTCTGGGCTTTATTCCTCCTTCTTCCCATCTTTAACCACCCCAACCAAACTCCAGTTTCTTGGCATTAGTACCTGAAAAACAGGTTTTAATTAAAGTGAAGAACCCCCAAACATACATATCTCACATTTAAATGCACTGATCTACTACAAATAACGTAGGGAGCATGCCCTCTCCATCTCCGTCCAATGACCATGGGTTTCCACATGCTGCCAGCATACTGACCTGTGTGAAGTCCTCAGGCCCATCGGTTCCCGGGTCATTGGGAGCACTCGAGGCACTGCTGTTCAACCACAACTCGGTCCTGAGAGCAGAGCCAGGAGGAGATCAAACGCGGTTTCACACTCGCTCTCCCCGTGCCCACCCATATCTCCTCTGCCCCTTCGCATGTCTCGTTGACAGGGTGTGTGTTGCGTCTCTCCACAACACCCTGCTTATGGCGATGAAGGCATTGCCCATCTCCTGCAGGGTTTGGGGAAGCCAGGGCCAGCCCCTCACCCCTCTGCTGAGCAGGGGAACTCCCAGGTTTACCATCATCCTAGCAGCCCACCAGCGGCAGGGCAAGCTCAAAGCCTGTTCTGCAGCAGGCTCCAGAGTCAGTCTGCATCCCGGCTGGCATCAAGGAGATTTACTTCCAAACATGAGGATTACACATGAATCTCAATTCTTACAGAAAAGCAGAGTTTCTTTGTATGCTAGTGGACCTCCTTGGATCCCAGCGCTGTGGTAGGCAAGAGCTGAAGTGGTTTGTACGCTGCTGATGGGTTCTGGGGAGTGAGCTCAGTGAACTGTGCTAGCTGACTTCTCCCGGTGCAAGCCAGAGCACGACAATACATGCAGCTCCATGTTTTACACAGCAGGATTGCTCTGAAAAGAGAAGGTTCCTGATGAAATATCGAGGTAACCTGGATTTTAACTTGTGTCATCGCTGTCTTTGGTCACTTATTTTAGAAAGTATTTTGAAAAAAGGGGGGGATGGGACAGACAGACAAAAAAGGTCCATTCCAATTCAATAAATAAGAGGCTGGAGGGAGGGTGGAGGGAGGAGGAAAGGAAGAGAAATTAGGATCACTGAAAGGTCAGGTGCCTTTATACAGCACAAGGGAAAAGGAGCAGGCTTTCAGATCTTTCCAAGAGCTGACCTTTCTAAAGATGTGCTCAGCATGAAGGGGGTAATACCTGATACAGAGCCACACGTCTACCTTTAAATAAGAATTAAAGCCAGATATGTCTCTGGAGATACCATTAATCTAACGAGCCTTTAGAGGTCACTGTTGTGCCAAACAGACCCGGGTGGGATGCATTTATCTGGTAAAACAAAATAGTGGTGTTTAAAGGAGCATTAGTCCACCAAACTTCTACGCTTTATTAATAAACTCTGCTAAACAGCCCTTTTCCTGGAGAATGGGGAGTAACAGCCATTAATAAATTAGCTTTGTTACCCAGCTTTTAACTGTGTTCACATTTGCTTCCAAAATCCTGGATGGCCCAGAAAAATCGGAGTGAAAAAAGTGAACGTGGCCCTTATGCCTACCTCTGCCGATGGCCAGGGGCTCCTGCTCCTATAGAAATGGTTAAGGTCAAGGACCTTGGTTCTCACAGGAATGGAAGGAAGAAAAATACCATATGAACTTGACTCAAACGCTTGGGGACTTGGGTTTTAAAACAGATTTCTTTTGCGATTCTGAATGAACTGTTTCTTCTCCAGTTGTGAAATGGAAATAATGTGAGGCTAGTTTGTGGCTGAATGGATGTTTTAGACTATAGATGCTCCTATGTGATGGCAGCAGGGATCACACAAGGACTTGGAGTGAATTCCTTACATAGTGGGTGAATTTGCTGAGATGACAAAGTTGTAGTTTCCAGGTTCACGCAACACAAACTTCAAGCAAGTCCTCATTGGGTTATAACCCTTGGTGGCTTCAGCTTGTCAGTTCTTCCAAACTTCATGAGGAGCCCAGGCGCCGCTGTGAGAAGGCACCAAGTGAAGTTAGTCTGCCAAAAGAACATGAGAAGAAAAGCAGGGTCCACTCAAACAGTGCATCTTTCCTGCTATATTTGTGCTCCAGTGGCAGCATGCAAAAATCATATGACATATCGCCTTGTTTCTGCAGTCTGGATCCTGTCTCTGCAGCATTGTCATCGATCTCTTGCTCTACATTAGGCTCCTAGGCAGCCCATTGGGGCTGATTTGTCAATAATTTCAAAGGTTATTCAAACGTTCAAGCTTTATTGTGATTCTTAATGGATCATCTCCATAGAGCAGTTTAGAAGTGTGGGAGAAGGAAGGTTATGCAGCAATGGGGAAGAGAGTACCAGGCTGGTGAAAGTGCTGCTGTAACATCACATGCTACCACCACTACACCTTCCATACCAAAGCCACCGTGCTAGATCCACATAAGTTAGATGCATCAATACTTTCAAGGAAGGCACCAATAGTTATGATTCAGGGAGAGGGAGAACACAGAATTAGTAAGAAACAACGACGCAAGCAGAAAGGCACCACCAATGCCATACTGGAACTCAAGCCTGTTGGGTTGTTAGTAGTCTTACAAACTGGAGGACAGAGCTTGCCATTCTCAAACCTGCCTGATAAATGAAAAGCATGAGATTCAGGAAAAAAAACACCCACAACTTAGCATGAACTTACCAATGCCTTTCTTGAAGAGCAGAACTAATGTTCATGACAAATAGCAAACTCCTGGCTTCAAGAGCCTCATCTTTTAAAAGCACAAAGAAATACTTAACGTCTCCCTCCCACCCCCAGACTAAAAATGCTACAGAAATTTGACCTAATTATTGTGCCAACTCATGTTTGAAGCCAGAATAACCTCACTGAAGCTAATGAAATTAAGTCAACATAAATGAAAGGTGGGTGTGGCCCACTGGGACCCAAACTATCAAATGAAAAGCATTTGGTACAAAGACAAACTACACACAGTCGGGAGGGGAAGGAGGAAAGTGCAGGGCAGAGCCCGGCTGTGTTTGGGAAGCAGGAGCAAGGTAAAGTGTCAATTCCCTGTCTACCCAAGTCCCTTCAAAGTGGGAGATCTGCCATAGCTCCTGGCCACACTAAAGGCAATGACAAAACTCTCACTGAATTTATCAGACCCGTTGTTTCATCTAAAGTGTCAGCCTCCTTTTTTTAAGTGGTCTTAAGCTAGAATATTTCACCATTTGAGAGCTGCCAGATATAACAGTTATGTTGGGAGGAAGTGCAGATTTTATCTAAACCATACAATTACCATTAGGAAATATATTTTTTAAGTCTATCTAGATCTGTAGAGGACACCCAACGCACCTGTCAACCAGATAGGCTATATGTCAGTCATCACAGAATATCAAGTAGATTTCAATCAAATTAGTCTTTAAAAAGTAAGAATTTCTATACTAGAACCACTGGAAAGAGCTATATGATTAGCGCATAGAAGTACACCTATTTTACTATATCACATTTTATTAAATCATATGTTCACAATAATGGTTTTACAAGTCTAAATATCAGCTGTACACTAGGACACGGCTAATGTTCCCTCCCCAAATAAACAAATCCATTAATTTTCACATTCAAGATGGCAGCATCCCACTGCTCAGAAAAATTTTAATATGCGAGAGCAGCAAGACAATATATATTACAGTAACTATGCTAATAAAGGCTTCAACTTTGCACTTCTTACTGCATGTATCCCTTAACCATGAATGGCTTTCACCATTCCTTGGGTGCAGACTACTCATGTGAGTAAACATATCAGGTAAACAGGAACGGTTATAGGCACAGCTTAAAGTTACAGATTATATACACCATAATACAAAACTGCTCTTGTGTATTTTGCTGTGGAATACTCTTGCTTTTTATACTTTTGCCTCAGTAGTGCTAGGAGAAAAACTCCTCTCATCTGTAAAAATCTGAGATGCAGGAAATGCCTTGTCCTAAGCCATGATGGAAACCTGAACTCTCAAATGTATTCATGAACCAAAGTGTGAGAAAAAGGAAAAATAACCCAGCAGAAAACAAATTAACTATTCATTTTGAAGCACTTAAATTCTGTTTTAATTAGTTTAGGTTTCTAAAGGAAATCCTTTTAATGTAAACTACAGACATACAGGTTATCATTCAGCAAAATTTCAGAAGATTTCCTCCAATATTTCTGAGACAAATAAATTTAAATTAACTTTTATCTATAAACAGGCTATTTTTGATGAATTAGCATTTTCTGATGAAAAACATTTCATCAGCAAACACCGAACCAGCTCTACAAATTAATTGCTACTTCACAACATGAAGAAATTTGTGATAGATCTTTCCTTTGTCATTAGAACAAATCAGTGAGATTGAGCTTGATTTGAAATGCATGCTGTAAAAGTACAAATAATAATAACATTTATAGGAACCAACTTTACATCTCAAAGGTTTTTTTAATATTACTTTTCTCCTTCCAAGCAGAAGCAGAAAGATTAAAACAATCCTAAAAATGCCATAAACCCCAACTATTCTTTAATTACGTTCCTTAGCAAGAGCCACAAATCAGGGACAGCTGCCTGAATTTTTATGCCATTCCTTCTGGAAGATATAACTTCCAAAACTGATTTCTGGATTGAGTAATCAGTAATGGATATTTTTGGAAGAAAAGTCTTGGATCAAAAATTTGCAATGACACCAAACACTGCTAGGTCCCTATTGCAGACACCAAAGCAAGTTCTCCATCCTATCTAGGAGCTTTTGTGATTCCTCTAGTCCAGAAGTACTGAATTTTTATCAAAACAACTTAGCACAGCCCATTTACTTACTAATGTCAATACTGCTTTTTACCTCACTTTGTTCTTCTAATTTACAGAGACAATTATAGTCAGGGTAGTTGTACTTGGACTTTTAAGGGTTTTTAAAACACTGGGACAGCAAAGTGAGATCTATTACAGTGGTGGGAAGATAGTATGAGTTACAGCACAATTACCACCATTTCTAGCAGCATTGTCATGTAGTTACAATGTAGCTTACATTAGGTAAAACGGCTCAAACACCGAATAGAACAATGTACTGCCTATAAATCTCCACACATCTTCCATTATTAGGAAAACTTCTTAAAATTCATACTTGATAAAGTAATAAACTTGCTTGATGTATAAGACCCCACACACCAACTGCTGAAATACAATGAGGGTTGTTAAAAGAATAAACCTGTTGAATAAATCTGCTATGTAAAAATTTATCTCAATGTTATATATAATGAAACCCTTCTTAAACAAAAACCTGATAAAACAATAAACCTGTTCAAAGATTAAATTTGCTGCACTCTAGGGCTATACTTCTCCGCTGTATTTGGAGCTGCCAGACAACTTTCAACCTGTTTAATTTCAGCAGTCCTGTTTTTACACCATTTTTTTGCTATTCTGTTTCAGTCACCCCGTACTTGTAAAATCTAGGGAGAGTCCTACAGTCTGAGTGCAATTCGCTCTAACGTTTCTGCCAATGAAAGTTAACAGATTAACTTTTTCATTTTTTCATGCTTCCATTTTTCTTGATACAAATGCATCTCTAGGCATGAGTAACAGTCACCCATTAGCTCGTTATAAAGGCAAGGAAGAGAGTGGAAATGGAGAGAGATCTATGATGCAGAAACACTGGAGAGTGCCTAGAGCAAATGTTCATCCCACCCTGGACTGCTGAGAGAGTATCTGCACAATCTGTCCCCGTTAGTAATGATGTCCCGAAGGAATAAGACAATGTGAAGAGGATTTTAGTATTTTGAAGAGGCGCCCACCACTCTGCAGCATTAGCCAGTAAGACTGGCTCTTACTCATGAGATTCATGGTCTATTTGTTTGAACAAAAGCTCACGGGTCTTGGCCCCGACTCCAGAAAACAACATTGTAGGCAGGCTAGGAGCTTTGCTAAAAAAATTTTCAAGAGAACACCCATGACTATATCAAGCATCTGGAGTGTTCTTTAATAGTGAGTAATGATATTTCTTTTGTCAGGCAGCTGGCACCTTCTGCCTCCTGACACCCTCTAACATCACTCTTACTTTGAAGGCCTTCGTTAGCTCCCAGCACCCCTCCCACCACTCTCCAACTTTCTCTCTACCTCCTCACTCACCTTCTGAGAAATGCAAGTGAACCGCTGCCACCCAGGACCTGCCATCATCCAGAAGATGGTTTCACCTTGCAAGGGCTGGTTTTGCACTAAGCAAACCCCTTTGAGCTAAGCATGGAAAGAGAGTTAGAACAGAGTTAAATATCCATGGGTTATTTAATTCTCTCCTATAGCTAACACATAAAGATGCTGAGAGCTGTCAGGCACCTCTCAGGTGGTGTAGCCTTTCAAGGGCAGGCACCAAAGCAATTTCCTCTAGCTGCTGTTGGCTAGGAGGGGCAGTAACCTCCCTGGCCAGCTGAGCCCTGCCCTCCTCTCTGCCAAGGGCAGAGCATCTTCCACCTCGGGTACCAGGACAGCCAAACCTCTCCTGGGTCAGCAGGGTGACTGCTCACCCTCTGCCAGGTGGGGATGGGGACATTATTCCACTGCAAGGATGAGGCTATCCTGGCAAACCTTAAAAAATCTTTTAACTTGATGAATTTTTTAGCAATATCCCAGTTAGAGGTGCTGTGATTGGGGAGGAAAAAAGGCTTAAGTAACATCTCACCTTTGCCCTACCTTCCCTATAAGCATTTTTTAACAGGAGTCAACCTCAGTCTCAGGGTTTCAAATGCCAGACATGCATCTGCCCTGATGGCACAGTGGGCTTCTGCTGAGCCCGGTTCATGTCTCCCAGGTGAGACCTGGGGGAGCTGAGGACACTTGCACCTGTGCTTCCTGTACTGATGGTCAGCTAAGGAGGAAAACACTGACAGCTGGGCATTAAACTCACTGAACGTGTGCAATGGAGGTGCAGATAGAAAAGAACTGTTCAAAAACTGGCATGAAATGCTGCCAGTAATATTCAGGATTCATCATTTTATTTTGGCAGGGATTTGTTTCACCGTAGGAAAGTACTTCCAGAGTCATCTTCCACTGAAAAATGTGAGATACTTCCAGAAACTGCAGTGAGCAAATCAATTAATCCTCTCTCAACTCCTTACAAGGGACTGTAACGAAAGGCCTAATTCCTAGAGACAAGGTCACTCCCCAGGAGCAGTTGGGCTGGCAGAAAACCCTGAAGTATAGAGGAGGCATGTTCGATGCTGTCTTTACTCAAACTCTGAGCCAGCAAAGCTCCTTACAAGAACTGATCAAAAATTGCATGTTAGAGGAGCTACAGGGGCTGCTTTCACCATTTGCAGGCACCAGACTCCTGTATCTGAGTGGAGTTAAATGTCCAATACCTGCCCTTCCATCCTTTCATGGTGAAGTTCAGAGTCGATCTAATCAGTTCCTGACTTTTATTTTAAAAATCCCCCTTGAACAGGACAGAGGACTTTTGTCACAAGCAACACTGGAACACACAGGGCCACCGCAGCTCCTAGCTGGTGGGGTTTGGTCACCGGTGGGGATGCAGAAAGGAGGATGTCTGGGAGGTCTCTCCAAGGCGATGCATTGGCCATGCGGGACCCGCTCTGCAGGTCAGCCAGCGATCAACCCTCTACTCCACTAAACAAGGAGCCTTCTAACTGCCTGTTGTTGTTATGAATGGACTGCCCAACCAGCCTCTTCCTTTCAAATAATACAGAAATAGTACCCACGAAAGGGCCTGTCCGAATAATCAGTCACGAGCTCACTGTGGGCAGGACCAAGTTTGAAAACTTCAGCCTTGTGAGCATTAGGAGCATGAGGATAAATCCAGTGTGTCTGTGGTAAGAAACAATCAAGGTAAAGCTGTCAGATACTAAAAACCATAGCTTAAAAGATGTAGAAATTACGTCGTGCTCATTGACACTTGACTAAAAAGACAACTCTGATGACAGTAAAAGAGCAAATAAAAGGATGCAGGAAGATGCTACTAGTGATGTGATATATTTCACATTTTGTTCTCTAACAATCCCCTTAGTGCTAATGAGACATAAACGTTAAAACGTAACATTAAAATTATCAAGAGCAATTAACAATAATAATATCTGTGGGTCTCCATAGCAATTAGGAAATGAATCAGGTTGTTGCACCGATGCGCAGGACTCCTTTCCCTCGTCCTCCTTTTCCTCCCCTCCACATCCCAAACCGCATGCAGGGACACACACACCAGCACACACACAGACGCTATGCCTTCAGCAGCTCCTCGCAGGCCTGCCTGCTTGCCGCGCACCTAATGCTTGTTTGGGGTTTTTCTTTTTCCCCTTTCCAAACAGTGGCTGGACTCAGCTCAGGCACAGTGATCTGTAATCTAGCAGCCATTTTTCTGAACATAAGCAGCTTGCATTTAAAACTCTCCTGCTCATCTGTCTTCATTTGAAGACTGGGTTAAAAAATAAAATTAATGATTGCTATCAGAGAGAAGATGAGCAGCATCACCAGTGAAAAGTAGCACTGCCACATTTTACCAAGGCTAACATTTTTCACTGGCTGGAAATGGCTGGATATACTTGTAAACATTATTAAAAATAATAACTTAATGTTTCCTTCCTGTGACTAGCTAGCATTAGCAAGGTATTTTCAATTAGCATTTCCTCCAAGCAATGTAGGTCTTTTACTTCATTTTATTTAAAAAGGGATTTGTTTTCTAATTTTTTTACTTCTGCTGTTGTCAATAATAGAATTCAGTGGAATGGCTGCGGCTTTTTCCTCCCATCACTTACAGTTTGTAAGCTACTGAAAGGGAATGTATGCGTTTGATTTTATTTGCTTTAGCATAGCTGTCCAATGAAAGAAAAAGACATAAGTATGCATTTCAATCTACTGTATAATATTATGCGAAGCTTTAAAATACAAGTAAATAGCATCACGCACTTAAATCAAGTCATTTTATTTTTAGGGAAAATAAACAAATAATAAAATGATAAAATAATATAGATGCCTTTACATTTCTTTTTTAAAAAAAATATGCATTATGAGTAAAAACACTCTAAAATCCTTCATCCAACATTTAACATTCCTATATAGCGGAGATTGTTGCATTTCCAGTTCTAACAAGCCTCCTCTTAATGGACTAATCTTACTTCATTACAAAAACACTATACATATATGTTTTTGAATGCTAAATAGGCAAATATTATTGCAAATGCAAAGTTGTATCATGGGTTTGGCAGCCTCAAGGTGATAATTTCTTTCAAGTTCAACACAAAGTTGCTGATATTTCAGTTGATTGCATTGGGCAATTCTCCATTCATTTAATCAGATTAAGATATAAACTTGCATATTCAACATCAATTTTACATGCTCTAATCCTATAATGTATAAAAGGTTGCAGTGCAATACAACAAGCTCCAAAAACTACTGTATCTATTGGTAAGCTTTTAAGTAACACATCCATACACACACAGAGATTCAACTAGCGTAACCAATTATCTGCTTGTATTGATAGAAAACAACTTTTGAATAGAAAAATGCATCAATTCCTCATTTGGAAGTAAAGATGCATGCTCTATATATAACATATTCATCAATTCCAGAGAAAAATAATTGATTTTCTCTTCTATTCATACATCTGCTAATTAAAAATTTACTTTTTAAGTACAGCGTGAAACCTTCAATGTCCTTAAATATTTCATATACCTCTAATAGTAAAACTCAGTGACCCATGCAGTACTTTGCAACCGCTTTTAAGATAGGTCCTGATTCGGAAAGCCCTGAAGTGCTGACATTTCATTGACTAGTCACAATTTCTAATATGCTAGTAACAAAACAACCCTGGAATATAAGAATCATAAACTCAATGTATCAATCCATCATTCAGAATTGCTTCATAAAAGAATTATTAATGCCTCAGTCACCTACATGTGAAGGTAACACCAAACCACCTTTTATATAGCTAGAACCGGCATGAGAAGTCAAAGGGTGTTTAACCATGATTAAATGTATTATTTCATGCAATAGCAATCTCTTCCCAGGAAACAAAAGCTTGGTATGCCACCATAATTAGACAAATGTTGTTAGTCACAAAATGAATGTCTAAACACAAGCTAAAATTAACTCAGCGCAACATCCTAAATCCATAGTTATTCCATGGAAATGGAATTATTGGCATATTAAACTTTCACATTTACTACACACAACAAATATCAACCTTCCTCTTGCAATCCCAGAAAGAAAATCTATTGCACCAATGCTGAGGTCCATTTAAAGTGCATATGTACGTAAAGGATTGGGCCCTAAATCTGTATAGACATTTACTTTTATATGCAGATAATGTGTTATATGGAGCCAATACAATGAAGTCTTAAAGTGAGACAGAGCATAATAAAAATGGCACAATAAGAAGAGAAGTATATCAGCATGTGAAGTATTCCATTTGCAAATGCACTCTTTAGTTGTTGCATCAGAATTTAATATAATTTGGGGGTGAAATTAAGGTTGTTTAGCAGCAAGACTGCTCCTGAGCTTTGCAACGAATGTATCACATTGCAGACGGTGGGCTGGACTTGGTCAGGAGTCAGTCAGACTCTGACTCCTCTGAGCTCTGAGTTTTTACCCCTTTTGGAGTTAGTCCTGTTGGAGATACATTTCTGTAGTTGTAACAGCAAACAAACAAGTTTTTGTTTGGAAATATGTTTAAAATATATGTCTGTGTATGTACTGTGCATGCACACATTTGTTTCCACACTTGCTATAGAGAGGAAACCATTTTATGGCAAGTATCCAACTCTTCACATTATTTCTCTGGCAAACGCTAAAATGTCTGTCAACATCATGTAAACAGGCTGGCAGGGAATTTTGAAGAAAGAAAATGAAAGCTGCCATTTATTCTGTGCATGACACCATTTAAACATTTTTCAAAACATTAAATGTTGAATTGCCATTTAAAATTTTGAATCATTCATCACCATGACATAAGGTGGCATGCACGTCCTTATAAATTCAAACAGATCAATCCCAGAATGACCTACTAAAAAGCAATCAAGAACCTCAAAGCATGTGCAGGTGCTATAAACTATGGCAGATAGCACAGGGATAAGATGACACTAAGCAACACATCTGGTCTCGGTCTTCTACACAGAGATAGTCAAATGTGGTTTAATTTTGCAGAAGTTCAGTACATGTTGTTACAAGTGATTGTATTTGCTCAGATTGGCTCCGGGGTTTAATCAAGAAACCTTTTCCCTCTGAGGACCTGTTTGCAGCCTCATGCGGCTTTGCAGGTTAGCTGCTGTGGAGCAGCCCCATCTGAGAAGAGCCATCAGAAACGCTGCAAAGCATCCGATGGATACGCTGCTTGCCCGAGGCAAACCGCCCAAGCAGCAGCTCGGCCAGGGTGTCCGGGAGAGGCATTCCTCCTGCTCCAGTGCGCCTGCCCTGCCCTCGACCCTGGGGACCCAACGGCACACGGGTCCTGGGCTGATTTCACCCCAACACGCATGATTCCTGAAGTTTTGGTGAGAACTTCAGCAAGGAATAATATCATTTAAACATTCCTGTGAATACATCCTGCTGATCCCAGTGATTTGTTGGGCACCTCACTGTTTGTTGTGTGACAAGTTGGACTTTGGACAAGGTCAGCTCTTGAATCTTGATTATGTTTTTTTCCCCTTGAGCCAGAAGACATTGATTTGTACATCTAGTTTACCTTGTTTTCTTAGCCATTTGTGACACAGTACAACAGTTCCCATCGAAAAAAGTGTCATGTAAATAAATTACAACTTAGGACGTATACATTAAATAATTTTATAAATGAACTTTAAAAATGAAGGAATAAAAAATGCCAGTCCCAACTTCTATGGCTGCAGTGATTATTCTGATCATGTTGTCATGTGTAATGAAGCACAGTCCCATCATTAATCAAAAGAACCAATCAGATAACTAATTTAGGCAATATTCTTTACCACAGGACATGTCGGTCAGTAAAAATGCATTAAAATAGCAAAAGATCAATAGTAGACACTGGGGACTGTGTTTACAAACCAGTCTTAAACTTTAGGGTATTATATTCTCAGTCATACTGGCCATCTGATTTCTTTAAAGATAAAATAACATATAAGATAAATGCTGAGATTTTATTTTCAGTTAATAACGTGCATTAGAGGCTGTCTGCTACAAATGTAGGAATTGCTGTGTTATTTAATGATTTCCACAAAAGTGTGTTTAGCTACTTTCTAAATACACTCTAACTAGACTGGAGTGACACTGCACAGGAAAGAGTTGGCAGGTTCAGGATTTACCGATGTGTGCCTTCGATACCTTACGTGGAAGCCCACATCAAACACTATACCTGGCAAACACTATTTATGTTCTGCCTTGGGCAGCCTTGTGTTTTACACAGTCAATACCTTTATTTAAATGGAGACTGAAAGGACTTTGTTGCAAGCAGAGGCATACTTTTTCTAACTTGGATTCTTTTTTCTTTTTTTTTCCTTTTCTTAAAAATGAGATTTTTTGCAAATTATTCCAGTAATAAGAAACTGCATTTCAGATGTCAGACATCTCCACTGGATTCAATCCCTTCAAGATGGCAAAAGGAAAAGTAGAACAGAGCCTTAGAATAGCTGTGGCCCAGGTAAAATCTGCTGCCCAGCTGTACCTGTAGCATCACCCCGCTGAACTCTGTCTGGAGACCGATTCCCCCGTGCCTGCGAAGATGTTCCCAGCTGCATTGCCAGCCTAGAGAGCCACTTAGTTGTTAATAATAGTGTAAAACCACAATGGAGTTATAAGCTCAATAAGTCCCAGCACTTAACCAAAACCATAACGAGCCACATATTCAACTTCCACACGCAACATGCATGAACAGAGGGAGTGCTAAAATACCGATGTGACATCTTCACAGAGAGGAACAGTATATTAGGCAGATGCAACATTTATACAATCTCTGTTTGGGAACACACATCTCATTTTCAGAAATACTCAGGAGCTTCCCATCCTGCTGTAAACAAAGCAGACCTGTAAACATCAGTGCAAAGTGGAAAGATACTTGGCACCTTCATCAAAAGTGGCATAGTCTGGCCGGCACAGTAACAGCTCACCTGAATTGCTAAAAGTTGTTTCTATCAGCCCAGTTTTGTAACAGCCTCTCAGACACTGTCCCATGACCACATGAGAAAGGAGAAATGGACGATTGAGTCATACTTTGTGATTTCCATGAAAAAAAAATCCTACAATTTGGAATAATGAACACCTTGAAAGAAAAACAAAACAAAACAACAAAAACCCAACAAAAAACCCCAACAAACTAAATGAAGTTATTCCAAAATATCAGAATATAATTTTCAAAGCAGCAGCAGGGCATGGCTACAGAGTCCAATACACATGAGGAATATCTGCAGACCGGCGGGGTTCTTATGCTTGCCACAAGCTGCGGCTTTGTGGCAGTCATATCTGCAGTTGCATATCTGGTCTTACTTAGTGGACTATTCTTACCTGAAATTGTTGAATTCCTGTTCAAATTACTTACACTTCTGGCCTCCACAATGTTCTATGTGCTGAGATTCTGTGATGTATAGCAAAAAACAAGGAAGTTTTTTTCTACAAGGAAGTTAAATTTTAAACCTGCTGCCTGATAGTTTCGTGCAACACCTCCTAGCTCTTGAACAACCATTCCCACCTCTCCTCTATTTTGCACATCTCCTCTGTCACATCTTCTCCTAGCCATCTCTTTTCTGAGCCAGAAAATGCTGATCTATTTAATTTGTCATCACCCTGGAAGCTATTCAGTGTCTTGTGAACTTCCTCAGCACCTTCTCTAGTTCAACGATAGAGCTAGTCCCTCCAAGGGACTCTGGTGGCCTATAAACATGGAAATATTGAGTATGTCACCAGAAAACAAAAAGTAATCACAAGGTGCCTGCTACTGGTGTGGGGACCAGACAACAGTAAGAAATGTTCCACCAAACACTTTAAGTAGTCTCATCGAGATTGGTTATAATGCTCTTGTGCTTAACAGTAAGCATATGCTTAAGCATTTTAAGATCTGACAGATTTGATAAATGAGCTGACAGAAGACTACTACTGTAGTCTAAAATACACCTAGTGGTATGTACTTTCAGAGGAGCAGGAAAGCATCCGAGATATTTGAGCTGCTAAAGACCCTTGCATTCTTCTGTTGTTTCAAGAAATTTTACGAGATGGTATTTGCTGATGTTTTTCTTAAAAATAGAGAATCTTATTTTATTGTACATAATTCAATTACTTCCTTCTATCCAATAAAATGAGCTCATTCAAATAAAATCAGAATTACTTCCCTCTTTTGGCTTGGGTACAGCATCTTTTGTACCCAGCTAAGCAATCTTCACAGTGCTTGGCAATAATCCTGCTTAGAAGGGCAGGATTTAGAACAGATGCAGACTTCTCCATGTCGGGGTGCTACCAAGTTCTCTGTTGATTAGTAGGGTGCATAATTGGGTATGACAGAATATAGATTTCTGGCAGAAAATCATTTCTAATGGGAGAAGCCACTTGCTGAGGACACCCACTTCAATTAAAGGCAGACTAAGCCTCTAAGTTAGGATGTTAACCCTGTGACTTCTCCCAGAACCACTATTTCTGCTTTTAGGAACCGGGAGTCAGTGTCTAGCTGTGCCATTAACAGAGAAACAACCATGAAGATAATGCATAAACTCAGAAGTGGAAACAAGGCTTCACCAGAAAATAGTTTGCTGAAGCTGTCTCGCATGTAGCAATAACCTTTGACCATAGAATACTATATAAATATTATGCAAACACTGTATACTCTGATATACGCTAACCTCCAGCTAAGTGGAAGATCTTAAAGACATTTAATTTGTAAACTAATCATCACTGTGGATGTAGGTACGCTCTTTGTACGCACAGTGTCAGCCCTTTGCGGGCCTTTACGCATATGGCCCTTGCATGGGCCTCCCAGTTTGAAATGGAAGGAGTGGGAAACCAAATTCTCCTGACTCATCACAGAAGTTCTGAGAAAACAAGCATCTGTTTAGAAACCATGATAGGATGCCTATTGCAAAGTCCACTGAAGTCACACAGAGCCTTTCTGTTGGCTTAAATTCTACCTGCTGTTCTGCTTAAAACTGACCTCAACACAACAAGTCTTTTGTGGTTTAAAACTTTCATCTGCTTATTTTTGATTAGACAGCGTGTTCACCTCACTCCGAAGCAAGCGAAAGGGTGAGGCAGCGTGTGTTGCAGACAGACACGGGGATACAAGGTTGCCGTGAACCAGATATGAGTCCCTGTTTTAGCATGTGGTTATCTCCTTGAAATCAGCAATAATCCTTATGTGCTTAACGTAAGGCATGTGCTCAAGTGCTTCATTTGATTAAAGCCTGACTGATTGGGCTAAAGCTTTTGATCTTGGCCTCTTCTTTTGAAAGAAAAAGAAAGAAAACAGAGATCAGTCCTAGACAATTATATTTACATCACCATGCATGCCACTGCCGCTACTTCACGGGAGCGACGAGCTTATCGGCAACGAGGGCTCCTCCTCGCCGAGCAGGTCTGCACAGATGGGTTCTGCATGTGGCGATGCAGACCCAGCGGCCGGGCGGCAGTGGTGGTCAGGCATCGCCGATTTCCCCGCAGCTGGTGGGAAGGGCACAGGGTCGCACTGCCGCTGCCGTGTGGAGCTTAGCACCAGGGTCGCTCCTGAGGACTCCACACCTGACCCAGGGCCTTGGGCTAGCGCCCAGGGCTTGGCACCACGCAGGCTCCTGGGAGGACGCCCGGGATCCCGTGCGAAACACAGCAGTGGGCGAAATGGCCAAGTGCGATGGCAAGGGACCTCGGCAGCACTTGCCGCTGCCAGCTCGCTCCTGTGCTACTGGAGTTTCCCAAAGGAGCCTCTCAGGAGCTGCCACCGGGTTTCCTGTGGCCCACGCGTTCCTCTCCGCCACTCCGTGTCTCCTGGATGTCAGGCATGCCCCATAGGGGTTACGGATGCGACTGGGACGCTGGGGAGGAGTGCAAGGACAAAGAGCTCTGCAACTTGTGTATTGCACGTTTACACAAAACTTCTGGGGGCTGCGGAGAGCGGCCTCCAGCATTTGCTCCCATAACTTCTGTGGTTCTGCAGCAACTTTTGCTTGCACAACAGGTTTCACTCTGAGTCTTTTGAAAAGTGCTGGACTATGATCACATGCAAGACTCGCATCTAAAATGTAGCCATTCATAGAGTAAAAAATGTCAGCTGCTTAACACTACACAGCAACAGTACAAACCAAGATGTGAAACATATCGAGCTGGAACTACAGGGGAATTTCAGGCATAAAATGTAATTGCTCGAACTGGAGTTTAGCCAGCACACCAGGATTCACACCCCTGTCTTGCAAAAATAATGCAATGAGGTGTGTGAACCGCAAATAATCATGACCTCAATTTTATGACTTACAGGCATCTTAGCGTGGTGTTTCCAGCAATAGTGTCTTCTCCCAGCACCATACTGGGACATTTGTTCTGTGTTGACTCAAAGAGGAGAATATTGCCCACTGATTTACCAGCACCACTACATGAAGTGCAATGGGTCTCTTTAGAGGTCCCTTACTCAAGTACTGATGCCTCACAGCTTGTGAGATTTAACAACATCACAGCATTAATTGGCATAACTGCAACTACAGCATGAAGACTCTGTACCTTCTAAAATGTTGGGGTTTTTTTAAGAGATTATTTTAACTAAAGCTTTTAATCGACAATGCCATATATTTTTTATTGTACTTTTGAATATGACAATAATAAACACAGATAATAATTAGTAGAGAGAATATGAAGAGTGATGCAGGGTACTATTTAATTCTTTATTACATCTACAGTTAAATTTGCGCCCTAAAAAAAAATGTAAAAAAAAAAAAAGATTAACTTACTGCCACAATTCCCTTCATATTAAAAAAGATTTTATGGTAGCACAGCTCAAACATTAGCCATCAAAATGTTTTCAGAAAAATTCACATCTGTTGAAAATGTTTCAGGGAAATATTTGCTTTCCTTGGAAAAAAAAAAAAAAAAAAGAAGTTGGGAAATTGAAGAATCAAAATATACCATGACAAAAAAAAACCCCCTTCTCTCAGAAAAGCTTTGGGAAACACATAATAGAGCAGAAGTTTTGGTCCTCTCAAGAGAAGACAGAGGTTCTCATTCCTTCCCCCAGTATATCCTACACTAACTTGTCCCATCAGAAAGCAACTGGAGGATACACCCAGGGTAGGAAATGCTGGCCCAGACCCTCAGGCTTTATTTGGGTCGAGGGCTGGCACGGTTCATTCAACACAAAGAGCTTCTGCAGTAGCATGGAATGTCATTACACTCTTATTTTGATATACTTTTTGGGGCTACATAAACCAAACAAGGCAGTTACAACTAAAGAAGCCTTTCAATTGTATTCTTTGGACAAATTTTGGTATCTAGCCAATACATTAAAATATGTATCTTTAAACACAACACAAATGTTGCAGCTCACTGACCTGTGAAACAGTGAGAATAGGAAGAACAGTGAGGATTAAACCACTTTAAATCCCTCCCGCTCTCACTCATACACAGTACTGGGAGAGAATACAAGCAGGTACGTTTACACCGAGCTCTGTCCTCATTTATAAAGTGACTCCATTACATGTACAGACTCCAGCACACTGGATAGTTATTTTTGATCTGTGCTGCATTTTAAAAACACCAGTTTTTAAAGTTAAAGGAATCTGATTAACTCCGTGTTACAACTGACAGAAAAGTGACAAGGTCCAGCAGAAACAGATGTTCCCTGCAAGTTGCTTCTTCCATCCCACGCATCTTTTAAGCAACATTCAAATTCCATTTGGCACTTCTCCCAATATTTTTTGCCCATCTTTAAGGCAATTGTAGGAAAATGTGACACTTATCTCACTGCTATAAATTTAATAGTAATATTAAAGACTATCACTCACATTAAATCTAAGAAAGTGAGACCACGATAATGTACATGGTTTTATGCTAATCCCTTACCAGTACTCTTGTGTGCTCTCTTTTGCTTGCATTAATACTCTGCTCAAGGTAGATTAGTCTGTGCAAACCTACCGTGCCTGCTGCACTCTGCTAGAGATTTTACCTCTGCATGTGGACCAGCACAGCCTTCAGCAACACCGTGCTGCAGTGAGCAGGTTCGAGCCTCAGAGACAGAAGGTACTTCTGTGGCAGGTGGAAATTGAGCCAGCGGTTCATCACTACACACCTAACAATCTGTATCAACGGGAAACACGAGTCACTGCAAACCAAAATGCAAGTCAGTTATGAGAGTATTAGCACAGAGAAGTGTTGGTGTATTGTGGAGGAACCCCAAATAATTGTTAGTGGTTCAGTATGGAAAAGAAAAAGAATTTAGATAGAAAGATCCCAACCATATCAGCATATCTGCTGAATGTGAAAAGCTTTAAAACAAAAGAGGGGAATGTATGTGTGTATATATTATACAGTTTAATAACTCTGCTCTAACTACAAATTAATTCAAATCTTGTACTTGCATTAAAAATGAACTCTATCTATTTTATGTTGATCATTAACTAAGAATATTTCACACTAGAGATTTGTCATATTAAGGAGAACTGAAACCACTTATATCAATTAATTGTATTATACATAATCTTCACATAGATTACCAAAAATAATTTAGATTCTATATTAAGGAAATATTAAATATGAATTCTGCAAGGAGTCATGACCCAAACTCCTGTCTAAATAATATTTTGGGATAGGGAAAGGAATGACAGAAAAGAAGTGTAAATGAAAAGCTGATTGTGAGAACTCTTCAGTGAAATTTCTCCACTGAAAAATGTGATGTAATACAACTTATATGTTTCATGCAACATGTCAGCATCCTTAGGGACAATGTCGCAGACATGGGATTGAGAAGGAGAGGCTACAGCCCAGTGGTACCAACAAGTGCATGAAATAGGAGGTCCTAAATCCAGCAGTATGAGAACCTGAAGCTGGTTCTCCTACATACCAGAAAGCCTTGTTTTGGAGTTTCCTCTCTCCATTCGTGCTTAAAAAAAATAATAAAAAAAAAATATCAGCTTTTAGTGTTGAATATTTAAAAAACCTTGGCAAGACATTGAAGCCATAGTATTTCTCAGTTATCCTCATTTTTCATGGATACGTTCATCCCACTAGCCTATGAAAACTGTTGAAAGAAACATGGAGTAAAAGAAAGCTGTTCTCTGCTAGAGAGTATTAGGTCAAGCAGTCCCAGAGGGGCATGAGGATCATACAGGTAAGAAACTTTTGAGTAGCTTCAGAAAAATACCTGCCAGTACAAATGCCAACCAGACAATCAATGCCAAAACTTTGTGAGTATTGCCCCAATTTTCTTCTCCATACAGTACCTGGCAATCACTTTAAAGCCACAGGAGGAAATTCTGCAACAGGAGGGGAGAGGACCACAGGGGCTAGATATCCCGAGGCATGCAGGAGGGGGTTAGAGACCATGAAGAGTCCAGAAAAAGCAGATCCAGAATGCCCTGTACCATTACCAGTGATTCTGCGGTGGGGCAGGTTCTTGGCATGGGAAAAGGAAATAAGTACTTATTTAATAATTTCTTACCTCTTCAATAAAGCCGACTTTGAACACAATTAACAGAAAAAGAGCCTAAATCAACTGGACACACGGTTCATTGTGAATTACTCATTCAGCAGCATCATTTAGATGATACAGACTTTTCCCAACCCAGAGAAGGCAACAACCTACTCAACACAAGACAGAACTGATGATATGCACAACCTCACGGTTACCACGTCTGCTTTAATAGACCATTAACATTTTGTATATAACTGTCATGATGTTTCCACAAAAATACATATCTTCTGCATGTCGAAACACAAAGCTTTAAGTTTGCTTATCTTTCCTCAGAGGAGGAAACAGTAAGCCTTTGCCACAGCAGCCTCCTCGAGAGTGCGTCCATTATCATGTTTTGGCACTGTGCAACGCCTGGCATTCTTCACACAACCAGCAGATAGCTCAAATACCTCTCAGAAAGAGATTTCAATACAAACTTCCCCAGAACGTTGTTGGAAACCCACTCAGTCCCAAGTATGATCTTGAAACAACTGATAAAAGGTTTTTGACATGCTAACTACCAGATTTACAAGCAGGAAGTGTACATGTTATAGGTAAAATTCCAATAACATTATACCCTTCTCCGAAAAAGAAACAAAAACTTAGCCAAATATTTCTGATTTTGTGTGAGTTCCACAATCACCAAGCAGTCCACAAAGAGAATTCCTAAAGAAGAAACAAATTACTAATTTTTCCTCTGAATAATTCTCTGCTTCAGTGTCATATCATACTCACATCTGTCATTACCCCATGCCTTTTCCATGCAGGACAAATTAATTACAGGGGAAGCTTCAGAAGTCCCACAAACCCTGGATGTCAGAACCTCGTGTACTGCCAGAGAGATGTCTCAGCATGTTGCAAATGCAATCTGAAAATTCTAAATTTGGAAATGGGGCTGTTTAGCTCTCAGATGATGCAGAGAATTGAATAATTAACAAGTGACATGAGACCTACCCATCTCTTCGCTTCACCATCCCACCAGGAAGCAAGAGGAGTGCTGGGCATCCCCCAGAGCGCAGAGGCAACCCGCGGGGCTGGGGAATCCAACTGCAGCTCCGTTCACTGCTGTGCAGCTCCCACCTTTCAGAGGAGCTGAGACTTCATCAGCATTTACTTCTGCCAGAATCAGCTGAGGCTTTTCCCACCGTCTGAAACGCAGAAAGGAAGAGGAAAGCAGTGATGCCATGCTAAGGGAAGGGCTGCCTGTCACACTGCCATAAACAAAGGTGTCAAAGACGGGCCATGTTAAACAGGAGTTTTCCTTTGTTGAGGAAAGTTGCAGACAATTTAATCCAAAATTTCAGTAATCGTTCTAATACGATTTTTAGTGCAGCCTTTTTTTTACCTTGTGGTCAAAACTGAAAACAATCAGCAGAACACAAATGAGAGTATTTGCAAAGCCTGAAACAAAGAACAGTTTCAAAGCCGCAAACACTCTGGAAAAAGACCTTTTTAAACTTTTCTATCCAGTAAGCGTTCCTAGTACTGCCTGTCCAAGAGCAGGCAGTGTGACTAAACTGTCTCAGAGCCATGGAGCACAAACCTGAGCGGCGTTAAAAGCCAGCTCTCTCAACCATGTTCCCTCCAGCTAGCTTTGGGGAGGGCACAGCGACAAACAGGGTGGAAGTGGCCATGTCCCACTGACAAGGAATGCATTGCCTTATCTCAAGATGCAACAACTTTAACAAAGCATTTCCACCAGTTACACGGTGAAAACTTTGTTTCAGAAAAATGAAGGGAATTCCCACAACACAGCCGAGCACTGCTGAGCTGTTTGACCCAGCGTGGGCTCCAGACTTCGGTCTTCTCCCTTCCCTTCAATTTCTATGCTCGAGGCAGATGGATAAAATTAGAAACACTCACATAATAGTGCTCTTCATTCAAACAGTTTCTTGTTTACTCTCTGCCACCTACTTTGTCTACAGCTTTCTTTCAAGTAAATCATACAATTACTCTTTTCCACCCACTCTACATTTTAAGTGACATTTGATTAACAAATAAACTAACCCTTAATAAGAAAACTGTTGTCTAAATAAGCACTAATACTTTAAATTAAGTGCTTTAAATACACCTAATTATGTATTTAATCAGGATTTAACAGGACATGCATTGTATGCTAACTAAACACAAAAATTAGATTACTTAAAAGGTATTTTTTGAGGTTTAAGAATTATACAGAAAAGAAGTATTTGCTACAAGCTGGCACATGTGATAACTTTTATTTACTTTAAATAACGTTAATGAAATAAACGCTGAAGTCCAGTGATACCACTTATACTTGTTTTGTGGATAAATATACGTATGTCACACAAATAGGATGGTTTCTGTATGATATACCTAAATGCATTTAACCTGGAAGCATCAGGCTGGCTTCCCGCATCCCACATCTTACCTCTGAGCCTCGCTAGCTTGTTTCTATCTACTGGCATTTGGGAACCTCCAAAATTCAGAATTTGTGGTCTTCAGGAAATGTCAGCATTTTGAAATCAGTTTCCGTTCAGAATCAGAACAATCTTTTTTCTCCCCCCCACGCCCCCGCTTCTCTTTTCCCTAAACTTTTCACAGAATGGAAATCCATCAGAGCTGCCCAGAGCTATGCCTGCTGGAAGCCTGGGGGTCTGCCTGGGAAGTCTCCTTGTGTTCGGGGACGGGATCTTCCTATGCAGATGTAAATCCAGAAAGCCAAAGTCTGCGATGCGGGGCAGGCTTTCTGGTGTGGCTACCTTCAAGCCGCAAGTGCTGGCAGGCAGCCACGGAGCCACGCAGGTGACCTGGCAGGGAACCAGACAGATTTACAATGAAAATCTGCTTAGCAGGCTAGGTTCTCTGGGAAGATTCATTGAAAGCCAGATGTTTTTGTGAAATGTTTTGCTTTTGACGAATCGGCATTTTTTCATGGGAAAAAAAAACCCTTTCTCTCTGAAAACTTCCTCTGAGCTCTGGCAGCAGCCACAGCTGCCGAGAGGAGTCAACAGCTACGCGGCGAGGCTGGGCAGCGCTTGGGACAGCGTCCTAGGGCCTCTCAGCTCACACCAGAGGTGCCCATCACGGCTGAGGTTTCAAGACGGATCCTGCTGTTCTCCTCCACTGCAGCATGCCAAGAGGTGGGAGCTGGCCCCAAGACAACCATCCCCAGTGCTCTCCTACCTCCAGCACTCGTGTTCAGACAAAAACACTGGCTCCACACCAAGCGGAGCAGGAGCAAACACTACAATATCTTCAGGGTCTCTCAGCAGCCCTCTCTCCCCCCCAAAAAACCCAGTCTGGACCACCAGCAGGCTGGCAATGCCCTGAGGGTAGGTATTCCCGGGGTATCGGCATTACACCTGCCTTCCTTGTCCCCCAGTGCAGCAATTCAAAGGTGGTGGCACGGGAGCCCACCAGGGAGCTGCTGGTGAGGCGTCCCTGGCTGCCTGCCTCCCTCAGGCTGTGTGTCCCACACCCAACCTCTCCAGCAAACCCACAGACCCTGGTAGCAGCACACCGGGGATCTAGCAAGCTTTAACTTCCAGGTCTTCCTGCCACCTTCTGCTGTCTAATGCTGACTGCCGATAGAAGCAGCAAAAGGCAGGCAGCGCTTGACAGCTGAACACAGCTCAGACAGATAAGGGCTGATGTCTAACAAAGCCATTCCTAATAAAAAGAAATAGGCATAAAAGCGGAGAAAAGGGCTGTGCTGCACGCGGGGCTTGGGGAGTGACTGAACGATGGCGCTTCTTTCGAACCGTGAGTTATCTGGAAGTGGTACTGAAGGCAAACACATGAAAAGTGCTGATGAAAACTCTGCTTAAAGACTTCTTTTTCTGAGGCAAGAAATGCCATATGTCCTTCTCTCAGCAGCAGGCCAGACCCACTACTTTATTTCTGGTGCTACAGTAAATGGTATATATTAAATAGTCACTAGGTCTTCAGAAACTTCACCTCTGATATTATTTTAAAGGACTTTCAGCTGTGAAAAGCAATGTCATTTTATTCTCCAGACATAGCTATCTTTCAAATCAAAGGTCATTTATTTTTTAATACACAAAGCATTAAAAAATCTCTTGAATCCGTCACATTCAGAACATCTGTCCGTCCCAAAGTCTCAAAACATTAACACATACTTCTGACTGTAAATATGTTAGAATACCCAAATAACTGTGTGTCAGATACGACACTTTCTGTGCTAGTGAAACCCAGATGAAATTCATCAACTTCAGTAGATTGCAGATTTAGAGTTCTGTAAATAAGGGAAAAAAACTGGCCCTGTGCTTTAATTAACATTTTAAATCAAATCTGCATTTGAAAATGTTCCAAAATTGGAAGAGATCATAAATAAACTTGGTCTGCAATATTAGATTAGAACATACTTGTGCATTCTTTGCTTTAAAAAAAACCGTGGTTTTTATCAAACGATAATTATGGTTGTGCTTGAAATGATCCCCCTTAAATTCTTCAGGAAGGTTAAATGACTGCTGAATATTAATATTTTCCCTTTAGTCAGGGATTCAAAACAATTCCCAACAAAACATTGGGGCCGGCAGATTTGGAGGGCTATGTCATTAAAAGCTGCTGTCATTATTCTTCTTGCATGCTTGTTCTGCAGAGACTGTATTTTCAGTAATAAATAATGTTTTGAAACAAACAGGTGATTTCTGTAAGAAGAATCGACAGTATTTTTTGAAGGCAGTGGTTTCTGTAGAAACCTTTCCTCTCTTTGTCCTCTCCTATCTGCAGGGTATTGACAGCTCTGACAAGACTTTGATTATCTAGTCAGCAGGAGCCTGAGACTTGTCACTTGTCAGGTGTGAGCCGGCAGTCATGCAGCTGATGAAACAATTGAAAGGAGATAGGCTGAGCATGAGGAGGATCAGGGTCATCAAGCCCAGAATGTATGCCTGTCTAGTAAGGGGATGGCTTACACCCTCATTAATGACTCCAATAAGGCAGGAGAGGGAGGCGGGGAGGAGCTGGAATAAGGAAATAAGAAATGCAAAGGTTGGGGACAGTGGAGGAGCTCCAGTTGTCGACATCTGTTTCTTGCCC